>NW_019392836.1:1072141-1550743 GCF_000648675.2 Cimex lectularius | reverse complement strand
TATATATATATTACAAAGCGTAGGTTTTCTTTCCTCGAAAAAGTACTTTTTCATTATACTTTTATCATCTCTTATTTTAAATTCTAAAACTTGGTATGCTTTATTTTATCTTTCGATGACGTCAAATGTCCATCAAACGTCAATAAAAATGTTTTACAGCATTGATTATCTCGAGATGTTTAACACAATTGATTTTTATTACAAAGACGCAATCCATTAGAAAGCTGCAACAGCCGCTAAATAAATCGAACACAAAGAGAAAAGCAAATACTTACCAGAAGTAAATTGTTTATTTCTTCTACCATATAGCGATTTAAAAAAACTGTTATTGTAAAAGCACATCAAACTAAATAGATGAATATACTTTTTTATTACTACAAAGGCACTGTCACTTACAAAGGCCTAATGACCACAAAAATAATGTAAGTCGTTTTTTAAAGACCTACCACCAATTTCTCATAGTTCTATTATCTCAAATTTCAAATCCCCCAATTTAAATATTCATTATTCCAACTTTTAGTGTTGGCAAATGTTCATCGAACAGCAATAAAAATTTAATGGTACATTAATAGAGACTCTCCTATAAAACAAAAAATAAGTTGTGTGCGTTCAAAACAGGTCTAAAAAAGTAAGCAATGGTAGAATGGGGTTGATGAACTAGAAAGGGTTCTGAGTTGGTTTTTCTCTTGGAAAGGACGGTTTGCCAATAGATAATCGATGTTATAAGGAATTAATTGTGCACCGTGATAAACCATCGAGATTTAAATCACTCGGATTCAAATCTATCATTACTAAGCACTTCACTAAGCCTTTTAAGCTACGTAAGTCGGTTATGTCATCAGCGGTCCGGTGAGAAAAAAAAATTTGCATATTTAGCAATGACTTCGTTGATAATTCAATAAAGACCCTCGGCACCTGAGTTTTTAAACGATTAACAAAATTTTTATGACCTGATACACTCATTATAAAATATTTACAGTAACTGTCGAAAAAAGAACCGAGTGGTCAGAAGAAAACCGAAAAATTGATATCTTTCTGTTACTGAAAAGCCGGACTGTGTCGAGATGTGCCAATGCCGATAGTGTTGATTTTGTCCGAAAGTCGGCCGATTCGCAGCCGAGACATTTTATTACTGAGGGACAGTTATTATTGTCATTAACTAAGCGTAAATGTCGACCCATAACGTTGAAGTAACGACTTTCATAACTCGGCCGTTTATCCAACGAGCCGTGATCCGAATTCATGCTCGCACCGAAAAGAACTCACGTCACCGCAAACCCGATTCAGAACACGCTGTAACATTTTCGTTTCATCAGCTCATCAGTGCGACACCCCAGTGGGTCTTTTTTATCTTATGCCTTTACATTCGGCCATTACCGAACTATTCTCAAGATTATGTTTTCGTGGTCAATTGACCAAGTTACTTCTTTCAATCAATTAATTATTCTTTCTATGTAAGGTCTTGGTTGAGATAAAAAAGAGATAAAAAAGTCAGTGTCACGAGTGGGATTCGAACCCACGACCTTCGGCTAAATACGCCGCTACTCTACCACTTCAGCTATCGTCACTTCGATCCTTCTCAAAAATGTTTTTCGGTTGAAATAACAAAAATTTATAATTTAATAATGTGACAACGTCCGAAACGTGACCATCTAAATACTGGAAAGCAAAGTTTTCTAAACGTAATTACCGCAGAATTGACTAATGAACAGAAACACTGTGACTCACAAATGCCTTAGTACTAAAGAATTGACCATTACAACAAAGACACCGACAGTTAGAACGACAAAACTATACATGATTGACAATTACTGCAGAGAATCTGTCATTTACAGAGAGTTACTAAAAAAATTGACTCTTACTACAAATACACTGCAACTTATAAAGACCTAGTAACCAATGTAGTAAACCATTATTTGAAAGACATTGTCACTTACAAAGATATAAATATCAAAGAATTATTAGTATTACAAACACATTGTCAATTACAGAAATGGATTACCAATGACTTAACTGTTTCTACAAAGAGATTCACTTACAGAGATCTAAATACCAAAGAATTTATTAGCACTTCAAACACATTGTCAATTACAGAGATCTAGTTACAAATTAATTAACCGTTTCTACAAAGAGATTGTTACTCACAGAGATCTAAATACCAAAAAATTGATTAGCACTACAAACACATTGTCAATTACAGAGATCGAGTTACCAATGATTTAACCGTTTCTACAAAGAGACTAACATTCACAAAGATCTAAATACCAAAGAATTGATTAGTACTACAAACACATTGTCTATTACAGAGATCTAGTTACCAATGATTTAACCGTTTCTACAAAGAGACTAACATTCACAAAGATCTAAATACCAAAGAATTGATTAGTACTACAAACACATTGTCAATTACAGAGATCTAGTTACCAATGATTTAACCGTTTCTACAAAGAGACTAACATTCACAAAGATCTAAATACCAAAGAATTGATTAGTACTACAAACACATTGTCCATTACAGAGATCTAGTTATCAATGATTTAACCATTTCTACAAAGAGACTAACATTCACAAAGATCTAAATACCAAAGAATTGATTAATACTACAAACACATTGTCCATTACAGAGATCTAGTTATCAATGATTTAACCATTTCTACAAAGAGACTAACATTCACAAAGATCTAAATACCAAAGAATTGATTAATACTACAAACACATTGTCCATTACAGAGATCTAGTTATCAATGATTTAACCATTTCTACAAAGAGACTAACATTCACAAAGATCTAAATACCAAAGAATTGATTAATACTACAAACACATTGTCCATTACAGAGATCTAGTTATCAATGATTTAACCATTTCTACAAAGAGACTAACATTCACAAAGATCTAAATACCAAAGAATTGATTAATACTACAAACACATTGACCATTACAGAGATCTAGTTATCAATGATTTAACCATTTCTACAAAGAGACTAACATTCACAAAGATCTAAATACCAAACAATTGATTAGCACTACAGACACATTGTCAGTTACAGAAATCTAGTTACCAATGAAGTTACCGTTCCTACAAAAAGACGGTCTCTCACAAAGACTGAGATTTTCTAAACTATAGGTTGTTTATTACTACAAAGAGAATTCCACTTACAAAGACCTAAAAACCATTGTACATTATTACAATGCCATTTTGACTTACAGAGATCTAGTTACCAAAGAATTGACCATTACTTCAACGACCCTGGTGAATTTGTTATTGTTAGAAATGTTTGTGTTTATAATAATTAAAATGACTTATACCACACATATAAAGACACAAGAAACCGTTCAACCGATAAAAATACATGCTTTCCTTTGAAATGCTTTTATCGTTCCCGAATTTCGAAATAATCAAATACTGCGATTTATGAGCTTGGGATAGGGCGTCTAGAGAACGATATAGGGCTTATAGAGGACGACTGGGAAGTAGGTGACCTTAGTTTTGTAGGTGAACTTTTACAGGGATGGGACTTCGTGTGGGCTTACTTTCACTCTCGGCCGATTACACCTGCCCTCACCTCAAATCACGTTGTGGTTATTCAGCTCTTCTGATACGTCGCGTTACGTAATACGGTTTACTATCAAATTGGGGAATTTTTTATGGTAAATTTTAGAAATTTTTGAAAAAAGTTTACATACTGAAAAACATATACACTTTTTCATTGTTGATTTTTTTTTTGTTTAAAGAAAGGATAATGCGGTTCTACTGTTGGGCAATTAAAACGATTAGAACATTAAATGATATTTTAAGTGCTGAAACACAGAACGTGAGTGGTAGTATTCATCACAGGTTAATTATTTTTGTACTCAATACCAAATTTTCCTTCTAAACGTGCCCGTTATGTCGATTTTCTAATGGTTCTAATTAAATTTTTTTCTTTAATTATTATTATCGGCATATTTAATGATGTAAATGTTTAGGTCCAAAATATCAAAAAGTGGTCTTAGTAAATGAAATTTGAAAGAAACCAATTTTAAAGTGGATTTGCATTATTCTACTGGTGATAATTTTCCGAACATTGTTATGAAGTTGTGTCATATTTTTTTATTAGCATTACATGTGTATCTGTTGACATAATTGACGATTATCCTACATCTAAAGGATATGACCAAACGATGGATGTCACGTGAAGGGAAAGTAAACTAGATTGCCAAATAGATCCGTCCTAGAAACAGACTGGGTTAGCACGGTCGAAAATCATTTACCCGTGGTGGAGATAAACCAAAAGAAACTTGGTTTTAAACGAAATCTACCAAAAATCTTTTAAATCGATTACATCATGCTAATCAAAATTCTCGGGTTATGCGCACTTGCAACGCCTTTCTAAATTGTATCGTATTACATATTCTTTATAAGGCAAATGTCTTTTTCTGATGACTTTACAAAAAAATCAACGTAACATGCAAATGCATTTTCTCAGCTTCCTGATCGATTGGATAACATTTTTTTACCCAGTTAGAGTAAATTATTGCTGTTTGTTATGTCACGTTAGCACATGGTTGTCATTTTACCAAGATTCAATTAAGGCAGATAAATAATTACAACAAAACTCAGGAAGATTCGGTGAATCCCTGATCTGATTTAGGCCAACTACAACAACTGGATTGACTATTACTACAAAACAATGTTACGAAAAAATACATAATTAACTCGGTATTGACTATCACTACAAAAATACCATCAACACTCAAGCAATAATTGACCCGACATAGGAACAAATTGTTCGAAACCCGATCAAACGAGATCATATTGATTAATTGTACAAAAATTCAATTCTGTAGCAATTCTCAATTGCTATTACTACAAAGTAATACATCATGACAACCATCCTAGAAATAATTTACCATAAATTGGCTGTTACATCAAGTGATACCACAACTAGTCGAACTAAACCGGAATTTACTAGTACAGAAAAAACACTCCTACGACAAAATAGATAATTACATTCGACGTTACTATAACTACAAAGACAAAGTCACCACCCAAGCAATAATTATTACTAGAATGACTGTTACTACAAATTGCACTATAACTAGAACAAATTGTCTATTTTTACAAACAAAAAACGACTACGACAAAACAGATAATCACATTCAAAGTTACTGGGTCTACCAAGACAAAGTCACCAACCAAGCAATAATTAATACCAAAATGACTGTTACTACAAATTGCACTATAACTAGAACAAATTGACTATTTTTACACAAAAAAACAACTACTACGTCAAACCAAATAATCACATTCAAAGTTACTGTGACTACAAAGACAAAGTCACCACCCAAGCAATAATTAAATACTAGAATGACTGTTACTACAAATTGCACTATAACTAGAACAAATTGACTATTTTTACAAACAAAAAAAACGACTACGACAAAACAGAAATCACATTCAAAGTTACTGGGTCTACCAAGACAAAGTCACCAACCAAGCAATAATTAATACTAGAATGACTGTTACTACAAATTGCACTACAACTAGAACAAATTGACTATTTTTACAAAAAAACAACTACTACGACAAAACAGATAATCACATTCAAAGTTACTGTGACTACAAAGACAATGTCACCATCCAAGCAATAATTAATACTGGAATGACTGTTACTACAAATTGTACTATAACTAGAACCAATTGACTATTTTTTACAAAAACACTGCTACGACAAAATACATAACTACCGAATTTACTATAACTACGGCGACAATGTCACCATCCAAGCAATAATTAATACTAGAATGACTGTTACTACAAATTGGACTATAACTAGAACAAATTGACTATTTTTACAAAAAGAAAACTACTACAACAAAACAGATAATCACATTCAAAGTTACTGTGACTACAAAGACAAAGCACCACCCAAGCAATAATTAATACTGGAATGACTGTTACTACAAATTGTACTATAACTAGAAAAAATGTCTATTTTTACAAAAACACTGCAAGGACAAAATAGATCATTTTATTCGACGTTACTGTATCTACAAAGACAAAGTCACCAGCCATGCAATAATTGTCACTAGATTGGCTAGTTACTACAAATAGATCTAAAGCCAGTCAAACTAGACTAAATTGACTATTACTACAAACAATGTCACTACGCAAGCCACAATTAATTCTAAATCTGCACAATTGCTGCTAAAATCTAATTGATTATCACAAGAAAAACACAATTATAAATAAATACTTGTATATAAATTGGCTATTACTACAAAAACACATCAAATCACTACCCGTGAGTCCCAATAAATTGATTAATTTATTTGAACCATCATTGAACATTCATGTCATTGAGTCATTGCACAAAACAACAAGTTAAAAGAAAAGGCTTAATATAAATATATTACCTGTTACAGTCAGAGAATAGACACAGCCCAAATGTAGTTTTATAACAAATGATGACATAATTAAATCTGAATTGACTAGTACTACAAAAACATAGCTGCAATCATGAGCGTGGCTATCAATGAAATTACTATTACAAAAACCTAAATAAGTAATCTTTTTATGAAAGGTTTATGATTGAAATGAAAAAGTTAGTGCCATTTCAACCAAAAAACTTACATAAAAAGATTAATCAATTGAAAGAAATAATTTGGTCAATAGACCACTAAATCTAATGAATCTAAATAAATCGACTATTAAAAAATAGAAAATTATTTGTAACGATATTTTCTTTATTTATAGTAGTCAAATGTACAATTTTTAAGAAATAAATCACCACCCATTTGTGAGCAGAAATGACCAAATGCCAACGTAAAGAAAATTAATCTTCAAGATTACACAATACATTTTCTCGTTTAATATTGAATAACTAATCGTTTAAGGAAGGACGCCATATTTTAGAAGCATTATTAAATTTCAAAAACCTTAATATCATGAAAAATATATCAACATTATTCTTCTATAGATCGAATCAAAAGACGTTACCTTGTAATAAATTATTTGTTTTCTTCATTTTTAATTAGACTTAAATCTACAATTGTCCTATGGTGAACCTCTAAGGGTAAACAGTTCCATCGGCAATATCGTTATAATGATAATCAATAGATAATCAGTACCGAATTCTAGGCTGATTTTTGTCCTGATCACAGAAAGTAAACGGGACATGCTGATTCCGCCAACGAGGAGAAGAAATACAAAACCTGGAGCAACATTCCTTCGTAAGAGAAAGTATTTTTCAACTGATAAAACGAATAGGAAGGAAGTTGATGAGTAAGTTTTAACAAATAACTCATACGTTTGTAAAATTCAAATTGACTCATAAATTAGAAATATTATGTTACAACATATTTGATGTTTTATGATTGTTTGGTCGTATTGTTATTGTTCATAATTAAAATATGATATATTTTAACACAAATTTAAAGGAAGTTGATGAGTAAGTTTTAAGAAATAACTCATACGTTTGTAAAATTCCAATTTCCTCATAAATTAGAAATATTATTATACAACATATTTGAAGTTTTATGATTGTTTGGTCGTATTATTTTTGTTCATAATGAAAATATGATTATTATAACACGACTATGAATGAAGTTGATGAGTAAGTTTTAAGAAATAACTCATAATTTTGTAAAATTCAAATTGACTCTTAAATTAGAAATATTACGTTACAATATATTTAAAGTTTTATGATTGTTTGGTCGTTTTGTTTTTGTTCGTAATGTTAATATGATATATTATAACACGAATATGAAGGAAGTTGATGAGTAAGTTTTAAGAAATAACTCATACGTTTGTAAAATTCAAATTGACTCATAAATTGGAAATATTTTACAACATATTTGATGTTTTATGATTGTTTGGTCGTATTGTTATTGTTCATAATGAAAATTTGATATATCATAACACGAATATGAAGGACGTTGATGGGTAAGTTTTAAGAAATAACTCATACTTTTGTAAAATTCAAATTGACTCATAAATTGGAAATATTATGTTACAACGTATTTGATGTTTTATGATTGTTTGGTCGTATTGTTATTGGTCATAATGATAATATGATATATTATAACACGAATATGAATGGAGTTGATGAGTAAGTTTTAATAAATAACTCATTAGTTGGTAAAATTCAAATTTACTCATAAATTAGAAATATTATGTTACAACGTATTTGAAGTTTTGTGATTGTTTGGTCGTATTGTTTTTGTTCATAATGAAAATATGATATATTATAACACGAATATGAAGGGAGTTGATGAGTAGGTTTTCAGAAGTTTTTTTTGTCTAAGGTGGAAAAATAAGATTGAGTTATGGAAAATTTTAAAGAATTTCTGTCGGCTTACCTTTAGCGGCCCAGAGAACTCCTTTGGCCAGTGCCATCAGGTAGATTTTCATCGACGATTTGCACTGCCCGGATATGTTTTTCGCGCCGGGTAAGCTGTTTGGGTTCCACTTATGGGGGCTGTAAACGGTGGCCAGCCACTGCAAACCGGTTTCAGACGCGATCCAGAGTTTCGCCTCGCTTTCTTTTCTCTTCAGCAGTTTCTGTAGGTTTTCCGAGGGCCGGCCCGGATCGGTTTTGACGGTCAGGTTTTGACCGCCGACGACCGCCGCTGCCAGCAGCATGCCCCACACCACGCCAAACCGCATACTGCTAAAAATAAACAATTGATTAAAGGAAGGTACGATATATCACCGAATAGAAAATCATGTTATAGTATTTATATATAGTCAATTATGTGATTATTTGGCAGCTTTCGGTTGTGGTAATAACAAAGACGCTGACAAAATCAACCGTGCCTTCAAAGAAATCGATTAATTGTTAACAGTTGTGAAGCCAAAGTCTCTACAATGTTAATTAGATCCGAAGGTCGTGGGTTCGAATCCCGCTCGTGACACTGACTTTTATCTCAACCAATACCTTGCATAAAGATTAATTAATTAAAAAACGTTAATTAGGTTTTAAAGGTTATTGCATTTTCATTTTGATCTTTGGTAATAGTCAATTTGGAAGAAGTTAGGTCTTTTTAGTTCGGTATGTCTTTGTAGTAACAGTCAATAATGTAATAGATTGCTTGTTTTCTTTTGTAATAATAACAAAGGTGCTATTATTTTTGTAGTTGTATTCAACAATGTCTTTATGGGAGTAGTCAATTAATCAACTTAGTAACAAAAGTATGTACAGCGTTAATTAAATTTAATAATTTAGTGCAGTTTTATTTTTATCTTTCGTAATAGTCAATTGTAGGCACTTAGATCATTGTAGTTAGGTATGGTTTTGTAATAATCGTAGTATGATTGTAGTTGGACATAGTCACTTCGATGGTAGAGAGTAATACTTAAGATTTGTCTGCCCCTTTTTAGAAATAGTGCGTAGTGATGTTATGTTCGTCGTAATAGCCAATTAAGTGGTAATTAGGTCTTTTTTGTGCTAATGTTGTAACATTATTAGATGAACTCTTGCTGAACCGGAATTTGGTCGATTATTGGGTCCGCCTTCAATCGGAAGTTCGTTGAACTACTTAAACGCATTTCTATGCGAACATTGTTCCTTTGTTCCTTCCGGTCTGTTCAATTGATATGTACAAGCAGCATCCAGAAACTATTAAAAACAACGTAAAAAGATAAGTGACTCAATGTCGGTTCAGCATGATTAGTATGATAGTAGTAATAGACGATCCAGTCCTAATTATATGAATGTACGTTGAAATATTTTTACTGTAATTAATGACTTAAAAATAAAAATTGTACTATTAAACTTGTACCCAATAAGGAATTAATTACTAAACAGATTATTTTATTTTTCTTGGTTCTTGTCGATACCGTCACTGGGTTTTTTTTTAATAATTTTGTAATATCAATTTTAGTACTAATTCGATCTTTTTTGTATGATATATCTTTGTACAATACAAATACTAGTATTTTTTTTGTAATTAGCAATTCTATAAAATTTAGATGTGTATACTTTCATGAGTCTTTGTTTTCAGTAATAGGCAATTTCCTATTAATCAATATTATAGATAATATAAATATCATTAGTAGATTTATCAGTTTAGCTTCTTATTTTTGTAACTAGTCAATTTACTAGTAGGTCAATATTTTTTGTTTAATCTAACTTAATTGGAATATCCTAAAGTGCTGTTAAGCTTGAAGTAATTAATATCATAAGTAGATATAAAATTTTAGCTTTTTTTTGGCAACTAGTCAATTTACTAGTAGGTCAATATTTTTCGTTTGAACCAACTTCATTGGAATATCCAAAGCTGCTATTAAGCTTGAAGTAATAAATATCATTACCAAATATATAATTTCAGTTTTTTTTTTTTTTTTTTTTTTTTTTTTTTCAACTAGTCAATTTACTAGTAGGTCAACATGTTTCGTTTGAACCAAAAAACTCTGTTAACCTTGGAAAATAAATATAAGTAGTAGATATACCATTTTAGCTTTTTTTTTGCAATTTACGAGTAGGTCAATATGCTTCGTTTGAGCCAACTTCATTGGAATATCCAAAAGTGCTGTTAAGATTAACGTAATAAATATCATTAGCAGACATACCATTTTAGCTTATTTTTTTTCAATTAGTCAATTTACTAGGAAGTCAATATTTTTCGCTTGATCGAACTTAATTAGAATATCCTAAAGTGCTGTTAAGCTTGACGTCTTGAAGTAATAAATATCATTAGTAGATATACCATTTTAGCTTCTTTTATTTTTTAGCAACTAGTCAATTTACGATTAAGTCAATATTTTTCGCTCCATCGAACTTAATTGGAATATCCAAAAGTGCTTTTATGCTTGAAGTAATAAATATCGTACTAGATATATCTTTTTAAAATTAGAAGGAAGATTAGATTAGAAGTAATACTAATATAATAGATTAGTAATAAATATCATTAATAGATATATCATTTTAGTCATATCACTTTTTTCCAACTAGTCAATTTCCTTTAGGTCGAAATTTTTCGTTTAAGCCAACTTCATTGGAATATCCAAAGGTGCTAATAAGCTTGAAATATTAAATATCAGTAGTAGATATCATTTTAGCCTTATTGTGTACTAATAGTCAATTCACTGGTACGCCAATATTTTTCGTCTACACCAACTTTATTGTTATCCAAAGTTGTTTTAAGTTTGAAGGAATAAATATCATTAGTAGATTTAGTCCTTGTTTGTAGTAATAGTCAATTTAGTGGTAAGTCAATATTTTTTTGATTGAATTGATTGGTAAAAATATCTAATGGTGCTGTGCTTATTCCATCTTTTAGTTTGATGAGGTTTATTAGTAATAGCCCATTTCTTAATACAATAGTTATATCATTTTTATTATTTTAGACTTTTTATTAATAACCTGAGGTATTTGTTGTAATAGTCAATTCTCTTAAAGTAATAATCTTTGTTATTTGAAATGCCTTTGTAGTTATAGTTACAATTTTATTAAATTTTTACATTAAATGTTTTACATTTTTTATTTAATAAAATATCATGTAGAAATAGTCAATTTCGAATAGACTTGTTACTTTTTGTTATTATATCTTTGTAACAAGTGACTATGGCATCTAGGATATTTGTAGTAATGTAGTAATTGTAAATATTTATTTTATTGAGATGGATAATTATAGTTTGGTTATATTTTTATTGGTGGGGTGATGTTCCAACAACGGTTTCTGATCGTCGTTTATAGTTTGGTCGTGTAAAGTCTTGGTAATAACAGTCAATTCAGCGATAGTTAGACGTTCCTAATGATAGTTTTTTGTATTATTGGTCTATTTATTACTAAACACACCTTCAAATAAATAGAGGTAGTTATATGGAATTGGTCTGGATTGACCGTAAGGGATAGTTCCATGAGATGCAGTCAAATTTATTCTTTTGCATGGTACATTTTTTTTTTCAAACTTAGCTCGACATAACTTTACAACAAGAATCTCAACTTGAAAGAAAGTGCGGAACACGTCTAAAAGCGGGGGATCTTTTCACATTCGGCAAATCGAATTTGCGGCTACGCTTATGTCACGTGGAAATCGAAAGTGCCGGATGCAAATCGGCCTTAAGCAACCTGGGATGACAAACGGCAAATAAACTCCCTCTCTTTTCTTATGGCATTTCGACGCCGAAGAAAGTACAATATTTTCAAACCGAGAGAATATGGAAGACTTTATTTATTTTAGGAGGATTTTTTTTATCCAAAGATAGCCCATTTTCGAGATATTTTCAATGTAAGGATTAAGTTTATTACATTTATTAGGTTTCGTGATCCGCTTGACCAAATAAATTCTTTTCGATTAATTAATATTTTATTAAGGTTTTCGTTGAGATAAAAAAGTCAGTGTCACGAGCGGGATTCGAACCCACGACCTTCGGCTAAATACGCCGCTGCTTTACCACTTGACCTATCGTGATTCTCGGCGACAAATGAAATTGCCACGGAGAGCTTTAGTGAAATATACTTCATTTTGCTTATTACTTTTATTAGTTTTCGTGGTCCGCTTGACCAATATTATCGAATCCCGCTTGTAACAAAGACTTTTTTATCTCGACCAAAACCTTAATTAAAGATTAATTAATTGAAAAGAATTTATTTGATCAACCGGACGATAAAACTTAATAAATGTCATAAACAAAATGAAGTATACTTCACTAACGCTCTACGTGGCCATTTCATTTGTCGCCGAGAATCAAATAGATTACACATTTGAAAAATGGCAAAAAGGAGGGAAAATTCAAAAGGTGGGGTTGAGGCGGGAAGTTAGTGGTAGAGCAGCGGCAGATTTAGCCGAAGGTCGTGGGTTCGAATCCCGCCATGACACTGACTTTTTTATCTCGACCAAAACCTTAATTAAAGATTAATTAATTGAAAAATAAGGATTAAGTTTTAAGATCAATCCAATGTAAGAAAATTTTATTTTAATGTTAAATGGAATACTTTGAATATTTCTACTAGTGTAGTAAGTCGGTATCAAGTCAAATTGAATGTATTTAGTATTTACGAGAAGCGTCGTTGATCGTAGGCCAACTTGTTGAATTGTCATTTACGTTTAAATTTAAAATTTACACCTCCGCTCACTTCTTCTTTCACGGCGTCTTCACAACATTCTCTTAACCGGGCTAATGGACAAGTTCATCGGTGGTAATCGATCCCGTTTCAACAGGTCGTAAATATCCTCGGCGCGGCCGTGCGTGTGAAGAGCGCATCCTTTAAAAGGAAAAGGAAACAAGTTGAATTTCCACTTACGCACGAGGGTACTTATTAAATGGGTTTCGGTGGGTAGAAACACCGGGCTCCCGGCCCCATTGTCTTTCCATTCCATCGATTAAGCCGGGCTGACAACTTTCGACTTCCCACTTGCATTTCGCCCGGAACACGTGGTAATTTTTCACATGTTCAACCGTTTTATATGCTCGTGGGAACATTTTATTTTGACGATTCTTCCTAGAATAATTTTCTACCTAGAACGAAAGTGTTAAATCTAACTGGCCATTGTTGCCATGTTGATTTGTGTACGTTACGTAAAACCGCTATTAATAAGTGATGTAATTAGAATTTTTCGTTAAAAACAGCGATTTTTTATTAATTATATTCAAACAATTTTCAGTATTTTAAGGTGATACCGAAATAAGGTGTAACCAATCCAAGAAAGTAAGTTCTTGGGGGAGGGGGGTATTGTGCTTCATCAAATGCTTGTTTTTGTTGTTTTTAATTAAAAGATCTTTAATCTTGCAAATTGTGTAGATTCTACATTGAAAATGTAACCAAAAAGTCCTAATTAACTATGGTCCGAATCTCAACAAACAACTATTTGGAGTTATTTAACTTTTTCTGATTTTTTAAGATTTCATGGCCTTGCTCCAAATAAACAATGATAACTCAAAAACTAACAGGTTTTGGACGAATCTGTTGACACCTTTGAAAACAACGTTAAATTTCCAATAAGGTATGATCGATATTAACTTGTAAACGTTCGTGAAATAAGCGTTTAGTAGCCCGAACTTTGAAAAATATTTTTTCTTTTCAAAGTTGAAAAACTTACTTATGGTGATTCTAAACTATTATTTCTAAACCTAGAGACCAGCAAATTTCAGAAAACGTACTCCATTTAATATCCTTTTTTTGTGGTGTAATTGCTTTTTTTAATTACTTTTTTCAAAGGTACAAAAATTGATGAAGGATGGGAACCTTTGAAAAAAGTAATTAAAAAAGCAGTTGCACCACTAAAAAGATATTAAATGGAGTAGGTTTTCTAACATTTACTGGTCTCTAGGTTTGAAAATATTAGTTGAAAATCACCAAAGTTAGTTTTTCAACTTTGAAAAACAATATTTTTTTCAAATTTCTGGCTACTAAAACACTTATTTCACAAACGTTTACAAATTGAGAATTGATAATCTTATTAGAAATTTGACGTAGTTTTCAATAGCATCAACAGATTTGTCCAAAACCTTTTAGTTTTTGAGGTATCTATGTTTGTTTGAAGCAAGGCCGTGAAATCTTAAAAAATCAGAAAAAGTGGAATAGCTCGGAAACTCTTGAAATTCGGACCATGGTCAATTAGGAATTTTTGGTTCCATTTTGAATGTAGAATCTATTGGCAAAGGTTGTAACACGAGTTGCCTTAACACCCTGTATATGTAGGATGGGCGCTTGTATCCGCTGATTTAGTCACCAGTGGGACAAGCCAACTAGAAGAACATCGGCAGTTCAGGCGAGGCGGTAAATTTTATATATATATATATATATATATATATATATATATAGAGAGAGAGAGAGAGAGAGAGAGAGAGAGAGAGAGAGAGAGAGAGAGCGAACGAGAGAGAGCAAAAGTGTATTCAGCGTTAGTTGTAATTTATTATTTATTAAATCCATTGGAGTTCGTGGTCCGATTATCCAATTAACTTTTTTCTCTTAATTAATATTTATGTAAGGTATCGGTTGAAATAAAAAAAAATCAGTGTCACGAGCGGGATTCGAACCTGAAAAATGGCAAAAAGGAGGGAAAATTCGAAAGGTAGAGGCGGGAAGTTAGTGTCCGAGTGGATCGAAGTCACGATGGCTCAAGTGGTAGAGCAGCGGAGTATTTAGCCGAAAGTCGTGGGTTCGAATCCCGCTCGTGACACTGACTTTTTTATCTCAACCAATACCTTACATAATTATTTATTTTCTAATTTTTAATAATAAGAATCTTATTGATCATCGTCTTGCAGACGTCACTTCATTCTCCCTTGAGAGAGAAGCAGGGTTGCCCGGGTGGGTTCCTTGGCATTGCTCTAGCCTTTGGCAGGGTTTGGCATCCATAGGGCATTCAACCCAATACCTACTACTTTATCCTAAAATTTTACCGGTTTGACCGTTGGTTCAGAGTTAGGGCACAGCTATAACCTCTATCTGTCCTATCCAAGCTCGCACAGGGGAGCATTCTTTGACTTCTCCTTTACACGACATATACTGCTGACATTGCTAACCCTCCAGAATTAATTCTGTTCACTTTGCTGACGATACAGCAATTCTTTCTCCGCGTAAAGATCCTCCGCATACAGAAACCTTCAAAACCCTTTGCAATGCCTCGACGTTTGGCCCTAAAAATGTTGTATTAAAATAAATACAGTGAAGAACCAATACATTTACATCACACTCAAATGTACATACACAAGTAAACACTACCACCTGTTTACAGTAACGGGATTTCACTACACCTTGTCAAACACGTACGTTACTCGGGACTCCAACTAGACAAACGACGTACTTGGAATTCGCAGAATATGCTTCCTTCTTATCTTTTCAATTAGTGGAAGGTACAACATTGTTTTTGAGTGATGCTATCGTTATCGGCTGCCATTTGTTATTTTAATTTTTGGACCAACACTTTAATTTTGGGCGATCCAAGCCAGAGCCGTGTAGACAGCCAATTCTCAACCTGGTCGTTTGAGCAATGACCCTTCAGCCTAAATTTTTATCAATTTCTTTTATCATAACAGCGGATGCGCAACACACATTCACACCGTTGTTACTTCCGTTTGTGTATACTGCATAATCATATTCCATGTCTAGGTCAACAGGCCGGTTTTGTATGTGTTTTTCTTAGAGTGAACGATGGAATATCTATTAAAATGAGACCCACCATACTTAGGATACGCCACAATATATATGAATAATAGTATACGGGTTTGCATCAATTGCAGATCATTTTCATCACGTGTGAATCGCCAATTAAGAATGATAATACAGTTCCAGAAATTCCATCAAAAATCCCTCCTTACGGAGAGTCAACTTTTGTCAATTAAAACCCCGAACTAACGGCAATAGCCATGGCAAGTAGCGGGAGAAAAAATATATATGACATTTCATACTAATTTTACTACAAACGCATTTCCGACAAAAATCCATCTAATTAGTATTAAATTAGGCATAATTAGGTATAATTGTAAAACTACTATTTCTAGCAAGGATTAATCCACGTATTGACTTCTTTTTTGTATCCTCCGCTTATAAATAGAGTTTTATTGCCGATAAATAACCTGTTAGTACAATTATACCATTAATAAAAAACATCTTACATTTTTGAATTGATTATCGACTATCGACTAGTTTCACAGAAATATACTGCAAGGATCTCTCTCACTCACACTCTCTCTCATTTTCTCTCTGACGGACACACACACGCGCGTGCACACTCACTCACTTCGTCCTTCTCTCTCTCTTTCTCTCTCTCTCTTCCTTCACACACACACTCACGCGCACACACACACACACACACACACACACACACACACACACACACACACACACACAAATTTCTCTTGATATAAGTATTTTTTCTGATTATATTCTCATTCTCTTACTCTCCATCTCCCTCTCTCTCACACACACGCACTCACTCCATCTCTCTCTCTCTCTCTCTCTCTCTCTCTCTCTCTCTCTCTCTCTCTCTACCACCTCTACCACCTCACATTCACACACTCACTAAATCCTTTTGATTTAAGTATTTCCCTTATTATATTCTCTTTCTCTCACTTACTCACTCTCTCTCTCTTTCTCACTCTCTCTCTTTCTCTCTCTCTCTCTCTCTCTCTCTCTCTCTCTCTCTCTCTCTACGCTCTACTCACGCTAATATGTTCACAAAGGCATAAAGCCATTAAAAAAATATATTACCTTTACATACATCAACCTAACCTATTAATGTCTTAATTATATAAACTTCCTCGACATCTATTAAAAACACCACCTCAACCATATCAGTTCTTTCGAAAACGTAATAAACCTCCAAAACTAACGAATTGTTGAAGAATAACTAGGTAATTATACAATTTCTCGAATGCGTAAAATTAATAACAACTCATATCTAGACTTCCGACTAGTCCTCAATAAATCAACAGTGTTTCCCTAAATCCGTGAAAGGTACCCAGGAAGTCTATGAATGAAACTAAACACGTAACAACTGAAAATATTTGTAATAAGCCTTTTAATATCATTCTCATTTATATTAAAAATCAAAAAGGACGGAAAATTCGAAAGGTGGAGTTGAGATGGGAAGTTTGCGTCCGTGTGGATCGAAGTCACGGTAGCTCGAGTGGTAGAGCAGCGGCGTATTTAGCCGAAGGTCGTGGGTTCAAATCCCGCTCGTGACCCTAACTTTTTAATCTCAATCTACACCTTATATAAAGATTAATTGATTGAAAAACGTAATTCGGTCAATCGGACCACGAACTCTAATGAATACATATATTAAAAATATTGATTTGGACACTAATGGGGTAATATTTGTTCGTATTTCCCCATTGTAACAGTCAAATGGAAAATATGCGGAACCATTGCTGAAGAATGTCTTTAGTCAAACCTTCAGTGCCACAGGGAAAAACGCAACTATAATGCATGTGACATCAATCATCCGCTTCAGAACGAAGGAAGCGAAGGAGGTTTAATGCACACACCGAGTTTAATATTTCCTTAATTGCGTGCCCGTTCATTGAGCTCGCACATATGATTAATTGCTATCTATGGTTAATAATTTACCCAATTTTAAAAATCTCACCCCACCTATGGTTCAAGTTCTGCAATTCATCCGATTAAAAACAAATAGTTTTTCGTTTTTGTTTTTTCTTTTTTTTTTTACAAAAGGCCCTCGCTGAATGTACTGCACACTAAGATTTACGATCAAGACAATAATTTATTATATTGATAATTTAAAGAAATATATGCATTACAATAAATAAATTAAAACTTTAAATGGTCTTGAAACGACAATTGGCACCAATTGTTTTGCATCACGCTAAAGAACAGTCGATCTCTCTGCTGGGAATTTATAGCTTAAGTTTTAATTGGGCAACTTGTTGTTTCATTAAAGTATACCTTAGCATAAATGAAAAAGTTAGCGGAATGGCATAATGGAAAAAGATTAAACCTTATAAAAATGATTATTTGGTGGTCGTGAGATGCGATCTGGCGTGACATAGGTTTCAGAAAAACATTTTCTTTATAGTGCCAACGTTTCGATCTTTATTGAGAACATCTTCAGGTCTCAAAGTGTTTCTTTTCTGTGAAGATGTCATTCTTGTCTGGCGTGTTGACAGAGCCCAGTGAGTGGGGGCACACGGGCTACACGGAACATAAACCCTTAGAGTCCCGAAGACGATCTCAATAATGATCGAAACGTTGGCACGATAAAGAAAATTTTTTTCTAAAACCTACGTCACACCAGACCGCATCTCACGACCTCCAAATAATCATCAAGTAACGGTCACTAAACATCACACCTTAGAAAAATGTTCAAATTATTTTTATTTCATAGAAGGGAAAAAGACAAGTCTAAAGACACAACATTGACATCGAAAAATACTAATGTATCCCATTTTTCTTCGAGTGTTGTTTTTGTAGTAATAAAACTTACTGGTAAATAGTTCATACCTTAAAAATATTTGTCAATTTTTGAATAAATTAGTGTCTGTTTGGTAATTAAGTGAGTAGATAAAGTTATAGTAGTTTAGTATCGATTTAAATTGCACGTAGGTTGTGTTTTAGTAGTAATAATCATCTTTATTAATTAGATGGCAATTTTTTTTCGTCGTGTGGCGGTGTTTTTGTAATAGTCAATTCAGTGGTAGTTTAATTTTTTTATTTTATTACTTGGTGGTAGAGTCTAGTAGTAATCAAATCAGTCAATTAGATGGAAAGTTTTGTACTTTCGTGTGACAGTGTTTTTGTTGATGTTGCCAATATCTTTGTAGTAGTAGTTAATTCCGAGGTAGTTTAATTTGTTCTAATACAAGTGGGCTTTTCCAGTCAATTCAGTGAGACTAAATTTCTATCTACTAGTGGTAAATAAGTCTTTTTTAGTAATAGTCAATTCAAGTCAAAGATAATAAGGACTCGATTTTGTTAGAATAAATTGTTAAGTCAGGATATTTATTTGTGCTTTTAAGTTGTACAATTCTTTTTGTAAAATAACGAAATATTGTTTCTTTAATAAAAACAAGTATAGTTATATCTTTTTTTTTGTCATATAGTTTTTTCAATATTAGTCAATTTTAGGTTAATTGGTTCCTATATTGACTGTGTCTTTGTAATAAAAATCAGTCAATCAGTGGTGTATAATATATATTTTAATAGCACGGAAGGGGGCGTCGGTGGCCGCAACGGTTTCGGCGTTGACACGGCGCTCATCACTGTAAGGTAAAGTTCCCGGGTTCGAATCCAGCGAACCTACATTTGAACCCGATATACTTACTTTAAAAAAAAATATCACGTAAGCTTTAGTTGGAGGTTATGTCTTAGTGGCAATACTCAAAGTGAAAGAATGGATCGCCTCGTGTCATTGAGAAAACGAGCTAGGCGATGAATACAAGCGTAATACTCATAACTAGTTCTATGAAAAGATAAATGAAAGGGGTTAAGTTTCTTAAGTTCCGACCCGCAACGTTCAATGAGGAGAAGACCACCTTAGGAGCATCAAGTACACCATTAAGAACTCTCCAGCAAAACGTGAGCGGCTCAGAAACTCTAAGCAGGTTTAGATTATCCAGCCCAACAGCTTTATGTTTATTGCAGTAAGATACGTTTTCCACCAGAGAATAAGTAATATAAATTCTCTTTTCTGCTTATGGGCCTGTAATATGACAAAAAGGTAATTGTAGTAGAACTTTGCAGTAACAGTCAATTCTTGCTTTAGTAGATAGTTCAAGTAAATAATCAGAGATTTTTGTAGCAGTTACCACTATTTTCATAGCAGTAGTGATTCATTACAGTTTTAATAATTTTTAGATACCAAATGTGCTTTATTTGTTGGTTGAGTCTTAGTAGTACTAATCAACTCAGTGAATTAAATGATATTTTTGTATTTACGCATGTCAGTGTTTTTGTAGTAACAGTTAACACTATTTTTGTTGTAATAGTCAATTCGTTGGCACTTTAATTTTTTTAATGCAAAGTTGGATTTAGTTGGTAGTTGGGTTTTAGTAGTAATAATCTAAAATCTATAAAAAATTTAAAAACTTAGTTAATTAATTGGTGCTTTTTTATTTTTATTCGACAATTCTGTTGTATTTTCTTGTGACAGTCCTTATATAGTAGTAGTTAACACTATCTTTATAATAATAGTCAATTCAGTAGTAGTTTAATTTTTTTTAATACAATGTAGGTTTTTAGTTGGTGGTTGGGTGTAATTAGTAGTAATCAAATCAGTCAATTAGATGGATATTTTTGTGTTTTTGTTATAATAGCCATTGGTCTTAGTAGTAATAATCTAAAATCTATAACAAAATAATTACTCGAGTAAATAAATAGTGCTTTTGTATTTTTGTTCGGCATTTTTCTTGTATTTTCTTGTGAAAGTGTTTATGTAGTAATAGTTAATACTGTTTTTGTCTTAATAGTAAATACAGTCGTGGTTTAATATTTTTTTTAATGCAACGTGGGATTTAGTTCGTGGTTGTGTCTTAGTGATAATAATAATTTAGATGAAAATTTTTGGATTCTCTTGTGACTGTTTTTTTGTAACAGAACACTATTTTTACTGTAATAGTCAATTCGTTAGTAGTTTAATATTTTTGAATAAATAGGGGGATTTAGTCGGCTGTTGGGTCTTAGTAGTAAAAATCAACTATATCAATTAAGAGGATGTTTTTTGTATTCTTTTTTATTTCATTTCAATTCATAACTAGATTAACTCTTTTAATAAGGATTTAACTGGTGGTTGTTTCTTAGTAGTAATAATTTGCTCAGTCAATTAGATTTGTGTGACAGTGTTTTTGTAGTAGCAGTTAAGGATACTATTGTGATAATAGTCAATTCAGAGGAAGTTTTATCTTTTGTTTTTTTTCTTATTAAATACCAAGTGGGCTTCTTTTAATGGTTACTTCTTAGCACTTAGCAGTAAAATCAAATCAGTTAATTAAATAGATATTTTGTGTGACAGTGTTTTGTAGTAGAAATAGACTGCTTGTTTTGCGTAATAGTCAAGATCAATGTGAAAAATTTCATCTTGTTTAAATGATAATAAAATCAGATGTACTTGTTGTTTGGCTTTACTCCTGCTTGCTTTTTCAACAAAATGAACCTCGAAACAGTACCGACAGGAAGTTGTTTCTTGTAAAATGACAAAAAATTTCGGCAACGCCCACCTATCGGTGGTGAACTTTTACTTTCTACTCGACCATGAATTGTATCTTTCGGGAGGCCGGACCGGACTGACGGGAACGCCAATGGTCCTCCGGCCGTTGCTATCAACAACTTTCCACGGATCTTGAGGGGAAAAAGACGTATCCGTCTGGAAATCTGGGCCATTTTTCGTCTAATTTTTGACTAATCATCCATAATGCTATTCGTCAAAATAGTCTCATTATTTGTATTAATCAAGGTTATAATATATTATTCTTTGTATGTAAGGTTTTGGTTGAAATGAAAAAGTTAGTGAGCAGGATTCGAACCCACAACCTACGGCTCAATACGCCGCTGCTCTAATCACTTGAGCTATCGTGATTAGTGTTTCGAGCAGCGGCGTATGAGCCGAAGATCGTGGGTTCGAATCCCACTCGTGACACTAATTTTTCATTTCAACCAAGACCGTACATACAAAGAATAATTAATTGAAAGAAGTAATTTGGTCAATAAGACCACTAAATATAATGTTTATAATATATACTTTTAACTGATAATTTGGACAGCTTCTAAGAATATTGTGGACTTATGCGAATAGATTTTTTTGGTAATTTTTTTCTGCCTTATTTTTCATTTTTCTTTTCTAGACAAAATTAAAAATCATGTTTTGGTCCTGAAATATTTTAAAGTCCGATATAGAGAGACAAGTGTTTGTTGGAGTTTGAAAGATTTGCAAAAATTTGCTATTGGTTTTGCCGAAGTTTTCAAATAAATAGTTAAGCATGATCAGGCAAACTATTTTACATTTTTAAAACTGGAATTTTTATGAGAATAACATTAAAATTGTCCTTAATTTGATGATTAAGAAAAATAAGGGTTGAAGACGTTTTTTATTGCAATGATAGATATAATTCTTAAAATGATAATAAATACAGATTTAATATTTTTTTACGAAGTTTATTACTTGAAATGGACTAATCGACTTTCATTACATATCTGGGTTCGTCTATTCTCTCTAGTTTATGTCGTCCTACATTTCAGTCATATCTGTATATTACTTCGTTTTATAATCGTCGTGCATTTGAGCATTCAAGACTTTTTACCCCTAAACAGTATTAAAACAATCACGTCGAAGCAAACTTGCCTTACTTAAAAATAATCCGCAACGCCAGAAAGATTTTGGACAAGTGGGCGGGAAGTTTTTGGGAGGAATAAGGCTAAGTCCCGATGGGAGTGAAAAGTACTCGACCAGCTCATTTTCACAGGCCCAGGAGGGTGGAAGTTTGAGGCGAGCACAGATAACTGCAAGAAATGGGGGCGGGGGATTCGTTTATAAATTCAACATTAATCCAGATTCACGTAGCAGTCTAAACAATAAGGTTTTTATGCAAAGGAAAAATATATTGTCGAATTTTATTGGATTGGAATGGAAAATTGCCTAAAAAATTGTGACTTTTATTATTTTTACTTATTCAGAAATCGTGAGATGCGGTCTGGTCCATTTCTGAATAATTATCGATTAACGGTCAATAATCACCACACATTATTTTTACTGTTTTTTTTTTTTAAAGAAAAATCAGAATTTTTTTCTTGAAATTCTATAATAAAAGTGTTTTGGTAGATAAAAATGTTTAAATATTAATTTAATTTTGTTAAAAATAAGCTGAGTCTTGATTTTGATAGCAGTCAATACTATTGACATCTTCAATAGTATATTCAATAGATTTTTTTGTAAGTGATTTTTCCGAAAGGATTTTTTTATATAACGAATTCAATTACAGGACAAAAAATAACATTTGCACAATACAGTAAAAGCAAAAAAAAAGCTGTTTCATAATATCGGAAGGTGCGATCAGAAAGTTGGAAGTCCGGAATGCTAAACTGGTCGAGGGTTACTCTTCGAGAGGTAAGAGTAAATCGGATGTTACGTGATGGCTCAAAAGGTGAAAGACAAGTTTTAAAAAACTAAAAAACCCAGGTAGAAATTTATTCATATTTATTTTTAAAAAAACACTCACATATCTAATCTGTTTCGGTGCCTGTCCTCTTCGGTGTAAAACTGACACAAGTACTAGTCGCACTGAAATGTTGGTCACCGATTAAAAGAAGTCTCGTGAGGAAGGAACCCTCCTCCGGTGGCCGGACTGTTGGGGGATTAACGCCGAGAGGGGGAAACACAGAGCGTCACCGCGGACCCAACCGAAGAAAGTGATCTCGGGAGAACCTGTTGAAAGTGAAATCCAGCCTTGTTCCCCCAGACCCGATGCTTACTACAGTCAAGAAAGTCTTTTGCCGTATTCCCAAACCGCCGCCCTCCTTGTTTACAACGGCCAGAATTGAATAACTCATGTCAGTCGGTCTGGAAAGAGAGGAATGGTGCAAAAGGCAAAGTCTAACAGAAGCTTAAGGATAGTTCTTTAAGGATATTAGTCTTTATAATAAACTAAAACATTTTGTGTACAGAATGAAACTGGTCCCATGAAATTCCGGGATTCCGAAGTGCTACAAATAATTTTTTGAAAGCTGCGAATCAAGTGTTCTGATGTAACTGGTCTGTATAAACTTGCAACTCGGCATCTCTTTCACTTTTTGAAAGACTCGTCTTTTATGTACATATACTCTATGTTTAAAGCTATCATTACAAAAAAAATGTTTTCTAAATCGCTTCTTTATCTTGAGGCACGGCACCTGGCACAGATCGCTGTTCCAGTACTTCAGGCTGTAGAGATCTTTAAATGTGTATAGTTTTTTATGTTGTTTGTGTTGCGTCTGTGATTGATTTTATGGTAATTTATTGTAATGAATGTAATTTATTATGGTGAAAGGGGGTTGCTTATAACCCCGCCCCGAGGAATATCGAGTACCCTAGGGTGAGTATATGAGGTCTGGAGAGTGAAAGTAATTTATTAGCGTGAAAGGAAGGGGTTGCTTATAACCCGGCCCCGAGGAATATCGAGTACTCTGGGGTGAGTGTATGATGTCGGGAGAATGAAAGTAATTTATTAACGTGAAAGGAAGAGGTTGCTTATACCCCGCCCCGAGGAATATCGAGTACTCTGGGATGAGTGTATGTCATCTGGAGAGTGAAAGTAATTTATTAGCGTGAAAGGACGGGGTTGCTTATAACCCCGCCCCGAGGAATATCGAGTACTCTGGGGGTGAGTGTATGAGGTCTGGAGAGTAAAAGTAATTTATTAACGTGAAAGGAAGGGGTTGCTTATAACCCCGTCCCGAGGAATATCGAGTACTCTACGGTGAGTGTATGACGTCTGGGGAGTAAAAGTAATTTATTAGCGTGACAGGAAGGGGTTGCTTATAACCCCGCCCGAGGAATATCGAGTACTCTGGGGTGAGTGTATGAGGTCTGGAGAGTAAAAGTAATTTATTAGCGTGAACGGAAGGGGTTGCTGATAACCCCGCTCCGAGGAATATCGAGTACTCACGGGGAGTGAATATGATCAGACATCTATATTTGTGGTGTGTTATATGTATTGTATGTTTTGTTTCTATTCTGTATTTGAAAACCTGAGGCACAAACAGAGACTAGCCTTCTAGGATATCACAAGTTAGGTTAGGTTAGGGTTAAAGGCGAGTTTGGTCTGGATTAGAAACTATTAATTTTATACCTTTGTGTGAAAGATATAATCAAATGTAACTCTTTGATAGCTCATTCTGCTTGTAATAAAAAAAGTGTTATAATCAAGGGGATAATCTTACTTTACGGAGCAATCACTTTTATATTTAACGACTATCAAAACATTATATATTTTATGGCTGATTAAACCAGGACCAATTAATCAATAAGCTGTGACAATTATATTTTTTTATATAATCCAAGAGAATTTATCGAATTCGATCAAACAAGGCCTCTACATGGGAGAAAGCAACGGCCCTTATTGAATAATACGCGGAGATGAAGAAGGAACAGAGGATAGCCAAATATAAAATTACATAACACAATTCCTAATGTTGAACATCGAAAGCAGCGGGTCAGAACTGTCGACTTTCTAAACATTCAACCCCATTACAATAAATTTTTGTAAAGAGGATTTGAAATGCAACTGTAGTAAGACAAATTTTAAGATGAAAAAAAAATTCAAAAAACATAATTTGAGACACGAGTTTGAACGGTCAATTTGAAAAAACATTAAGCGAGCCGTTCTTCCGAACACCTTGGCCTGATTATTAACTTTTTATTATGCTTATCAAAAAATCAGTTTTTTCTGTTCTTTTTTTTTTTTTTTTTTTTGTTAAATCGGTTGGAATCAACACTATGTTTTTCCATAATACTCATAGTAATTACTGTTTCGGCATTGACTTCTAACCGAATTCGGCTGATCGATTGTGCAACTCGTTTTCGTTTTTTTTCTCCCCCGGATTTTGACATTTGCAGTCGTCCAATAGAAGAATTTTCAAAATGGAAATTTATTGGGCTGGAGGGTAGGACGTCGGTGGCTGCAACAGTTTAGGCGTTGCCATGGCGCTCATCGCTGAAAGGTAAAGGTCCTGGGTTCGAACCCAGCGGCTCCGTATTCGAAACCGACAAACTTACAAATGGGCTTTTTTTCAAAAACACCGACATCTCGAGGGTCAAATAGCCTCGTAGTTGAAATACCGCCGTAAAACAGATAAATATATGGCGGCGGTTCACGAAACGACGCACAACACCAAATTTTTTGTATACTTTTACCACACAGAAAATACATAGTTGACTACAACCGAATACAGTCAAATACTGTTTTCTTTCACCTTTAAATATGTTTTTAAAATTTCATATAAATATAAAACAAATCTATCAATATAAAAGTTAAACTTCGTAGTTACGCTTAATTTTTTCCTTTTTCTGTATTTTCTTATTACCGAGCAAAAAGAGAATTTAGGGGACAGTATCATCAAAATGCTGGCCAAATTTTTAATCCCCACCCTACAAAAAATGGTAGATTAATTTTAGTTAAGATCTAAGTATTTTCTTTCTTCCTTTCTTCCTATCGTTGATGCCTATTTTTAACCTTAAATAACTAATTTTTCAGTTAAAATGTTAGATTTCCAAAATAAAATTCGTTTTTATCCTTTTTAGTTTCTTGAGTTTTCTTGTCATATTTCTTTATTTTGTTATTACAAAATCTATTTTACTTTTCCTTCTTTTCTTTCTGTCTTCTTTAATTCTTTTCTCTTAATCCATTATTATTTTTTCTTTCGAGTTACAAACTTTTCCCGTAGATTCCGCATTCAAAATGGTACCAAAAATTCCTAATTAACTATGGTCCGAATCTCAACAGTTTCGGAGTTATTCCCCATTTTCTTATTTTTTAAGATTTCATGGCCTTGCTTCAAATAAACAATGGTAACACCAAAACTAAAATATTTTGGACAAATCCGTAGATATCATTGAAAACTACGTTAAATTTGCAATAAGCTGTGATCAGTATTAAAGTTCTAAACATTAGGGAAATAAGCGGTTTAGTTGCAAGAACTTTGAAAAAAAAATTTTCAAAGTTGAAATCTTACTGTGGAGATCGTAAGCCTCTATTTCCAAACCTAGAGACGAGCAAATTTCAGAAATTGTAATCCATTTAATATCCTTTTTAGTGATGTAATTGGTTTTTAATTACTTTTTTCACAGATGAGGAAATTGATGAAGGAAAAAACCGTCGTTGACAGATTGGTAAGGTGGAAAGATTAATAATAATAAAAAATAAAAAACTTAAGGAAATTTTGAATGAATTTATTAAACTTTTTAATTTTGATTCGAAATGCTCTCCACCTTACGCGAATGCACAAACGAGTCCGTTTTTTCATATTAGCCTGTGCAACTCGAAAGTTTAATTTAAGTTTACGTTTTTCAACGTCATTTACTTTAAAATTACAACATAGTGCTAACAAGATATCACATAGATAACTAAAAACGTTTTGAATCTTTTGAAAATTTATTCCGGGTCATAATAATACAATAATCCTTTAATCAAAGTTGCATTCGTGTTGATAAATAAATAAACACTTGCAAAATTTCGGTTTCGAACCCAAATTAAAAAACTTCAATAAATTCAATCAAAATTTCTTTAAGATTTTTTTATTTTTTATTATTATTATTCTTTCCACCTTACCAATCGGTCAACCACGGTTTTCTTCTTTTCTTCAGTTGAAAAAAATAATTGAAAAATCAATTGCACCACTAGAAAGCATATTAAATGGAGAACGTTTTCTGAAATTTGCTGGTCTCTAGATTTGGAAATAGAGGCTTAGAATCACCATACGAAGTTTTTCAAAAAATAAAAATATTTTTCAAAGTTCTCGCTACTTAATTTCTTATTTGACGAAATTTTTTAAGTTTAGTATTGATCACATTTTATTGAAAATTTAACGTAGTTTTCAATGGTATAAACGGATTTGTCCAAAACCTTTTAGTTTTGGAGTTATCATTGTTTATTTGAAACAAGGTCGTGAAGTCTGAAAAACATCAGAAAAAGGGGAATAACTCGAAAACAGTTGTTTGTTGAGGTTCGGACCAAGTTAATTGGGCATTTTTGGTTCCAATTCGAATGCAGAATCTACTGGTTAAGTTTGTATTACAAAAGAAAAAATAATGATGTATTAAAGGAACAAATTAAAGAAGAAAAAAGAAAGGAAGGAAAAGTAAAATAAATTTTGTAAGAACAAAATAAAGAAATATGACGAAGAAATCTGAAGAAACTATAAAGGAAAAAAGAACGCATTTTATTTTGGAAATCTAACATTTTAGCTGAAAAATTAGTTATTTAAGGTTAAAAATAGACATAAACGATAGGAAGAAAGAAGAAAAGAAAATTCTTAGATCTTAACTAATATTAATCTACAATTTTTTTGTAGGGTGGGGATTAACAATTTAATATTCGATCATTACACCTACGATACCTAAAGTGGAATATGTATTTCACTTTTTCTTTGAATCTTTGAATCTTATTGTTTTTACTTTTTTTCAAAGTTGAAAAATTTCCTATGATTCTAAAATACTATTTCTAAACCTAGAGACCAGCAAATTTCAGAAAACGTACTCCATTTAATGTTCTTTTTAGTGATGTAATTGCTTCTTTAATTACTTTTCAAAGGTGAAGAAATTGATGAAGACAAGGAAAAAACCGTGGTTGAAGGATTGGTAAAGTGGAAAGAATAATAATAATAAAAAATAAAAAACTTAAGAAAATTTTGAATTATTCAACTTTTTAATTTTATGTTTATTTATTTATTTTTTTAAATTTAATAATCTCCACCCTCCGCAAATGCAGAAATGAGCCCGTTTTCTCATATTAGCCACTGCAACTCCATTTAACAACAATTTAAGTTTAAGTTTTTCAGCAGAGGACAGCATCAGTTGCTTAAAAATTGCAACAAAAGGGTTAACAAGATATCACATAGAAAGCTAAAAACCTTTTGAATCTTAATCTTCCGGGGAATATTAATACAATAATCCTATAATGAAAGTTGCAGTCGTGTTGGTAAATAAGTAAATACTTGCACAATTTCGGTTTCGAACCCAAATTAAAAAAGTTTAATAAATTCATTCGGAATTTCTTTTTTTATCTTTTTATTATTATTAATCTTTCCACCTTACCAATCCGTCAACCACGGTTTTCTTCTTTCCTTCATCAATTTCTTCATCTTTGGTAAGTAAAATAGTAATTAAAATAACAATTGCACCACTAAAAAGTATATTAAATGGAGTACGTTTTCTGAAATTTGCTGGTCTCTAGGTTTGGAATTAGAGGCTTAGAATCACCATACTATGTTTCTCTACTTTGAAAAAAAAAATTCAAAGTTCTGGCAAGTAAAACGCTTATTTCCCAATGTTTAGAAGTTTAGTATTGATCACAGCTTATTGCAAATTTAACATAATTTTCAATGGTCTCAACGGATTTGTCCAAATTTTTTTAGTTTTGAAGTTATCATTGTTTATTTGAAGCAAGGTCTTAAAAATCTTAAAAATTCAGAAAAAGAGGAATAACTATGAAACCGTTGAGCTTCGGACCATAGTTAATTAGGACTTTTTGGTTCCATTCTGAATGTCGAATCTACTGGAAAGGTTTGAAACACGAGTAGCCGAACACCCTGTTTAGTTTCTTGTTTAGTTTGCGTTTGTTTAGTTTTTTTTTATACTCATTTCTCTAGTTTTTTCTTTGTTTTCCTTTTTATTTAATCTTCGATCATTATACATACGGTACCTATGGTGGAATATATATTTTACTTTTTCTTTGAATCTTAATGTTTTTGTTTAACAAAGTTTCCACAAATACCTTTTCTCTCTCACTCCCTCCTCTCACCCTCCTCTCTCTTTTTTTGTTTCACTCTTCCTCTACCATTTTCAACATCTTTATAACCCTTTCTCTTGTTTCTCTTGATCTCTCTTTCTCTTCTCTCTCTCTCCTCTCTCTCTCTCTCTCTCTCTCTCTCTCTCTCTAACTCTCTCACACACTCTCTTATTTCAGCACATTCTTTTCCTCAATTTTCCCCCTCCTTCTCCTTTGCAAGCGAATTACGAAGGGTAACTGCTCCACAAATTTCAACAAATCTCAGACCTTGTCATAAAAGCTGACAAACGTGTGGTCTCGAATATTTCAGTTGGGATAAAACCTCATCCGTTTAACCCTTTTTGATATAAAAAAAAGAAATAATTTTTTCATTTAGGTCATAACCTTTCTCTCCATATGTCAGATTCTGTCCTATCTCGTAACATCATCAATGACAAATTCCGGGCCATTTTCACATACAACGACCCACGCGGCTTTTAACGTTTAATTATCAATTTGTATGTTAAAAAGTGCAATATAGAACCTTTTATTGATTTTTACGTAGGTAATCAAACTGATAATAGGACACAGCCAGATGGAAGGTAAAGATAGCCAAAGGGCCATTCAATTTTTACCTCACGTTTAATTCGTCGTATGAAAATCCTTTACACATTACTACCGATCAGCGTAAAATCTCACGAGGAACTTCCTAACAAAAAAAATTATTTCACCTTTAATCACTTCTTCTAATTGGTATTCTCCGTTTATTAGAGCGCGCAATCCTGACAATAATGGTCAAAATAGTTACGCAATGTTTAAAAAATACGCTTCATACATTACGACTTTCAAATAAGTAAAAGTCAGTATGAATTATTAGATGGCGTGTTTGGATCATTTTTTATGGTGTATTCAGTGTAGTGTAAAGAAATTTTTATTTTTCGGGTATGTAAAGGAGTGCTTTCTTTCTTTCTTCCTTACTTACCTACTTATTTTTTCCTGTATGCCTGTAGATTCGAGTCTAAATAGCAAAAAAAGAGCTGACCAGATTATCAAACCGCTGGCCTAAATTTCAAAACTCCCATGCAAAACAATAATTTAAATTGTCGACTAATAGATTTTCAGTTAGGATGATTTGTATCACAAATAAAAATCTTTTATTTTCCTGTATTTTATTTGTTTTACTTTTATACCACTCATGCTTGTATTAGATCTTTACTCTTTTCTTTGTTATTTTCAGTTGCATTTTCATATTTTTCCCAAATATGTCTTGTTTTCTTTATTTCTCTCTTCTTTTTTCGTTATTCTCTCTGTCGTTTTTTTCTATTTATTTCATTCATTCTCTTTTTTAATATCTTCGTCCCTAATTTCTTTCGTGGTTTTTCATTCTTGTCCCACTTTTCCTACTTTCTTTTAGACCCTTACTTAATTTTTTCCTCGTCCGTTCATTCTTGTTGTAATCATAAAACTTTTATGCATTTGAATCAGTTTTTCTTACTTAATATTTTCATACTGTATTTCTTTTCTGTAGTTTCTATTCCATTTTTATCTGTCTCTTGTTCCTACATTCTTTTCTGCTTCCTTCCCTCGTTGATTTCTTTGTATATTATCTTTGCTAGTTCTTAGTATTTATCACCATTTTAGTTTTACTATTTTTTCCTGCGACTTGCAGCCCATATTTAATTTCCTGTGCATGTATTTTATTGTTTTCGTCTCTTGTTTTTACCTTTCATTCTGACTTTGTTGTTGTCTTCTTTTTCTTTATCGTTTCTTTCAGGATCTCTCTCTCTCTCTCCCTCACTCACCTCCCTATCTCTCTCTTTCTCTCATTTTTTCTTTCTTACGCTCTCTTCCTTTCACAATCGTTTCTTTGTCCTCTCATAACGAATTCCAAAATTTTCTTCTTCCACATTTCATTTTGTTTTTCACTGTTCGAACTTTCCTTTTTTGCTTTCTTCGTTTTTTTTCTATTTATACTTTTCTTCCCTACAATATCTATCATCTCTTTCTTTATATCTTCTATCGTATTTTTCATATTTCCTGCTACTCTTCCTTTCTATCCCTTTATATTTAATACTTACTTCCCTAACTTACTTCATGCTTTTCAGTCTTCAGTCACACTTAACATAGCTATGTTTTTAGGCTGGATATACATTTTTTTTATTATTTTTCGTAATGGATTTTGCGTTACGTAGTAGAGTGTAATGCACTTTTTCGTACTTATTTTTGCGACTAACTTGTCGCGTTTTTTCGTTTCCTTTCTTTTTTCATTGTTTTTCTTCTTATTTTACATAGCTTAATTTTTATTATTACTTTTTCTTTCTTTTGGCTTTTTGTCTATTATTTTTTACCACAGTATCTACACATTTTGGTCGATATGAGCCTGACCAAACATTGAGCCATAAAAAATACATAAAAGGAAGACGGCTTAAAAACAAACGCTTGTTTTATGAAATTTTTCCTTCTTTTAGTAAACTTTCTAAAAGTTGTTGAAAAATCCTCTTTATCCAAAAAAATAAATAAATAAAATATTCTTTAGGAATAACTGAAATCTTTTAATCAAGATTATATGGAAAAAAGTTTGGTAACAGAATTAAGCCTTTTTGTGACTTTACATCAATAAAATATTAACATACACAGAGCAAACCAAAGCTTATAAAAAGGAAATTTTGTAAAAAAAATCCACAGCCTATCCAAAATAAACCTTTTTCAGACTTTAACCCCCGTGTTTAAATTAAAGGTTTCAGTTTTAATCGGTTGTTTAGATTACAATTTGCTGTTTTCGCATCCCTCTGAGGGTTGAATTCAAGTCTGTCTGGCTGACCAAAAGACAATGCCAAATTCGAAGCCAGTTTGCTTAAATACTTGGCAATTTGATTTAGTCTTCAAAAAAGTTGAATATCAGAAATTCATGCTTTCAATTATAAGCAGAATGAATTTTGTCACTAATGAGTAATCGGACAAGAATATTAATTTTCAAGGGGTGGTAATCACAGAGATGTGCTTTGATGTGGAAACTTCTGGATCAAATTTTCTAATTTAAGTTAAGATGTTATTAAAAAGAAAAACCTGCCCTAAATTGCAAGGATATAGATTAAGTATAACAACGGGGCAAAAAGAAAAAATATGAAACGGTATAAGAAAAGTTCGTGAGTATTATCAGTTTAGATCATTATTATCGTAAAAAAGTCATTTTCACCCAACAGAATCGCCAAGAAAGAAAAGAAGTAACTTTGAATAAAAGAAAGACTTGGAAAGTGCAGTGAGAAGAACTTGAAATTTGATGGTTACCAATCATTTTGGCATACCTACTTTTGCTGGGTTGCTCTGTGAGACTCGTTTCGGCATTTGCCATCTTCAGTGGGTCTTGAAGATGGCGAAAAGCTAAATAAAGTTCAAGTAAATTATTATGCATGTAAGCATACATCAGAGGGTGAAACACGAAACTTAAGTACAGCAGAATTGACTATTACTACAAAGATACTGTCACTTACAAAGCCCTAATAGACCTACCACAGAATTATTGATTATTAATGACTATTGACATTTGTAGCCTTGTAGTACTTTGACTATTACTAATAAGACACTGATACGAACAAATTGCAAATTGTCACATAATTGACTGTCACTACAAAGGTACTGTCAATTGCAAATGCCTAACTACCACAGAATTTTTTGTTATACAAAAACTCTGACTATTACAAGTATCTAAATAGCAGAGAATTGCCTATTACTACAAAGATACTGTCCCTCGCAAACAGCTAATTACCAAACAATTGATCATTACTACAAAGACACTGTCAGTTATAATGACATAAATACCAATTAATTTACCATTACTACAAGATACTGAGTTCCAAATACCTCATTACCAAACAACTGACCATTACTACAAATACACTGTCACATAAAGGGCTTATCTTTCACAGAATTGCTTATTACTGCAAAGACAGTGTCAATTACAAGTGCGTCACTGCCAGAGAATTGTCCATTACTACAAAGAAACTGTGTCACTACAAGGGCTTTTCCAAAGAATTGTCATATTTACAAGTGCATTGACCATTAATACAAAGATACTGGCCGTTGCAAATACCTAATTACCAAACAATTGGCCATTACTACGAAGACACTGTCAGTTATAATGACACAAATACCAATTAATGTACCATTACTACAAGACACTGAGTTGTACTACCAAGACATTGTCATATAATGGGCTTATATTCTAAAAAATTGCTTATTACTACAAAGACAGTGTCAATTACAAGTGCCTCACTGCCAGAGAATTGTCCATTACTACAAATTCACTGTCACCACAACGGCTTAACTTCCAGAATTGTCATATTTACAAGTGCATTGGCCACTACTACAAAGACAATGTCCCTTGCAAATACCTCATTACCAAACAATTGACCATTATTACAAAGACACTGTCAGTTATAATGACATAAATACCAATTACTTTACCATTACTACAAGACACTGAGTCGCAAATACCTCATTACCAAACAATTGACCATTACTACCAAGACACAGTCAGTTATAATGACATAAATACCAATTAATTTACCGGTAATACAAGACACTGAGTCGCAAATACATCATTACCAAACAATTGACCATTACTACCAAGACACTGTCATATAAAGGGCTTATTTTCCAAGGAATTCCTTATTACTACAAAGACAGTGTCAATTACAAGTGCCTCACTCCCCGAGAATTGTCCATTACTACAAAGTCACTGTTACTACAACAGCTTAAATTCCAGAATTGTCACATTTACAAGTGCATTGACCATTACTACAAAGACACTGTCAGTTATAGTGACATAAATACCAATTAATTTACCATTACTACAAGACACTGAGTCGCAAATACCTCATTACCAAACAATTGACCATTACTACAAAGACGCTGTCCCTCGCAAAAACGTAATTATCAAATAATTGACCATTATGAAGACAGTGCCACTTACAAGGACTTATCTACACACAGAATTGTTCACTACTACAAATACAGTGTCAATTACAAGTGCCTAACAACCAAAGAATCGTACATTACGATCATATATGATAAAGGAAAAAAGGCTTATAATTTATAATGCATTATTCCTCAGTTATTTTCTTTCTTTTTGCATTCGACCTGTAAAATTGATCCTGACCAGAAAGAATTTGTAAGATGTTCCGTAATATTAAGGAGGTCAAATACTTTGACCGGTGACACGTAGTTAACATTTTTATTTTCAATTGGTATACTGTTTACACAATTCTTTTTAATTAATTAAGGTTTTGGTTGAGATGAAAAAGTGAGTGTCACAAGCGGGATTCGAACCAACAATCTTCGGCTAAATACGCGGCTGCTCTACCACTTGAGCTATCATGACTTCGATCCACTCGGACACCAACTTCCCATCTCAACCCTACCTTTCGAATTTTCCATCCTTTTTGCCATTTTTTGGTCAACCGGACCACGAAACCTTTATCATGTAATGAAATGTTTATACAATTTTCACCAAATTACCTATCCTCCGATAGATTTGACGTACAACCAAACTTGATCAGGAAAAATAATAACTCCTTTTAATTAAGGTTTTTAGTTGAGATAAAAAAGTCAATGGCACGAGCGGGATTCGAACCCACGATCTTCGGCTAGATACGCCGCTGCTCTACCACTTGAGCTATCGTAACCTCGATCCACTCGGACACTAACTTCCCATCTCCACCCCACCTTTTGAATTTTCCCTCCTTTTTGCCATTTTTCAAATGTCGTGTGGATTGGATTCTTGACGACAAATGAAATGACCACGGAGAGCAGCTTTAGTGAAGTACACTTCATTTTAAATCATTAAATTCACTAATTTCGTGGTCCGTTTGACCAATTAATTAATTGTAATATATTAATTGGTCAAGCGGACCACGAAATTAGTGAATTTAATAATAACTACATTCAACACAATGAACAGAGATGAAAATTTGTCACCTAAAAGACACCTGAATTTAGTATTATTTCAACGACAACGTAACATGCTTATGTCTAGGTACTTTTGAAGATTGCTGTGCGATATAACTTTTTCTTTCCGGGTCGTTAAAAATATATATATACTTTCTTTTCGCCAGTTTGTTAATAAAATTGTAAAAAGTAAGACAGCAATCCACCGAGAAATTGATAAGGGATTAGTGTTGAGCCTGGTGTGCTTTTCTTCACAACCCATTGTTTATTAGATCGTGGATAGGTTGAAATCATATAAAAGGTAATAGAAATGGCAAAAGTTTCAAGCATGTGTTTATTAAAATGGTTTGAACCAATTGAACAATCTTGTCTAGGTCAAGTGTATATCGAATGTAGGTTAAATTAAATTCCAAGCTGTTTTTTTCAGGCATTCGACTTTTTTTTAAATTACAAAAAAGGTACACAAAAAGTGGTTTGACCCATTGAAATATTAACTTAGCATGCTTCGTCCTTTCCTTAATAAAAACGATTGAGGCCGAGCGGCGGCCTCCGCATTAGGCGATCCGGTCTTGCGAAACACTCCGAAATCCATTAAAGTGGAAGAACTTGAGTGGAGGGCCTTTGTTGAAAAAACACGAACGACGGGGTCCAAAGGGGTGGGCAATGGATGTCGTCAGAAGCCTTTTCTGACGGCTTACCGATCGGAAAACGATTTTCAACTGAGAAAGGTAATTTTGAACATCGACTGGACCCGGGGACGTCGTTTTAACACGTTTATACCCTCGTCTTGTTACTAACGATTTACAACATCTCTTCCTAACAAAGTTGTCTGTATAGAAGGGAAAGAAAAAAAAAAAACATCTTTTGGTACAGTAAAAGACAACAAAATTCGCCTATTCTATCGTTTGCTTTATTGAACTGTCAGGCTAATTCATTTGTCGCCGAGAATCAAATTGATTACACGACATTTGAAAAATGGCAAAAAGGAGGGAAAATTCGAAAGGTGTGGTTGAGATGGGAAGTTAGTGTCCCAGTGGATCTAGGTCACGATAGGTCAAGTGGTAGAGCAGCGGCGTATCAAGCCGAAGATCGTGGGTTCGAATCCCGCCATTGACATTTTTATCTCAACTGAAAACCTTAATTAATTGTCAGGCTATTGTAAATATGAAGATGTCATCATTATATTATCTTATAGTAAATTATCGTGGGTTCGAATCCCGCCATTGACATTTTTATCTCAACTGAAAACCTTAATTAATTGTCAGGCAATTGTAAATATGAAGATGTCATCATTATATTATCTTATAGTAAATTATTATTAGTGGTAGAGCAGCGGCGTATCAAGCCGAAGATCGTGGGTTCGAATCCCGCCATTGACATTATTATCTCAACTGAAAACCTTAATTAATTGTCAGGCTATTGTAAATATGAAGATGTCATCATTATATTATCTTATAGTAAATTATTACTACAAAAACAAAACACCCCATGCCAGAACCTAAATTATTCTAAATTGGCTATTACTGCATAAACCTAGCTGTTTTATAAACATGGCATGGCCAAGAAGCCTCTTTACAAATTGATTATTACTACCAACAAGAGTAAAGACAATTTCTAAAATATAAATGTAAATATCGTTTGATTGACTATTACTACAAACACATCGTCACCTGCCAAAACCCAAATCTTTCTTAAATGACTTTTAGTGTAAAGACAATTTTTAAAATATAAATGTAAATATCGTTTGATTGACTATTACTACAAACACATCGTCTCCTGCAAAAACCCAATCTTTCTTAATTGACTTTTACTGCAAAGACAATTTTTAAAATATAAACCTAAATATCGTTTGATTGACTATTACTACATCGTCACCTGCCAAAACCCAAATCTTTCTTAATTGACGTTTACTGTAAAGACAATTTTGAAAATTTAAACTTAAATATCGTTTGATTGACAATTACTACAAACACATCGTCACCTGCAAAAACCCAATCTTTCTTAATTGACTTTTACTGTAAAGACACTTTTTAAAGTAAAAACCTAAATATCATTTGATTTACTATTACTACAAACACATCGTCACCTGCAAAAACCCAAATCTTTCTTAATTGACTTTTACTGTAAAGCCAATTTTTAAAATAAAAACATAAATATCGTTTGATTGAGTATTACTACAAACACATCGTCTCCTGCAAAGACCCAATCTTTCTTAATTGACTTTTACTATAAAGACAATTTTTAAAATATAAACCTAAATATCGTTTGATTGACTATTACTACAAACTCCACGTCGTCTGCTAAATTCAATCTCCTTCTTTATTGACTATTACTAAAAACGACAACGTCAAGAATATAGACGTAAATATCCTATCATTAACTATTACTACAATGAAACTACAACTATATCAACCTTAATATCATTCCATTGACTATTACTACAAACACATCGTCATCTGCAAAACCCAAACCTTTCTTAATTGACTTTTACTGTAAAGACAATGTTAACAATATCAATCTTAAAATAATTCCATTGAGTTTCTGTACAAACACATCGTTACCTGCAAAAATCCACATCTTTCTTAAATAAATATTTCTACAAAGACAACTAAACCTAAATTTTCTTCCATTTACGTTTACTACAAACATAAAATTGCCTGCTAAAACCAAACTCCATCTTAGGTGACTTACTATAAAGAAAATGTCATCAATATAAACCTCATTGTCTTTTACTACACACTAGAAATCGTCTGCAGAAACAAAAGTCCTTCTTAGTTGACTATTATTATAAAGACAATGTCAACGATATAAACCATATAAACCCAAATATCCTATGATTAATTATTACTAGAAATAGAACGTCAACAATATAAACCTCAATATCCTTCCATTGACTTTCCTAGAAACATAGCTGCCTGCAAAACTCCATCTCCTTATTAATTGACTATTACTTCAAAGACTAAGTCACCAACAAAGATCTAACCCTGAATTGACTAGTACTAAAAGCCGGACATTGCCTGAAAAAACGACACCCCTTCTTCATTGACTATTACTACAAATACAACGCCAACAATGTGAACCTAAATATCCTTCGATTGACTTTTACTACAAACACGACGTCTCATGAGAAAACCAAACTACTTTTTAATTTATTATCACTACTAACACATAGCAACTTTTTCCTTGGATTAGGCAAAAGCAATACGATCAAGAAGACTAACATTCTTTGTCCAAAAGGCAATGGAGAAAAATTTTAGGATAAGAGTATAGAATAATCATCTTGTAAAAAAACCTCCATTACCAGTATGCCTACCAAAAGGACAAATCCATGGGGGTTGCCCTTAAAAACCTGAGCAAATTATTTAATAGTAAAAGTAATAAGTAAAAAAATTATTACCAGTATTATTCAGAAATCGTGAGATGCGGTCTGGTGTGATGTAGGTTTCAGAAAAACATTTTCTTTATCGTGCCAACGTTTCGATCTTTATTGAGATCTTCTTCAGGGCTCAAGTCGTGTTGAGAGTGCCACGCAAGAATGGCACAATTACACAGAAGACAAACACTTTGAGCCCTGAAGATGATCTCAATAAAGATCGAAACGTTGGCACGATAAAGAAAATGTTTTTCTAAAACCTACATCACACCAGACCGCATCTCACGATTCTGAATAATTATCGATTAACGGTTAACGATTACCACCCATTAGCAGTATTGGAGGAAAATAAAATTCTGCTCTGATGATTCATTGACACAGAAAGAGCTTTCGATAAACATCTTATTGATCCGTTAAAACGGCCAAAAATTGTGATCTACTACTAGCTGGATGTTGGCACAAATACTTAAATTGGTCACCATACCATACAAATTGCAATTAAAGAGAGGTACTATCGCAGCTTCTATGGTTATTAGCAGAAGACGACCTAATCATAAAGCTTAATAGTACGCCTTACCATAGGTAAATAAAAGATGTCACGGTAACAATGATAAGAGGAAAATTCGATGTCAGTTGATCGAATCAGATGGAAATTACCCTAAAAATTGTAGAATTTTTAAAGTAGTTTTAAATAATTGATAGTTTAAAGCAAGATGTGTGAAAATGGGTTTAAATGTTAACACTTGTAAAAATGCATTCTATCGGGTTGTCCGGAAAATAATGCAGGATTTTAANAAATTATTTTGATTAAAGAACATTGCTTTAAAGTAACTAGTTTCTTTTTTTTTGTTTAATACCAAAATCCTGCATTATTTTCCGGACAACCCAATAGTTCAGATTTTGGCTAACATAATTTAATTGTTCCAAGTTTTGACGAAAACAAGAAATTGGGTAAGACATCAGGGTGGCAGAGAGTATGTTCCATTTAGTCGCCCTGAATTCGATCCTAGTTTTGCCACGGATAAATTCTGAACGCTATAGCTTCTAGTCTGCTACATCTTCTACTTTTGATTAAAATTGGACGGATTAGGGTTTGTTTTTTAAGGGCTAACTTACTAGGAAAAAAAGGCAAAGTTAGTGGCAAGAGGGCCCGTCGAGTCGCTATTTGTTAAATGAAATTTATCGGTGTTATGTAACGTGCGGCTTTTTGGGGAGAAGGGTCCGCCCCGGGTTTGCTGTTTGCTTATTCTGGCATTTTTAGAGAAAAGGAGAAAGGGAGAAAGGGCCACTCATCCCGAAACAACCGACATTTCAACCCCCCGCCCACCGGACACCGCAACACATGCCGTTTTATTTTATCTACCCTTGTTATATTTGAATGAAAGTTTAATTGTTCAGTCAGTTTTTTGTATGTTTTATTACGCCTATTTATTTTTTCACTTTCTAAACCTGCTTTGGGAAAGTGGAGACTTCTGCGACGTTACTCTTCTATAGGTTGGCCAGGATTGAATAACAAAAGATTAAACTGTTTAAATTGCAGCGAAAACTTAAGTCAAAAATTCAGGGGTCACTTTGAACAAAAGTTTAAAAGTAAAGCTGAGTGAATTTATAAACAACCGAAGGTAAGTATTATAATCAAAGTTTGATTTAGTTTTTGACACCAGACGTTCCTGAATGCTGGGAAAACTATTTTTTAAGGTGAGGAAAATCCAGGTCGACACTTCGACGGTCGGTAATGCTGGATTACTGGAAAGTATAAGCCAGGATCCGAATCCCATCAGACGCGGATTATCGGCCAAAATGGAAGATCTAAATGTCGCTGTAGCCGGACGTCTAAGAAAACTCGCCAATATTAGACCATCAAGTCGTATCAGAAGTCCTTAAAAAACGAAAATATGGCGTATATCGATAACTAATGTTTTTGGTGACGTTTTGTACCCATAAAATCTTATACGCTCCCCCTCATCCCTACTCCGTTACTCCTTTCCCCCTACGCAGTTTTTACTTCCGTACGTAAAACGTTCTTACTTTTTTGGCTTCGAATGCTTCCAACCACCAGCATCAGTTTTGCCCCGTGCATGAAACAGTATTTGTTTTGCTTCCTATATGCAACGTTTTTGCCTCCGTATGTAAAGCATTATTCGTATTTGCATCTAACATGGAATACTCATTTCGCCTCCGAACACACCATACATGGTTTTTATACCTCCGACGTTTTGGTTCCCACATATATTTTGTTTTGTTTCGAAATAGCTTCAATTGCTTCCAATTTTTATCTCGTTATTGCATCCTACTTCGGCGAATAGCTCGCCAAGCAATATTTGCAAGAAAGGTAACGTGAGTTCTGCGTCAAGATCGCCGTTCAATTCATATCTCATCACGCGGAGTTCGGAGCCCTCGAGGTAGGCCATGTCTGGTTAAATGTACATCTTTTTTTTGGCCAAAGAATAGGGTTCATTTTAGCCAGCTTCCTCTCCTCGTGCCGGTCGCTTGGGACGATAAGTCGGTAGACATCTTCTTGAACCAGAAGTTCGCAATATTGTAGTCATCGAGGTCAACGGCAAGCGGATATCCCAGAGGCAGTTGGCATTTCTCAAAGCGTCGTCTCCCGGGCTTAGCCCGACTCCGAGAGACTGGAAGTGTCAATAGGAGGCCTGGTAGTGGATCTCAGCGCATTACGAAGCTAAGGGAGGATAGAAATATTGTCACTGCTGCAAGACGGAACCTTTTCTACAGGGCCCGTCAGATCCTAAATGAAGTACAAGATGTTTTAGCAAGGCATCATATACCCTTTTGAGAAGACCTACAGCAACATCCCGCTACGAGCAACTCAGGAGAATATGATGCAGCGAGCTCCTAGAAGAGATCACCAATTGGAATGTTGTTATGTATACTGATGAGTTGCGTTTCTTTATAGTGATAGCAGGCGCCGAAGAGTCTACCGAGAACAGGAGATGCGTTCCCCAGTTGAACCAGGATTCTGGTTGGTCTCCTGACGGGCATTGCTCTCCCGTATACTCGGTCGTCCTGAAAAGGACAATGAGGATCTTTAACGTCCGCACCTAGCCTATTCGGCCTTATCGTTTTGATTCTCAAGATGAGAGCTGACGCACTTCCGCATACGACAGAAGGGTGTTCCTGCCGCAGCGTTGGTGTAGAGTCATCACAGCCCCGAGGGGCCAAGACAACCTCGCTCCCCGCTTGCCCATTCCGAGTGGTCAGGTGCGCATTAAGCATCGAATCGTATGCCGCGCAAAGGGCTACCTAAGCCGAAATACATCACCCTGGTCTCCCGCGCACTCCCTAGGTAGATTTGGCTACTCTACCTCCCAGAGTAATGGGGCTTCCCTAGCGTAGAAAGTACCGGATCCGCTCCTGCCGCAGTTTTGTTTGAAGTGGAATTGCTAACCACCCCCTAGAGAAGATTATAAAATCCTCCAATCGAGCTCAGCCTTCACCTACGTGCAAAGCATACTCGAGTAGGAGCAACCGATTCACTGCGGATCGGACGGCAGCGTATAAGCGTTGAGGACGCTATGATTACGCTGACAGAGTCCCTCGAATGCGTGAGTAGTGGCGGATGGGAACGGGTAGTGAATCGGTTGCTCCTATTCGAGTTTAAATGAAACCGCGGTCGGAGTGAACCCGGAAGTTTCTACGCTGAGGAAGCCCCAATACTCTGGGAGATAGAGTGGCCTTCTCTATCTAGGGAGTGCGCGGGAGATCAGACTGATGTATTTCGGCTTAGATAGCCCTTTGCGCGCGGCATACGGTTCGATGCTTAATGCGGACCCGACCACTCGAAAGGGGTAAGCGGGAAGCGAGGTTGTATTGGCCCTGCCTCTACACCAATGCTGCGGCAGTAACACACTTCTGTCGTATGCGGAGATGCATTAGCCCTCATCTTGAGAATCAAAACGTCCTATAAGGCCGGAAGGCTAGGTGCGGACGTTAAAGATCCTCATTGTCCTTTTACGGACGACCGAGTATACGAGAAAGCAATGCCCCTTTCGTCTCTATACCTAGGCAGCGCGTTGGGACCGGCTGATGCATTTCAGCCCCTTTGGGTATCCCTTTACGCGCAGCACACGGTTATTAATTGCACAATGTTGACCCACCCCTTCGGACGGGGCAAGCGGGAGAAGTCGGCATGTCTGTCTGATTTGTCTATGGATGTGGTGGCTTCTACACCGAACCTAAACGTTTGATTTAGCCTATGTGCTAGAAACGTTAAAAACCCTCATTGTCTAAGACATTGCGATCCCAATGGGAAACATACATGCCCCTTCCCCCATTGTCTCCTGACATCAAACCCATTGAGCTCATGTGGGATGCGTTGCAGAGAAGGCTTTTCGATCACCATCAGCAGCCAGTTGACGTGCAACAACTAGAGTTCAGCGTTACGTCTTTGGAGTGAAATTACTTATGAAATTATTGATAACCTTATTAAAAGTATGCCCACCTAATGCACAGAGGTTTTAGACAACAAAGGACTTTACACAGGGTATTAATAGTTTAGAAAAATTATTGTGTCCAATAAACAAAATTATGGAATTAAAACCTTTTATTTTGTTATTTTTCAAAATCCCTTAATTAAATTCTCCTTCAGAAAAAACATTGTAATTTCTAACAAATTTTAATGTAATTTGTAATAAAAATAAAATAAAAATGTTAGAGAAAGTAAATACTACAAAGTTGGCAATATCCCTATTAATTTTTGAGTCTTTTATTTTAACCTATTGCCAATTTTCTTTTAGATAATTCAATTAGTTTTTGCGACCCACCAGCGCGCACAGTAACTAATCCGTTTCAGGATATATAAACTATTTATTTCGGTTAATGAAAAAGAATCAGCGCCTTCCTTGCCTCTCCCTCTTTATAACCCTGACGTCCGTAGTCTACGATTGTCCTATGTTTTTGTTTGTTCCCTTTTGTTTTGAGACCTTGTAATGATAGTTTCATTGGGCAGAAATCACGCCCTTGTAAATAATTTCGAGATTTTCATGTCCAATGCCCTAGCCTTTTTTGACATTTTACTTGTGAAGATCCACACAAAAATATTCGTAATAATTATATCAATGTGCAGGTAGAGAAAGTGATGGAGAGATAAATATTCATATATAATATTATATTAACGATTCACTGTGGTATATTTCAAAAATCGGTTAACGCTCTCCTTTATTTACTTATTTTTACATTTCCGAAATTATATAATATAACCATTAATTAATTATTTTTTTGTAGTTGTGTTACTCCTACTTAATTGACTATTAATACATAAACAACGTCAATAATATAAAGGTCCATTGATCGAGTATTGTTGTTGTTGTTTGTTTACTACAAACAAATGATACTGTTTTTTTGCAGTTGTGTTGAATTTTTGTGTGGGTCGAAAACTAGAAATTCTTGAGCCACTTTTTATATTTTAATTAGTTTAATTTTTCTACTGGCCGATGTTGTGAAGTTTGTTAATCTTAATCCACGCACGAAAAACAAGTTGGTCGTTGTACCGAGAAAATACATAGACAACAAATTGACCTTGCCACTAGCAATTTTGACCTCATTGGTGTATATTTCTGACTTGAGCCGGTCAGAAGGAGGAAAAAATCGTTTGACCTGATTATTAGAGCAAGAATAATTTTGAATTTCCGAAATAAAAAAAGGATACGATTTTTTTAATACTTGGCTCGGTTTGATAACCTAATTCTGAATGTTTAGCAGACGGATCAGAATGAAAAATAGTCATTTACTGGCCTCAATAATGTTTAGTGTTATTTTAAAATCAGAAATAGAAAAGGTCAGCTATAATTTTTTTGCTCAATGTGATTTGTTTACATATTAAATTAAAATTTAAAAATATGTTTATACATTTTTTAGTGATATGTTTTTGTGCTAGTCAAGCAATTTTGGCATTTTGCGCATCAGTTGGGTTAGATTAGGTTAGGAGTTACGTACATGTTAGGTTAAGTTATGTAGGTAGTAAGTTAGGATAATGAAATGAAATTTGGAAATGAAAATTTTATCTTAATCCTAAATAAGAGGAACAGCGTGGTATTAGTAGAATATTATGAATACGAAAAGAAGACAGATTTCATGACACCGGTGGAAGTCAAAAACCCAACCAAAAAGACCCAAGAAACATATAGCTGATAATTGCCTGTGATTACAGAAGAAGAATAACTCAAACAAATGAACCCCCAAAGCTCTTCAATTTTATGGGATTTTGGAGGGAAGACACTGAGTGGTTCCTCTCAAAAGAAGTACGCGCATTAAAGGAAATATAGGTAGGGTTAGGGTTAAGGACAGGTTAGGTTAAGTTATGAATGGTTAGGTGGTAAGTTAGGATAATAAAATGAAATTTGAAAATGAAAATTTTATCCTAATCCTAAATAAGAGGAACAACGTGGTAATAGTAGAATATTATGAATATGAAAAGAAAACAGAAGATTTCATGACACTGGTGGAAGTCAAAGGCCAAACCCAAAAAACCCAAGAAAGGTACAGCTGATAACTGCCGGTGATTACAGAAGGAGAATATCTCAAACAAATGAACCTCCAAAGCTCTTCAATTATATGGGATTGGGGGGGGAAGAAACTGAGTGGTTCCACTCAAAAGAAGTAGACGCGTTAAAGGAAATATAGGTAGGGTTAGGTTAAGTTATGGATGGTTCGAAAAGGTTAGGGTTAGGGACAGGTCTGGTTAAGTTATTAATGTTAGGTAGGGAAAGGATTAGGGACGGGACAATTTTTTCTTAATGGTGTCTAAATAAATAACACTTTTGGTAGTGTTATTACGACCCGAAAAAAGCCAAATAAAAGAAATATTTTATATATTCTATTTTTAAGCTGACAAACGATAGAACACGAGCAATTATTTTCGAATGTAGCACATTATCGAACTCCACAATGATTTCGAGTTGCTTCTGAATTTTTCAGTATTCGTCGATTTTTCAACGCGATCCGGCCTAAACGGTGCTCGTCCTTTTCAAAGAGGAAAAGGGGTTAATTAAAAATAAGTAAAGGCCATCGATCCTGGTGTTGCCAACATCATATTTTTCAGACGAATGTGGTATTTTTGTGATTTAAAATTACACAAGACAGGTTTCATTTTTGAAAGACCCAGCCAACTGCCACCAAAATTCGTCAATTATTATAATAAGTAGAGTTGTAGAAAGGGAAAGAATGAGCTGAGAGAATATCAGGGCGAGAATTGATTATGACCAAGGTGAAAAAGAACAATTGTCAATATTTTTTGGGGGAAAAAAGGAAATAAAATCTAGGAATATTTGAGTGATTTTATGTACAATTTAAGTCACTTAACAAATTTAACATAAGTTTTCTCCCGTGCATCGAACCTGTTGACCGTCGAGAACTACCCATGAAAACTGGCCGGTCCGCCCGTTCTCGCTTTATTATACGATGTGCTTAACGACCGTCGATAAAAGTTAACGTTTGAACTCTGCCGGTTGAACTCAGAGGGTCGTTTATACAAAAATCAGCCGGACATCCCGCCTCTATGTTTCGAAACGAGAAGAGATTTCAATCTCTGGGCTCTTGAGCAAAGGATTTTATTGTTGAACTGAAAAAATCTTAATTAAGACGTGTATAAACAGCATTTCCTTTTACGATTAAGGAAATTGATAATAACTACGAAGGCTGGAAATTTTCTTCTTTTCAACCTGCCCACTGTTGTTTCAAACCACCTGGGAATAATGAATCACTTAACCTGTTATTATGAAAAATGAAATCAACCAGGTTGGCTTAAAATTCGACATAAGAAACAAACCATCTTAAGCTCTAGCAAAACGTTGATCTATTAGAATTTTATCCTATGATCGTCCATTTTTACCTTAATCCAAAGTTAACCGCTTCAGAATGCAAAAACAGATTATATAAAAAAGTACTAGATCAAACTTATTATCATTAAATTCATTATATTTCGTGGTCCGATTGACCAAATAACTTCTTTCAATTAATTTATTTTTGTGTAAGGTTTTGTTTTAGATGAAAAAGTTAGTGTCACGAGCGGGATTCGAACCCACGACCTCAATACGCCATTGCTCTAACCACTTGAAGTTACGATAGCTCTAGTGGTTAGAGCAGCAGCGTCATAAAGATTACCTTATTATCATTGTCACTAATTCCAATTATTCTATATATATTTGCCATTGCAGGATGAATTTGTGTCGGTGCCTCACCCTGTTTATACCCAGACCAGGACACAAATCACTGAAGATGGTTAATGTCGAAGCACGTTTGAGTCCAAATCAGCTATCTGAAATCCTAAAATTGAACCTTTAGGAGAAGATTCATTCCACAGTTTTACTACCTTTCAAAATAAACAGCCCTGACAACAAATTAATTACTTAATTAATAACAACAATAACAATCTTACTCTACAAAACTCTACTACAACCGATTTGGACATGGTATAAAACCGTGGGAAACCGCAAAAAATTCCAATACCCAATGTCTCCCATCTAAAGTCCTCACATCAATTATAAATACTCCATATTATGAATCAAATGCTTCCTTCCACAACGGCCATAAAATTACATTTATCCAAAACTTAATTCCTCAAAATATTTACCAAGTCCCATAATAATCACCCATCACCCAAATAGTCTTACCCAAGCTTTGTCCAATATAACTCAACCCTGCAATCCCATAAGGCATCTCGAGAGGAAATAAACCCAAGCCTTCCTTTCTGAGGAGTAGGTACGAAGTTTCATTAGTGAAGCAAAGTGGGAGAATTATTTGCTCCCCTCAATGTAAATATATGTCTATGTACCTGCAAATTGTATGTAATAACAAATTGCAGATTGTGATAAACCATTAAATTTTTAAAAAAATCTAGGTAAAAGTTTTCAATGAATTAACAACAAATTATATAATATTGCACTTATTTTTTAATTAACATACTATAATACAGTCTTTTTTTTAAATATATATATAATAACCTCATTTCATCAATAATTAAAAACAAACAAAAAAGGTATAATTTATTTTAAAAATAAAAATTGCACTACCTTTAAAATCCTTTTTAAACCCCATGTTTAAATTTAATTACATTTTAAAACAATGCAAAACTGTAATGATTACAGTTTGCAATAAACAAACAAAAAATAAAGAAGAAAAAATAGGTTTCACACCTGGTGAGTTAGAAGTAATTATCGTTAGCTGTATCGTTTGAAAAAAGTTATCGTTTATCAAACAATAAACGGTTGAAACTGTTCCTGTCAAGATAAAACAAGATGTTCCACGTTATTTTCATAAATGTGAAAACTAAACTCAATTAGAAGGAAACTGTTAGCAGTTTTTTTTTTTTTTTTTTTTTTTTCAATTTCAGTACAAACAGTGTTGTAGGTCAAGAGTGCATGCTTTCATGCCTAAGAGTATCACTTATACACTACAAAAGCTACTTTGCTGGAACTTGTACAGTTTGTGCTTTTTTTTCACTTTTTAGAACTTCCTTGGCCAAAAATTCTTTAATACTGTACATTTACACAAGCCTGTACAAAAATTGTCTCGTATTAACAAATGCACACTATCATCACATCATCGTCGACAGGTTCATGGACTCGTTAATACAAAATTGAGATCAAACGTTATGAACAGAACGCATGCCGCTCAAGGAAACGCAGCTTTGTATACGCTGTTTAAATAAGTGTCGAAATTTGTGTCGTACTCAGAATTTGGTTTAGGACGCTGCTTTTGCAAGAAGTACGGCTTGTAAGATGGTACAGTCACTGAAACTGAAAAAAATTGACTTTAGTTATAATACAAAGAAAAGTTGCAAATTTTAACTCACCATGTGCTGAATTATTATCATTTCTTTGTACGACCCCTTGGGATTTAAATATCTTAAAATCTTCTTCTGTAAATTCGATCGATCTCGTTGCTAGGACCTCACAATCGATTTGCATCATCGGTATGCTTCCATTTATGATGACAGAATCTGAAAAAATCCCCAGATATAAGATTAAAATTTGCAATTTGATCATTAGTAATCATTTTAGTCTGATTATCCTAGATTGTCTGTCAGTTTCACCATTTTCAGTTTTTCTGTGTGATCCGGTTAAGTATCTTATAAGGACATGGAGCGGGTGCCTTTAGTCGATTATATTTGGATTTTTTTATTGTACCAGTCAATCTTAGTCAGGAATTGATAAGATTAAAACATTTTATTTTTAAAAAAACTTACCATTTAGAGGGATAGTTGGAATTACAAAAGACATTTTGGGACGAAGTGTGTTGTTGTGCGCAACTGCTGGTATCAGAAGATGATCGCTTGAAAAAGAAACAACATAAAATGTATCGTCTCTTCTCGGAAGGGACCCTGGAAACGGTGCTCTGTATACATCCAAGGCGTGCACGATTCTTCTTTGCCTTAACAAAAAAAAAAGTAATAAGTTTGTGGACAAAAATTGAATTATTTCTTGCACTTACGATCTGAATAATTTTGACGATTTAAACCTCTGGGGGGTTTGAACCACATAGTGCCTTGGGAAGATTTTCGATTTGGCTTTCTTCGAATTTACTCTTGTAGAATTCAAATATCTGCCGTTTCCCACGTCGACAGCGATCCATCTTCTTAGCTCTTCTTCTAGCCTGAATTTTATAAAGTAATCAAGTCTTATAAGAAGAAAATTGCAATATTTTAGTCAACATACCTAATGGATTCCGACTGGTTTATGTACAAAGGACAAGTCGTTTTAGGAATCGTGCTCGTATTTACAGGTTTTTCTGAGACGTCTATCGAAGCCCAGAGTAAAGATCTACCACGGTGGGCGCCTCCGGTATCACTTTTTTGCTTAAATTCTACAGGAACATCTCTTGACAGCATGCTGTTGTAAAATAAGCCTTAATAAATGAACAAAGATCTTTTTAACAAGCGTATACCTCAATGATCCGATATTTAGAGAAATCATGAGAAAAACGGCGAAGACAGCAGTCGTCTTTCTCAAATTTGTGTTTAAAAGGGTTTTCGTCTTCTCTCTGTGCGGAAAGTCTGTTTCGAGCTCTTTTATCCTTGCTCTCAATGTGTCATTTTCCTAAAATCAAATCATTCCAATTTGAAAAATATTCAAAAATGTTTTCAAAAAATTAATTTACCATTTTAAGTCTGGAATTTTCTTGTTCTAAATCAGAAAGCCTCGCTTCAAGATTTGTAACATACTCCTTCTTTTTTTTCCTTGAAAGACAGGCAGATTCACGATTTTTGATCATTCTCTGTTGCCTTTTTAATGCTTTGATCTGTTAAAAAAAAGTACACATGCATCAGATTTCATTTTTTTTTTTTTTTTTTTTTTTTTTTTTTTTTTTTTTAAATTCAGAATGAAAATATTCATACATTTATGTCGTTTTTCTTCAGCCGGACATCATTTTCCTGTTTAATGTATGGCAAGATTGGATTCGGCGTTGTCACTGTGCAAGTAGGGATGCTGGTATGTACAGTGTTTTTTAATGCGGTCGATTGCAGGGGATTTATCTTATTCGGCATTATAAGCGGCTTGGGATAATCTAAAATGTGAAAAATCACTATCTAAAAAATTCTTAAGCTAATACGAACATTGTCGACATAACTGATTTGCGAGACCGACAAAGGCGCTATAGTTTTTGTCGTCTCTGCTTCAGTCTTGGTCTTGAGATTTATGACCTTTTGGAAAATTTCCTTTGGAAGTACGACTTGGGTCTGCTTTCCGACTGGTTTCAAACCTTAAAGAAAAATTAATCTTATAATATTTTCAAAAAATTTTTTTAAATTAATAAATAATCTTGTACGTACATTTTAAATTGGGAATGATTTTGATGTTGTTTGGGTTGATTTTAAGGACTGTCTTTATTTTGTTTTGCGTCGGAATTAAATTAATGCCCGTCTGATTGGGGCTTTCCGAAAATGGTGGAGACACTGGTGGCGTTTCCAGATGAAACTGTGAAATCAATTAATCAATCAATCAATCACAATCAAATAAACTTTACATCAACTTGAATAATTGCTGAGATAATATGCAATCTGGTTTTGATCTATTCATAAATATTAAAGTTTAATAATGACCTCACTACTTTAACAACCCTAGAATTGACAAACACTGCAAAGAAACCAGGACGAAATTGGAATCAACTACCATACAACTGACCTCACAACAAAGAAACCAGGACCAAACAAGAATTAACAACCTAGAATTGGTTACTTCTACAAAGACAAAAGACCAAAACACAACCATAAAATTAGTCAATACCAATAATACACAAACACTAGGATAAATTTACAACTATTCCACAATTGACCTAACTCCAAAGAAGCCAAGACCAACTTAACTCAAAATTGACTATAACCAGACAAAACTTAAACAATCATAAAATATTACTTCGAAGATCCCCAACTAAATGCTATGTGAATGACCACGACAGCAAAATACTTATTTAGATAGAATTTACAATATGTACAAACACATGGCCACTAACAAAATTTTAATAAAACTAAATTGACCTAGTAGGGATTAATAAAGATGCTGCTACTAGCAAGGACGTGACAAACTAAGAATTTACTTCACACTACAAAGAAACCATGACCAAATATTTTTTTAACAAGAAAAAGTGATTTGAATTTTTAAGCCTTGGTTTTGCAATTGTACATGGTCAATTGATTGTTTGAAATTAGCAAAAATTGTTATCACAATGCAAGATTATTGGTCACATGTCTTACATTGATTAATGTTAGTAAAAAAAATGGTTAAAAATTATTTTACCTTTACATCTGAGGAATTAGAGGATTCAGAGCTTAAGCTTATCGGAAAGTCAACAGGTGATATTGACTCCCTCTTAATCTGAAAATCATTATCCACCGAACCTGAAATAATAATGGCATTAGTGACATAAAACATACTCAACTGAGATCAACAAACCATTGTCGGCGATATCCGAAATGTTTGGCATAATGTCAGGCCATGGATCGTCGTCCTGCATCAACGAGTTGAGGAAATCGCTGTCCAGCGACATTTTAGCGTCAAGGGGATCATCGCCAGGAAGAAGTAACTGTTTTAAAATCACCGATAAAATATTTTCGTATAAATTGAACGATTTGTAAAATTTTGATCAACTTACGTCAAAATCAGCGTTAAACTGGTCCAAGAAATCATCTTCGTTTTTAAGGTCGTAGTCCATGTCTGTAACAAACAAACAAAATATTCGACTTCAACTTAAAATATTTCAGATCAATAAAAGTTTTGTGTGGAATTTATAAAGAATAGCTTTTGTTTAATATACATGATTTTGTTAAGTTATTCAGAAATCGTGAGATGCGGTCTGGTGTGATGTAGGTTTCAGAAAAACATTTTCTTTATCGTGCCAACGTTTCGATCTTTATTGAGATCATCTTCAGGGCCTGGGATTTACAAACATCGTTTAAATTTATCAAATACATGTAGGATGTGGAAAAAGTGAATTTATACAATGCAAAATATATTTTTTTTAATATTCAATCAAGGTATTTAACTTTTTTCTACATCCTACATGTATTTATTAAATTAAAACAATGTTTGTAAATCCCAGGCCCTGAAGATGATCTCAATAAAGATCGAAACGTTGGCACGATAAAGAAGATGTTTTTCTGAAACCTACATCACACCAGACCGCATCTCACAATTTCTGAATAATTATTGATTAACGGTCACTAATCACCACACATTTTGTTAAGTGTTAGGTTCAAGTGAAATGTATGTCCTCTGTCTTATTTTACAACGTATAGAGATTCTTAATAATTGTCATATTAAATCCATTATATTTAGTAGTCTATTGACCAAATTACTTTTCTTAAAAAAAATTGTCATATTGCTTTTGTACTTCATACTTGAAAGAAACACAGCATCAGGAATTTTGCTGATTAGTCAGTAAAATCGTCCGAACAAGATGAAATTTTCTATTCGTAGGCCAAAAATTATACTGTCAGAAAATTCCTAATCATTGGGGATTGTTTAGTTCAGTCCTTGATAATAATTTAAGAAAAAAAATATATAGTATACACTGAATAATCATGGAAGAAAATTCAAAAAAACCAAATTTTTTGTTTAACTTTTTTGGTCCTCTTTAGTACAAAGTTCCACTTCTGGCATGGATCAAGTCCGTTAAGAGCTTTTTGCATTCCTTGGAAAAGATTTCTCATAAATTACAATTAATTAAGGTTTTTAGTTGAAATGTGTAGAGATTAGTGACCGTTAATCGTTTTTAGTTGAGATGAAAAAAAGTCAATGGCACGAGCGGGATTCGAACCCACGATCTTCGGCTAGATACGCCGCTGCTCTACCACTTGAGCTATCGTGACCTCGATCCACTCGGACATCAACTTCCTATCTCAACCCCACCTTATGAGTTTTCCCTCCTTTTTGCCATTTTTCAAATTTCGTGTAATCGACCACGAAATTAGTGAATTTAATTTCTCATAAAACTCATTTTCAATTTCATTCAAGTCGTCATCCACAATATGGTCTCTATGGGGCCTGGAATGAACGTGCATTAGCAAGAATCTCTCAACGATGTGGGGGGGCCACGACTGAATATCAATTATTTTAATAAGCGTAATTTTTGATGATTGTTTTCTACAGATAAGAAGCTTTAATAACAAAAAAGCTCGGAGACTAGCGTTGTAGACAGTATATTGGGTTTATCTATGTTATATAAGATAACGCACATTAATAACGATTGCATATGGAAAAAATCTAAATAAAACAAGAGAATTTGATTTTAAAATTAGCTTTTAGAGATAAAATGTCTCAAAGGTTAGTTGAAAATGGAAGCTAGGAGGGTTAAAATTTGACGATTTTTCCTTTGCGCTTTGTTACAACGCGAGACGGTCAGTGGGTTTCGATCTTGACATTGGCCCGGGCGTTAACCCTTCAGCTATTGCCATGAGAAAGTTCGCCCACCTTCTTCCTTCCTTAAAGTCATTTGCCTTTCACATCATAAGCCACGAAGAGCTTGATGAAATCGTCCGCTTCGCCGTTCACCAAAGCCCTCGTGTCCGGGAACGGAGGAAATACGTGAAAAACGGCACCAACTCTTCTCTCTCTATCTCTTTAATTTTTCATTTTGAAATGGTGCGAAATAAAAAAAAATATGGACAATGATCAATTAAGCCGCGAGAAAAATGAAAAAAATCCCAATGGAACATTAATTATTTAATAACAAAATAATTATAATTGACTAATTATCAACTTTAATGTTGACTAGAATACAACTTTAGCGTAAAAAATACGCCAAAAACAAAAAACAATATAGCAGAAAAAGATGAAATTGGATTTCAGTATAAAAACTCAAATTCTTTAATTTTGTTTTGTTTTTCGTGATACATACTACAGGCACCATGATGTATAGATAGATATACAGGGTGTCCTTTTTACATGGCCCGGCTTAATTTCTCTTGAACCAATGATGCTATCGAAAAACAAAAATTATACAGGTTACCTCAGGCCAAGTTCAACACAAAAATTTCAAACATGACCTTATACATCCTGGCACATCCTTTTACAGGATTTTTTACGCTGGAAACAATGGTGCATTTTAAATTGGTCAAAAAACGACAAAGTTATGGCATAAAGTAACCGGCAGCGTAATTTTGACGAGTAGCTGAAAATGCCATGTATGTTCGCGAAAATCCAAATTCTTCTCTCCGAAATGTTGGAAGGGTTTTTTTGGTTTTTCAAAAAAAAAATATATATAGATGTACACCGGGCTTGCAATTTTAAGCCTTATCGCTCTCACCTTGTCCAGGGACTTCATTCACATCCTAAACCATTGTTTTGTCGAACGTGTGAGGAGGAAAATCCGAGAATTTCGTACTCTTGTCCTCATCAGGTGGTTCACAGTATCCACGTTTGGTGTGGACTTCTCTGAAATAAATTAATTGTGCCTTATTTCTACGAATTTAAATGGCACTCATTCCTCAATTTTTTCAGGAAGGTTTTACGAAAACCATTAGACGATGTTCCTCTGCAAGAACGACAAAGAATGATTCTCCAGCTTGATGGATGCCCCGCACACAATTGTTTGCAGGTCAGACATCCGGGATAGATGGATAGGAACTCTGACCTAGGAAAGGTAGAAAAAAGTTTGAAAAAAAACCAGTAATTTGGTTTGATATTTATTAATCACAGTCTGCCTTGAGTAAATATGGAAAAAATTGCTCTTTTTAACCACTCTTCACTGGTGCTCAGAGAGGTAGTCAGATGAGATGGATTGACAAGCAGCTGGAGAACCATTCTTTGACGGTTTTGCAGAGGAACATCATCTCATAGTGTTGGTAAAACCTTCCTCAAAAAATTGAGGAACTGAGCATCATTTAAATTTGTAGAAATAAGGCACAATTAATTTATTTCCGAGAAGCCCACACCAAACAATAATACTGTGAACCACCTGATGATGACAAGAGTACGAAATTCTCGGATTTTCCTCCTCACACGTTCGACAATAACAATGGTTTAGGATGCCATTAGAGGTGAACTTGGATTCATCAGCCCATAGGATGTAAGGAAGGTTTTCTTCAGCTTACCAAATCGGCATTATGCAAGGAGCGTTAAGACGCCTGTCATAATCAGAGTTCCGAAGTCCCTGGTCAAGATGAGAGCGATATGGCTTAAAATTGTAAGCCCGGAGTATATCACTAATTTTATTTTTTGAAAAACCAAAGAACCCTTCCAACATTTCAGATTCATTTTTGCGAACATACATGACATACTCAGTTCCTCGTCGAAATTTCGCTGCCGGTTACTTATTGCCATAACTTTGTCATTTTTTGACCAATTTAAAATTCGATTGCACTATTGTTTTCAGCGTAAAAAATCCTTTAAAATGATATGTCACGATGTCTTTTGAATTTTTAAGTGGAACTGGGCCTGAGGTACCCTTTATACTTTTTGTCCAAAAAAAGGTAAAAATTTGAATCTAGATTAGAAACTATTAAACATGTAGTTTTGGTTTTTGATAGCGTCATTGGTTCAAAAGAAATTCTGCCGGTCCATCTAAAAAGCACACCCTGTATAAAAGTATAAATGTTGAACTGGCACTGAATATACCTAATAGGCGTGTCATCAAAACCTGCGAGTGTAGACGGACCCAATGTTTCCACCGATTCAGTCCTACTCCATTATAGTCCATAAAGAGACCAAGATCCAATAACAAATAAAAACCCTACTAATACTACTACACCCGAACTAAATAAGAATTATCTACTCTAAAACTGGATATTGCTACTAAAACACCAGGACCAAATATGAATTATCATGTTGTTCATAGTTTCAATTTGTTCTTTCTCCACATGAAAGTGTATAAATTTTATTTTGTAAGGATAATTTTCCCGCAATGAGCACGTGGTCCTTTTTATTTAAAACTTTATTTTTCTTTTTTTTTTGTGTTGACGTTTCGAGCAGTTTGCTCATCTTCGGAACTATTATTATAGGTGTAATCGAGCATGGATTGCCGTAACGAACGGCTCTCCCAACCTAAACAATAGTCACAGAAGGTGAGCAAACTGCTCGAAACGTCGACACTACTGTCAAAAAGAGAAAAATAAAGTTTTAAATAAAAAAGGACCATGGGCTCATTGTTGAAAAACTGAAAAAAAGGCACCAGGACCGAATAAGATTTAAAAATTCTAGAACTGATTATATATCAAAGACACTACAACCAATTTGAAAGTTACTTCCCTAGAATTGACTAATGTTACGAAGACAACCAGGACCAAATGAAAATTAACTATCATAAAATTGGATGGAACCACAAAGAAACTAGGGCCAATAAAGAATTACATACCCAAAAATTTGCTGGTAATATAAAGGCACGATAACCAAATAAGAATTAACAAGCTTAGAATTGACTTGACTAATACTACACCAGGACCAATTCGGAAATTCCCAAAACTGACTAACACTGCAAAGACACCAGGACCAATTCGTAAGTTACTGCCAAGAATTGACTAATACGACAAAAATACCAGGACAAAATAAGAATTAACAACCCTAGAATTGACTAATACTACAAAGATACTATGACCAATTCGGAAGTCCCTAGAATTGACTAATACTAAAAAAAAAATCCACGATCAATTATTGGGAAGTTACAATTCTTACAAAGACAATACCAACGAATATTTAACTGATTAACTTTTTCTACAAAGAGAATTCCAACAGATACTTCCCTGTCCGTGAATTCACTATTACTAGAAACTACAAACAAAAATCCTGAATTAACGTTATTATTATTTTCAATTAATTAAGGTTTTTGTTGAGATAAAAAATTCAGGGTCACAAGCGGGATTCGAACCCACGACCTTCGGCTAAATACGCCGCTGCTCTACCACTTGAGTACCAGTTGAGAGCTCAAGAGGTAGAGCAGCGGCGTATTTAGCCGAAGGTCGTGGGTTCGAATCCCGCTTGTGACACTGACTTTTTATCTCAACCAAAACCCTAATTAATTTAAAAGAATTTATTTGGTCAAGCGGACCACGAAATCTAATAAAATGTTATTATTATTACACAAAGACATTGCGTCCAACCTTGATTTGAATAATACTAAAACAACAGCAGATTACATATTAGTCATTTGGGAAGAATTTGGTTTTTCATGCTTTACCTTGGTGTAAATGAAATTTAATCAAAGCTAAAAAAAACTGACTATTGTACTTTTTTTGACTAAATAAACTACGTGCTTGAATACACAAAATATAAACAAAAATATGATAGGAAAAGGCCTAAAAGTGAAACTGAAACATTGCAAATCATAAAAGAGCACTGGAAAAAAAGCCTAGAAAGGGGCTGTAAAATGATTGAAAAGCTAGAGCTTATTTCTTCTCCATACTTCGTTTTTACTAGAAATTAAGTCAGGAGAAAAAAAGAAGATTCAATGCTATATGCAAATTGTATTTCCCTCGCTTATCAACTTTCCCCATGGTTTAAAATAAACGGACCGTGTAGTTTCACAACCGATTAGCGGAACGTAGGTTTTTAAAGAGATATTATAATAAAAAAAATTAAAAAAGTGTGCTTCGTATATTTCATTCTTCAAGCTCAAAACATAAATAATAATGTTTGAACGAAGAATAACGTTTGAATGAGTGAATAATGAAGTTATTCACAATTTAGTCAAGGGGTTGGATAAAAGTAGAAACAGAAATGAGATATGGTTTTATTCGAAGCTGTACGAAATGCATTAAAGCTTAAATGCTATGTTCAATACTTTCTTTTCTTAAATGAAAGACAGCAGAAGAAACAGCAGAAAGCAAGGGCAGATTTGAGACGATTTGTCCTAGGGGGAAAACTGGATGCTAAATGAAAAAAGAAAAACCGTTTCAATTATCTAAGGCTATAAGGGCTATCTAGGCTATAAGGGTGGTTTCAACCCTTTCTCGAGTGTCGTCAAAGAAATGGCTGGTACAGGCTCAAAAACGCAGCAAGGATTTAAAACAAGGGCAGAAATTTGTTTTGATAATAAAAAGAGTAATTCCGAAAGCGGAGGAAAATTATTCATTATTCACACATAACGGTTCAATTTAATTAGAAATGGCTGTTAAGATCCATAATGAAGAACGGGCGCAATTTTACGAAAACAATGCTGTCGTAAAATATTTAATTACTCCAGAAGTAATTATTTCTAAAAGGCATTGGAAACATCGAAGATTGAACTTTACAACAAACCAGTGGCTACATTTGAACATTTATCTATCAATTGATTTTTTTTTAACGCTCAACAAATCATTAATTCCAAGACATTGCCACCAACAAAGATCTAAATGAATGACCAAATTATTATCACTACAAATACAAAAGATCGACGATTACATAATTATTTATCTCCCAGTAACAAATACATAAATAAATTGACAATCATTGAAAAAATGAAACAGTTGCCTTTATGAATTCACTATTACTACAAAAATGGCAACTAACAAAAACAATAAATTGACCAGGTGCCACTACTAATACGAAACAACTAACAAACACGTAAATAAATTGATTAGTAGCAACTACAATACGGAAAACTACGAACAAAGGCCTTAATTTAATTTAATATTACTAGAAGTACGAAACCACTAACAGAAGCCAAAATTAATTCATTATCACTAGAAAGATAACGCTAAAAACAGAAACATAAACAAATTGGCACTACTAGAATAACAAAACCACTAAAAAAGGCCTAAATTATTTGATTATCACTACAAAGAAAGTCACCATTAAACATACAAATAAATTTCCTAGGTACCACTAACAAAGGCCTTAATTAATTCAGTATCACAACAAGGATATGGCCATCGAAATAGCCAAAAATAAATTGACTACTACTACCACTACAAAACCAGTAACAAAATAAATTAACCAGTAAATTAATTTTCACTACAAAGACATCACCACCAATAACAACGACAAATAAATTAACAACCACTAAAAGTATGAAACGTCGAACAAAAATTATCTACCTAGTAATTGGCTATCACTACAAAGAAAAACCACTAAAAAAAGACCTAAATAAATTGACTACGTACCATTACAAATACGAAACCACCAACAAAGGTCTAAACTAAATAACCAATCAAGAATATTGCCCCCAAAAAAGGCAAAAATAAATTTACTGCTACTGCCAATACAAAACCATTAACAAATGTCAAAGGCATTACCACGAAAAAAGTCATATAAGAATTGACTGCCACTACAAACACAAAACCACCAACAAAGACATTAATTTGGATATCACAACAAGTATATTGCAACCAAATTGATTACTACTACCAAAATAAAAAGTTAATAGAATTTGTTACACATTAGTGAAAAAAAATTACTTCTACTTCGAAAGACAATATCACTATAAAAAAGATCCCTGCCAACAAAGGCATCAATGAATTGACTACCCCTACAAATACGAAACCACCAACAAAGCCCTAAATTAATTCACTACCACTACAAATACACTGCCACCAACAAAGGCCTAAATTAATTGACTACCACTACAAATACAAAACCAGCAACACAAACCTCTATTAATTAACAATAACTACAAAGACATCGCTACCAACAAAGACAAATGAATTGACTACACCTTCAAATACGACACCACCAACAAAGCCTAAAGTAATTAACTACCATTACAAATATGAAACCACCAACAAAGCCTAAATTAATTGACTGCAACTACAAATATGAAACCACCAACAAATATTAATTGACACGGAAAAATTAATTATTGTAACGTTTTGAACTACAACCACCCTAAAAATATAACCACACGAAACGTCGAATTAAAACAAAAAGTGCATTTAATCTTGCAATCTACGTAAAGCTTAGTCAAAAACTGAACTGTTTGCTGTATATTTATGTACTTGTTGATTGTAATGTAATATTAGTACATGAGATTTCAATCAAAATAAAAAGTTAATAGAATTTGTTACACATTGAAAAAAAAAAAAATTAGAAATTACTTCAAAAGAATCAAAGAAGGCGACTCCCCTCAAGACTATACAGTGTATAATGAAAATATGTAAATAACCTCAAATTACAAGATGTATTAATACAGGTAGTAAGAAAAAAAAAGAAAAAAAATAGCCAACAAAGACCTAAATAAATAAACTATCACTGCAAATGCGAATCACCGATAAATACTAATTGACACCGATAAATTGATTATTGCTACAAGGGCAGCAACAAACACCAGTGATCTTAAAATATATATAGATAGATAACATGCATTATTTACATTAAATAGGAGCATTACATATTATACAATATGTGAAGCATTTTAAAGCATGGATGGTTATCCGTCTGCCGGAAGTTGGCTGTTCTTTTTCAGGCGTGCAAAAAAAAAAATTAAAAATTAACTATATAATAATAGTAATAATAGAAAACTATAAATATCTCTCAATATCTACGATATTTAACCGATCAAGCAACTGAGACCTGGAAAGCGTTTTTTACCTAGATACAGGATACGGAGCTCTGGCAGTATGGGACACTGGGCAACAAAATAAAGATATCTTCCCTAACTCTTCGGTTACAGAGCGCACAAAAAAAATTTCCGTCGTCTTCCTTCCATGGCACATAATTGACGGACACTTCCTCGCATCTAAGTTTAAGTAGCCATGGAAGAGTCGGGAGTTTCATTGAACCACAATCTTGAACGTTTAGGTTAAAAGTTGCCTTAGAGTGGTCTAGGGCCTTAAAAAGGAGATACCTCTTTGGGGGCTGAGCTCGATGCTCACAACTCTCACGATGTTGATCACCTAGCCTGCACGAAAGATCCACGGTATAATTGGGCCAACTCGAGAGGTTTTCTAAACAAAAAGAAAAACTGCAACCATATTGAAAAGCTAATGTATTCCATTGACGAAACCAAGAACCATTAGATTTAATAACCTCGAGAGCAGTAATTTTGGAGATTCGGACAACAGGGCCCTTGAGTACCCTTAAAACAAAATGAGATATGCAAAGAAAGCGTAAAAATGAAAATTGTATATTGCCGTCTCAATATAAAGCATGTAGTTTGGAGTGGAGTTAGGCAATGAGATCTTCCTAATAAAAAAAACGAAAAATATAATACATGTCTTAAAATATAATCATCCACCAAAGGTCAAATTTTAACAAAAAACACATTTAATCTCTGTAAGGCTTACCCAAAAATCGTACTGTTTGCTATTTATTTAGGAATTTTTTGATATTGTAGTTCCTTGGGTGTTCAGTCAGAATAAAAAATTAATAGAATTTATAGCATTTAGGAAGAAAATCTACTCCTACCACTTCTTGTTAGATCGTCGACGCCGAAATCCACAACAAAGTCGACCATGTCGTCTTTCAAAGGGGCCAACTTCCAGGCAAGGCCTATCGGCAAGTCGACACCACGTTTTCAGCCGTAACACTAAACACTGACACTCAACGAACTCCAATTCACATGAGCGATAAGATAACAGCCAGGGAACAAACTAGAAATAAAGGCGAAACTCATCTCAATCGACTTGTGGACGATGTCCGTGAAAAATGTTTCACCTCATTTCAATTGATTGATTCTTGGGGGAGGATCATAGGGACAAATTTGTAAAAAAAATTTATCTCAAATTTAAATTTTTACAGAGGCTATATGAAAAAATTGAAGTTTATGCTTGATCCGAAATCAACATTAAAACTGACTGAAGAAAACGACAGAAAAAAAATCCCTGGCCCTTATAAGTTCAAATTTGATTTTTTTATTTAAAAGCTTTCGACAGGTTAAACTTCCAGTAGATAAACGTGGCCGAAGAGAAAGTTTTTTTTATTTTGCAGCTTTGCTCAGAAATAATTCGTGTTGGAGGATGCCATCCTTGGCATGTCCTTGTATGCCTTTTCCTATTCGATTGCAATCTTACATCCGTGATATTATTTTTACATTAGAAGTGCACTAAAAAAATTTAAAAAATTAAATGAAGTCAAAACAAAAGAGAAAAATTTTAAATTCAGAAATACTGAATTTATTGTTCAGTGCAGGTGCAGATATTGACTTTATTCAAACAACAACTGTAATAACGTGTGTGTGTGTGGTGATTAGTGACCGTTAATCGATATTTATTTAGAAATCGTGAGATGCGGTCTGGTGTGATGTAGGTTCCAGTAAAACATTTTCTTTATCGTGCCAACGTTTCGATCTGTATTGAGATCATCTTCAGGGCTCAAAGTGTTTCTCTTCTGTGTAATTGTGCCATTCTTGCGTATCGTGTCGAGAGTGCAAAAAAAACTGTAATAACAAAAAAGTCCTTTATATTGTTTTAAAAAAGAATATATGGAGAATAAGCATGTAAGGTTCTTGAAATTCTTGAAAATATACATCAGGCTATGTGTAGTAAAATTCCTGCATTCACAATTGTTAAGAACAATTAAATATAAAATAATTGAATTCTTAGTCCATAAGAAAATTAATTGCAAATAAATTTCAAAAATAAACAAAATTAAATAAATATATAAACAATTTATTCATTGAAGTAAACAATATCAAAACAACAATCAGTGTCCGGTTTTAAGTAACCTAATTGATGGTCGACCGTCGACGGGTACTCAATATACCACCATCCGCCATCTCTAACTACACATTCACGCTAATAAATTCATTCTCGACACAAAACTTGACAATAAAACAACCCTGTTTTCTTCAAAAATCAGAACAGTGGAACCATAAATTCGCTGCCGTGTTCAAATGGTCATATCGACTAGCACACCTACACGCTCCCCATATGGAGCCGAGTAGTTGAACCTTTCTAGTAGGTGGGTTCGAGCAATCTTTCTCAACATGCCGGACACACGTCTTTGACCCAACAGTAAGTGTCCGTGTGTCAACCTCGCATGGCCTATTCTTAATCGGGTTTCTTCCTTTCTTCTACGAGTCAGATCGAGATGGCCACCTCCTTCTTGGCTGTATTTAAACTATATATACTTATGTAAAGCATTCTGAAACATTTCAGCACAAGAATGCCATAGCGTGTTTTCAAATTAAGCTAGAAAAGATAAAAAGTATGCTAAAAAGGAGATTTATGCCCATAATTTAATAAAGATAGAAAAAAAAACATTCTAACCGTGATAAAAAGTATTTAAAAACTTAGGCAATGTTGAATCAACGTGAGTGAAATACAAATTGTATATTTAAAAACAAAAAATATACATATATATATACACCTTAGTTTTTTTTTTTTTGTTTTTTTTTGCCGTTGGGTGTATTTACGGTGGAGGTCATCGACATCAGGACCGGAAGACCATCGCTTCAGATGGCGTCATCATTCATCAATGTATCCAAAATAATATATATAATAATCCATGAATAAATGTATCGATGAACCTGAAAAAATCTAATTTTCATCCAGGCCTTTAAAAATTAGACAGTGTATCAAGTGATTCATCCGGCCTTCCCACGACTGGTGACCTGCGTTTACATTCCATTTGTCAACAAATCCATTCGGTTTTTGTTAATTTAGTTTAAAAAAATATATTTAAGTAGATTAACTTTAACTGACCTAAGTTGGTGTTGAGCCCGTTGAAGTTGGTCTGCTCGCTCGGCATTGTGATTCACAATCTCGAAAAAAAGTAAGGATATAAATAATAAAAAAACAACCGGAACTTCTTGGTTAAAAAGAAACACTTCAAGGAATAATGCTAAAAACTCGGATGACCCGATGTCGGGTCTAGGCTAGAAGTAGACTCGTCATCGCGGTTCTGCAGTCATAAACTCACGAAAAAACGAGCCGCTGATTTGACAACGGTTGGTTTTGAGGCTTTGCTGCTGTTGTCGCATAACTCGCAGAAGTCTGCGAATCAATCCTGGGCTGTGCAGTGGGTATCGGTTGGGTGGAGGAAGTGGTGGTGGGGCGAGGTTGTAGACGTCACTAGAGGAAACAACCTCCATCCTCAACCATTCCAATAGTCGGAGGTTCGGCGCATTGAGCTCCTTCCGTACTTAAAATAAGTATTTTGTATACTTAAACTTAACACAAAAACATCGCAACCAACAAAGGACAAATTAATTGACTGCCACTACAAATACAAAACCGCCAACAAAGGCTAAATTAATTGACTATCAATACAAATATGAAACCCGCAACAAAAACCTAAATTAATTGAATATCACTATAAAGAGATTCCCACCAACAAATATTAATTCACACGGATAAATTAATTATTGTAACGTTGTGCACTACAACCACCATTGATCTTACAATGTAACCACACGAAACGTCAAATTTAAAAAAAGTGCGTTTAATCGTGCGATCTCTGTAAGGATTAATCAAAAACTAAACTGGTACATGAGATTTCAATCAAAATAAAAAGTTAATAGAATTATTACCTAAAATGATTAGGAATTACTTCAAAGAAATCTTAACTAATAAATTTTGACTAGGAGCCACCACAAACAGGAAACTACCTACAAAGGCCTAAAATTATTTTATTGTCACTAGAGAAGATACGAAACCTCCAACAGAAATCTAAATTAATCAACTATCATTAGAAAGATATCGCTACCAAGAGATACATGAATAAATTGGCATTAGTAGAAAAAAAAACACTAAAAAAGGCTTAAATTTTTTACTACCATCAAAGATAATGATTAACTCACTATAACGACAAAGACATCACCACGATAAAAGCCATAAATGAATTGACTGCATTGCATGAATTACAACACCACCAACAAAGGCCTTAATTAATTCAATAACACAAGAAAGATATGGCCACCAAAAAAGCCATAAATAAATTGACCACAACTACAAAACAAAACAATTAACAAAGTCCTATATTAATTGACTATCACAACAAAGACAACAATCACTGCAAATAGGCAACCATAAACGAAGACCTAAATAAATTAACTAGATACCACTACAAATACGAAACTACCAAAATGCCTAAATTAATTACCTATCACTATAAAAAAATTTCTACTAACATAAATAAGTTGACCATCACTATAAGTACGAAACGTCGATCGAAGATTATCTACCTACTAATATTAGGTGGTGGAATTGTGGTGAGGCAAGGTCTCTACGTCACCAGAGGAAAGCAATCTGAACCTTTCCAAAATAAACTTAAAAATGTATTTCAATTAATTAAGGTTTTTAGTTGAGATAAAAAAAGTTAGTTCACGAGCGGGATTCGAACCCACGATTTTCGGCTAGATACGCCGCTGCACTACCACTTGAGCTATCCTGACCTCGATCCAGTCGGACACAAAGGAGGGAAAATTCAAAAGGCAGGGTTGAGATGGGAACGTAGAGTCCGAGGTCACGATAGCTCAAGTGGTGGAGCAGCGGCGTATCTAGCCGAAGATCGTGGGTTCGAATCCCGCTCGTGACACTGACTTTTTTTATAAAAGATAGAAAGATATTAATTGGTCAATTGGACCACGAAAACTAGTGAATTTAAAAATGTATGTTCTTTATTTTCAGTTCATTTTTTATTTGAATAGGTTTCCGTCAGCTGACGTTACCTCGAGTATGTATTTCAAATAATAATTCATCAAACAATCGAATTCCAAGTGTTATATTGTCTTCCAATAATTAGTCCATAAAGTCATTTATATACTAATGTTCTTTTTTAGTTGTATTTATTTTATACCGTGGATGTTGTTGGCAGTAAAATCTTTACTTTAGATGGGTAATGTAACAGGGTTATGATCAGTCAGGCAGCTTTCGACCTATATTTGTCTTTCTTTAGGGCTTAGATATAATGTTGATATATAAATTACAAGTGACAGTCATTAGTGAATACCGTTATTTTTAATGACTACACCTAATTGGTTCACAGCTGACTGACCTCAACCCTGATAATACTACCGATTGATTTTTAGTACTAAATACATACATCACTTTAAACTTTCCATTACTTTTAATGTTTCTGATGTTTGATGTTATTGAGTCTTTTTTATTACAGATTCCAAGCCTCTCTAGGTAAATGTATTTCGTACAATTCTAATTGCCCAGTAGCGTAGGCGTATAACATCCATGTAATACATAATTGTTCATATTATCCCTTCGAAATCCATCAACGGGAGTTTTGTTTTAAGCCTCTTGAGCAACAAGACGACAAGGAGGATAAGGAGAATCAAAGCGATGCAGCTCAGCACGCTGAATCTCCTCATGTAAGTCTGAGCACTGTGAACAACGATTATATCCCGATTCATGCTTATAAACGAACAATTCTAAAAGAACGTATGCTAAAATGTTCAAATATTTTGAGATAAGGATCAGCTGGGAATTTTTTTTTTTTAAAGAAACTATAGAGCTAAATTCATCATAGCGTTTAACGAAGGCTTATACCAGTTCTTATACCTTGTGAGTTTTGATTTAAAAATCGTTTTATTGGACTGTTTGGATTTTTTCAGTAAGAAGCATATCGCCAGAATATATGACGGTCTGCGTTGATGACAGCTCTGAAATAAAAGGTCACAGCGGCAAAAACCCCTCCGACGATGATCAGAGTTATCAGCACGTTCTTTTCCACCTTTCTCGAAGATCTCACCATGTGCTCGCATTTAGGACGAGAAGGCATCCTGCAATCTCCTTCGCCTCTTTCTAGCATTTTCCTTTTTTTTTAAACTTCGGACTCTTAACGCCTCCAACCTCTGAAGTCGATAAAACACACTTGACACTATAGAACCGATAGGAGAGTACAGTCTACAAAACTATTATTCCATATTGTACTTTTTGTTCATGTCGTCAAACATATGTCGATTAACTTGAAAATAAAGCATTAATTCGGATGAAAACTTTCCATACACATTATATTCGTATTACCTTTAAATTAAAATTATTGGTTTCTTTTTATAATAACTTTTAACAAATAATTTAATGAATATCGAACACGGAAACATATGAAATATAACCAATGCCTATCATATTGTGTCGAAAGACCTTAATTTCTTTTCTTTATTTTTTTTAATTTTTTTTTTTTTAGTTTATGTTCCAACACGAACAGTTTTGTATTTGGGGGATAGAGGTCAGAAGGGGGAGTTCTACATAAAGGTTGGCGCTGTATTTTATGGATTTAGAGTGCCATTAGTTCAACAGAAAAAATAAGAAGCAGAATCGCTTGAGTCTTGTAAGCCCTGTTGAGTTGGATTAGGAAAAGGTTAGCGGCTTATTTGGGATTTACTGATACAGGGTAGAAAAGCAACAGTGGGAAATCTAGGATATGGGGCTTCCAGGAAAAGATTGTACAGGCCAGGTGCAGACGTTAAAGATCCTCATTGTCCTTCTAAGGGCGACCGAGTATACGGAAGCAATTCTGAGACATCCCAAGGTGATGGAGGGCAGTTTGGTTCCCGATTACTCATCGTCAACAAGACAAGAGGATCTTTAACGTCGGCCTTATCGGACGTTTTGATTCTCAAGATGAGAGCTGACGCACTTCTGCATACGACGGAAAAGTGTTACCGCCGCAGCATTGGTGTAGTGGTGTCCCGGCCCCTAAGGGTCAGTAGCCACGCTCTCCGCTTGTCCACTCCGAATGGTCGGGCCCTCATTGTGCGTCGGGTCGTACGCCGCACGCGAGGGGCTAACGGGCCGAAATACATCAGCCCGTCCCCCCCCCGCGTACTCCCTAGATAGAGAAGGTGACTCTATCTCTCTGAGTGTAGAGGCTCCTCCAGCGTAGAAACTTTCGGGAACGCCCCGACAGCGGTTTCGGATTATAAAGTGGGATTGCTACCCACCCCCTAGATGAGCACTGTGTACGGTCAAAGGTCTCTTATCGAGCTCAGCCTACACCTGCTGCACGTAATCGAGGGACGCCATAGGTCTAGCCTAGGTGGTCCGATCCTTCGCTTCCCCAAGGGTACCACGCCGGTCATACGCACAACAATGCAAAGCATACTCGAGTCAAAGACCGCCGATTGCACTACCCTTTTCCAATCGCTTACTCACGCACCCAGGGACTGTAGCATGATCATGACGTCCTCAACGCTTACATGCTGTCGTCCGGTCGCAACGTCTCCCGTGAGGAACGAGGGGTAATACGCTGGCCATGCGCAAGCTTCACGAAAGGTCCCAGATAGAAGACAGCCTCTGCCTAAGTTCCCGCCAGGGGCGTCACCACAAGCCACCACGAATCCGACAGAATGTGACAGAGGGCCGGATTCTGGAACATTTCTGTCACCCCGTGGTACAGATGGCCATACAACCCTCCCCCGTCTTTGCAGACAGGATCTGGTGCACTGGCCCTCGTGTGACTGCTAAGGCACCCGCCGCCCCTGCCGTCCCTGAGGCCGACATAAGAAAGCTTGTGCTTTAGAGAGGTTGCCACGCCCTCTGGGCTGCACCATTATTTTGTGCCCGGATACCCCCCTTGTAACCAAGGATTAGGAGGGGTCACAGGATAGAATGAAGGAATTCGGATTGAGAAACAGGGCCGTGGAAGAGAAAACGAGGTGAGCCGTTTCGGGGTCTCGAGTCTCAACCACATTATACCACCCGTCGTCGCCGTGGTTCCACATAGAGTGGGCCATGACTCCCAGGGTGGGTGAAGCGATATGGCCGTTCAAATGGCGGGATTCGACCCAAAACCTTCGGCTCAATACTCCGCTGCTCTAACCAGTTGAGCAGTCGCGACTTTTGAAGTCTGATTTTGAAGGTAATGGCGGCAGTAGCGGTGTATTGAACCGAAGGTCATGAGTTGGAATCCCGCTCATGGTACTAATTTTTCATTTCAACTGAAAACCTTAGATGAAAAGAATAATTAATTTGCAATAATTAATATGGTAAATTATGGGCACTAAACAAATATGTATTAATACCAACATATGTTTCGCAATTCGCCCCGGCCCTGCAGATGACCCGAATAAAGTTCGAAACGAGGCCAAAAAAATGTGTTTTTCTAAAATACTTCATTCCTGATCGATCCACACTACTAGAACAAGTTAATTAACCAATATGACTCCAAATGTGACGTCACTTAGATCGCGTTGCCTGGTAGGCAAAGTTTCCCTTTATTTTTGTTATCGCTCGCAGTTGAAACTTGAAAGTGCTGTCAAATTTATGTTAGCTGAAATTTGAAAGCGGCATGATTTCACATAGTCGTTGAGTTAACTCTGCTTACAATAAAACTTATTTTATTTCAGTTTAATTCTTTAAGGTATGTAGTTCAAACAGTATTTTGTGATATTTATGTACCTATCTAAAAACTTTTTTGCTCTTCTTGCCTTCCTTTTTTTTTTTTTTTTTTTTTTTTTTTTTTTTGGCCTTATGGTCTAGCATATTGGCCAAGTCTCAGTGCTTCTTTTAATTTGCTTCCTTCTTATTTATCCATCTCCCTTAACAGTTTTTCTACTTATCCACGTTACCTGTCTCATATTTGTCTAGCTATCTAGCCTACCTTTATTGCCTCACATTTGTCTAGATATCTAACAACTTACTCTACCTACTTTCATAGCCCCATATTATTTAGATATCTAACAACTTTCTTACCTATTTTTTACCCCCTGAATTCAACTTAAATAAAATCTCTTCCATTCTCCAGTCACATCCTTTGGTGATGGTCAATCACAACTCTCCTGCGTTGTAAGTCTATTTTGTGTACCATCATCCTAGCCAGTGTCCGTCATCTTTATCATATTTCGCTCAACAGCCAGGTTTGTTGAACGGGCAGTTAAAAAGCTGTGCTCTTTGTCCATAGGAGCGCACACTATGGACTTCAGCGTTACGGGCTGATTGATCCCGAGTTCCCTGAGCGTCTTCTAATGACGCTCAGGTATGTGTAATCTTGCGCCTACCACTACACCCACTTTTTTAAAGAAATTTTCGTGGAGTAGCTCTGTAAGGGCTTCCCTCAATATCTCAATTTTTTTTAGGTTTTGAGGTCTGCCACCTGATCCAATACTCCTGCAGTCTCATACCATCTTGAGGTCTTTGATGAAAACTTTTTTGCCGGCGGCAATGATATTCGGCCAGATACATGCCCCATCAAGTAATCGGTGGGAAATTTTGATGGCGATCAGTATCCTTAGTCATGGAGGCACCCATCATTCCTCGTTACAAGCCCCGCATCCACTACATTGCACTGGCAAGCTCAAGTCTGCCGCCCTCCTCATCACCTCCCTTATACCCATCATACCATTATTTCATATTTATCCGTACATCTGACAACTTACCTATCTATCTTTATTGCCTCATATATATCTAAATATCTAATAACCTTCTTAATTTCTTTCCTACCATATTTGCTTCCTATTTAACTACCTATCTAACAATTTTTCTATTATAATAGAACAGCATAAATACTAATTTATCCTTAATTATGAAAATATCAACTAGTTTCAAGTATACTTTATCTTTTTGACTGCTATTTTAACCAATTGTTTATTTAATTTACAGTTCAGAGATGAACGTGCAAAGAGATTTTTATATGAAAGCCCTAACCAATATTGGTTATGCTATCAATACCTCCTGGGACTTGGAACAGGTGGAGAAACTACTTTTTAAATGTTCTACAAAGAGGAAAACAATCCTTAAAAAAGTAGCCTGTGCAATAGAAAATAAGGATAGAGATGATTACACAGATGAAGGTATAAATTTTAATGTTTTACCTCTGGCTGTTTCAAACTTACGCAAAACTAACTTACAGATTTATTCTTCCTTGGCCTAAGATAAAAGTTGTACTAGTACAATGCTAAATAAAGCGGTAACAACTTATTAGCCGAAGAAAACAAAAATGGTCTAAGTATTTCAGACTGATGTATCTGGGGTTATATGGCCCAGAATCTGTAAAAGTGAATCATTTCTGCAATGCAGGATGGCTTAACAACTACCAATTTTGTCATGGTCTGTTCTCGATTCAGCAAGACAGACCCACCTCTGAATCCTTTTTATGAGAAACAGAGCCCCAGAGGTCTTGATCGAAACTGAACACAGCCGATCAGGTGCCTTTTTATAATAAAATTTAATTAAAGTTTGAAAACAATTTATTAATTATACAAGAAAATAATTTAAATCAATTAATTTCGTTTTTAAATTTTGATCAAACAATTAAAACTTTTTAAATTTAAATAAACAATAATTTCATGCAAACCGTTTGCCAGACTATTTAACAGGGGTGGATAGGTACTCACTGTTTACAGTCAATCCGCAGTGGACCGAAGGACTCTATTTTAGGGAATACAACACTTTTTAAATTCTTTTTAGGATCGCACACTTCTTTTGTCTACCATCTACTGGAATGGACTTGTTCACTTCTAGATTGTCTCTCCTTGTCCAGATCCTCTTTTATTTTTTACTCTAGGCCTAATCTTGAAAACTAAATCACAACATTATCACTTTGAAATAAATTGAAATGTGACAAAAACATTGGGTATTGTGAACATGGGGTCAAAACCATATTACAACACATTTTTTTTTTCAAATTATAAAATTTCCCATTTAATTACCCCCTTTAAACAAATGGCAACAAACAGAGATCTATCTCTAAATATGAAACAGCAAACTAGACATTGAATCATACTAAAATTTAGCGCGGAAACAGATAGGGAAATAAGCAAAGGCGACCAAATGCATATTCTAGAGTATGGAAATAAAGAAGGATCAATCCCACAATACATTTTTTAAAGGGATCCACAGGGATTTCTCCTCCTCTCTTTTTTTTCTCTCTCTCAATTTATAATTGTTATCTATATGTACATAACTAATAACTTTCTTAATTACCTACTTACTTTATTTGCTTATTATATGCTTTTTACTTACCTACCTTAATTTCTTGTTTCCTATTTATCTACCTCCCTAACAATATTCTTGATTGCAAACCTCCCTTACTTGCCTTCTTTTGATCTACTTATCTAATAACTTTTTCATTTACTTACATATATTTCCTGCTTCCTATTTATCTAACCTTCCTAATAACTTTCTTAATTGCCAACCTACCATACTTGTCTATTAATCCACCTTTTGAACAATTTTCTTAACTACTAAACTACCCTACTTTCCTCCAGCAGTGTTTTACTGAACCCATGGTCTAAAAACAATTTCTATACTTTTCTGTGCATATATTTATTTGTAATATAATTATAATACACTTCTGTGGCAGAGTTGCTTCGAGTAATCAACAGTATTGTTCACATCCCTAAGAACTTGGACAAATCATTCATTGAAGTAAGGCTTTCTTTATAAAACATAATAATTACTATTATTATTTTAACACGGGTCTTTTTGATTGAATAACTTTTCTTAGGGTGTTACAACTAAATCAATTCAGAAAAAATTATGGTCCTCTATATTTCATGAATTGAAACATTTAAGTTTTGTGGAACCAGCGAAACAGATATCGGTTGAAAAATACTTTTATTTCCTTAACAAATTAGTAATTGAGAAAAAGGTAAATATATTAGATATTATTCATCGGCATGTTAGTATAGTTTTTGTTTTTTTAAGTTTCCTTATGATACGGCTGTTGAAATGTTTGGCGTTCAAGAAGAATGTAATGAAACGGAGGGCCCAAACGTAACAGCGGACTTGATCGCTGAGCTCGATAAAACCATTATGGCAAGTTGTTATAAAAATCAAGCCAAACTTATTATAATTTATGTATAATCTTCATTCCAGGAGACAAAGGCAAAAATGAAAATCAGTCACACTGATGAAATTGTAGAGGTTCCAACATTCGAAAAAATTGATTGTTTGGTAAAACCGTTAGCTGATTTTAATAAAAGATGCAAAGAAAAAGAGATAAAATGTGATGAGAATGTTATCACCGAAGTAACTTGCAAATTAGAAAATATTACAGATGTAAGAAAAACCAGTTATCTTTTGTTTGGCCATTTCTTATTTATTTTTCTCATTTTCAGAGTTTTAAAACCATAAGTGATATTAAATCCTTGCAAGGAGAAGAGAATTTCTTAAAGTATGGTGTTTTATGTAATTAATAAACAAACTTAATTTTATAACATTTTATATTTACAAAATTGTGTCACATTTGTATGTAAACTAAGAAAAAAAAATACTGTACAATATTTACAAATTAATTGCTTTCTATAAATATATTCTTATTAATATGGTAATTTCACAATTTACTGTGATAAGTGTCTTGTTCAAATCCTTTGTTTTCAAAACCGTTTACACCTTTCTTTTGTGGTACTGTTAAAACATCGCAGTTGTTTGTTGCGACCTGCTTGATGGGTGCACTTTCAGCATCAAATGCTGCTTTTTGTGCGTCTTTCTTGTGTTCGGTGTACATCCACCTTTAAAATGGAAAATTTTATATGAAGATCAAATATTACTTTGGTAAATGTAAAGGTTTCTTACAAAAATATTAAAACAGCTGGCGCAGTCAGTCCTCCACCAAGTAAGAAAAATGCCCCAGGTACAGTGTCCATAGTCGCTCGGTACACAGCGCTATAGAGAGGGCCATAAACAACAGGAACTATAGCTTCTGCTAGTCCAAATACAGAATTTATTTTTCCTGAAATTTATTTATTTATTTTTTACAATTTCAGCTCTATTAATACCAAATTACATATTTTAATTTTAAAAAATATTTACCTAATTCATCAGGAGGGACTAGTTTTGAAATGATAGACCTCATCGCAATGAAAGAAGTGCCGTTTACAATATCAACCAATGGAGCTGGAATCAATTCAGAAGATTAATTTAACTTATTCCTTCCTTATTAATTATTAAAATTCTACCTAAATAAAACACCCAAGTCGATGTGGCAAAGGCATAAACAAATCCTGCAAGGATTTTACTCATGCAAGACATCACTCCAATAAGAGCGTCGTCGATTTTCAAAAAGTGGCTAAACACTCCAACCGAAATTGCAGTTCCTGTAAATAATTTTTATAGATAAATTCTGAAATACTCTTATTTACGACACGATAAATGGATATCTTATAAATACCTATTAGGTTGGTTATCATGCTGTATGTGGAAAATATGCTGAAGTCTACTTCGTTCCAGTTGAACCGATAGCGTGTGAACAGATACATGACAGTCATTTCACCTGGAATCAAACAAATTAGTTTATTTTAGACATTTTGTTTTACAGTAATCAATTGGAATACACAGTTAACATTTAACAGACTATTAAGAACTTAAAGTTGTGTCACAAGGAAACACCTTAAGCCCCCCCATTTCTTGTACACATAGAGGAAAAATATAAGAAAGATTACAAATAAGAAAAATAATCAGATTGGAATGGTAACTAGTAAATTATCGGAATGGAAGAAAAATCCTTAGCAGAAAAACAAAGTAAAAAATATAGTTTTCAAAATAAAAGTAATATTTCATAAATCATTCCTAACCATTCATAATTATCAAGGAGATTAATATTTTGAGGTTATGTCAAGTCTGTTCAAATATCTGAATTTCTTGATAAGAAAGTGTGAACTTTGTTTATGAATGATCGAATGATCTACAAAAGATAGAATTGTACAAATAACTCATCGGGAGGAGTCTGTTAGAAGAGCAATGCTGTCGATACTTTCTTCTTTAAGTTCTATATGGAACTATTTTATAATCATGGAATTGATCTGTAGCGAGTCTTGATTGAAACTGAATTAAATCAAGAGGGTAGTTTCTAATAGATATTTTAGGTTGCAGTGGAAGAAAGGGAGATTATCGTTACTACTGGCATTGGAGAGGAGGAAAAAAATAATAAAGACTAGCAGGTCAAAGATATACCAGCACTGAGGGCTTCATACTCCTATCTCAAACTAAAAAATATTTCCAACTTATGAGAAAATGCAATAAGGTAACTCTGATGTGGGTAGCAGGACATGAGGGGATTGAAGTCAAGACAAACTACCAAACACACCAGAACTGCAAAAATAAATTACTACAGATTGGTGTAAAAGTTTGTGAGCTTAGAGGTTAAAAAGCTAATATTTTAGGTTATATCGACTTTTCATTTAATTAAATAGATCAAAGTGAAAATAAATCAAGTACATGGTAGTAAGTATCTACTTTGTTTACAATTTTTTCCATTGATGGGTAATCTAGATAAATTTACAATTAAATTGTGTCAACTGTTAGAATGGTCTATATGTTTGGGAGCTTAGGGATTAAAAGACAACCTTTTAGGTTATATTTATTTTTTTATATTATTGCACATATCAAAGTAAAAATAAATCAAGTACAAGGTAATTAAGCATGAACTTACAATAATTTTCCATTGATGGATAATCTAGTTAAATTTGAAATTAAATTGCGTAAACTACTGGAACAGTGTAAAATGTCTAGGAGCTTAGGGACTAAAAGCCAATCTTTTAGGTTATATGTTGTATTGAATTTTTTATTTTATTACATCAATCAAAGTGAAAATAAATCAAGTACATGGTAATTAAGCATAAATTTGGTTACATTTATTTTCCATTAATGGATAATATAGATAAATTTGAAATTAAATTGTGTAAACTATTAGAATGGTGTAAAATGTTTGGGGGCTTAAGGATTAAAAGCTAACCTTTTAAGTTATATCAAATCTGTTCATTTTATTGCATCAATCAAAGTGAAAATAAATCAAGTACATGATAATTAAGTATGAACTTTCCTGGTAAATGTTTTCTACTAATAGATAATATTTTTTTGCATTGATTCAGAAATTGCCATCGCAGCAAACGATTCTGAGATGTCTATGTGAAATTTTGTTCAAGTAAGGCCAAGGGACTGTGAGGAAATGATTTAGGGCCAAAATATCACGTTCAAAGGATTACTTATAAAAATAGTAGTTAATTTTTCAAAATTGAAGAACTATATAGAAATGATCTTTACAATGGATTTCTTATCCATAGATCGCTTATTTCATATCCAGCCCGGAGGTCCAAAAAAATACGACTAAAATTCTTGCTCTTTTCATTTCCTATCGTTAATAGATTATCGTAACATTTAAAATATGTTAATACACTAATATATTAATGGCCTCAGGACTGTGTTACCAAATTAATTTTATTAAAATGTACTTGTTTCTTAAGACTTTCGTTTAAATGTAATTAACGGTTTGGTTGGCTGATATTTATTATGTATGAAGGCGACGTGCAGTATCAGACCATAGACTGTTTCCTGGCCGAAGGATCATCCTTGTTCGGACAGGAAGCGGGATCCTTCCGCTTCGTCGCCTCTACCCATCTGCCCCAGGTCGTCCGGCATACAGAACAACTTTCGCGGGCAGTATCGCCCATGACCTGATAACGAAATGAAATGCAAACCCAACAGCCTTCGCGAGGCTGGTGGAGTTGCCGAATTCGGGCTTTTATGCCGTTCCCGCCGTCGTTTTCAACAACAATGGAAGCATTTATTACATTAAATATTTCGCTAATCTACAATCTTATCGAAAGATGAGAAAAAAAGTTTTGAGAAAAACCTATTGTCTTGTTTCAACTCTCGTGACCAATCACAGACCAAGGCTTATGCCCTTTGTAAATTTAAGGCCAGGCATAATTGTCAGTAATTATTTTCAATCCAATTAACTAATTTTTAGTAGTGTCCATCCTAATTTTGTGGAACTCTATAATAAATTGAGGCTAGGAAATAAATTATATTTTTTGCCACATGCTACTTGCCACATCCATAATCGTCCAGATATCCACTTTTAAACTTACAACTATGTGACAAACCGTGAAACAACTTTATTTTTAAAAAAAGTTACTGAAGATGGCTTATAGTCGACGCGTCTGACGAAATAAACTTCTATGTGGAAAAGTCCATTTATTTCCTACCCATCAACCAATTAATTAATGATGAAAGATAAGTGATATATAATGATATATTAGAAATATAAAAAAACTTATAAATTAGCATATTAATCCATTTATATATATTTAATAGTCATAATTGACATATTAATTGTTTTAATTAATTATAATTTTAATCTAAGGTCTTTGTAAAATGAAAAAGCTAGTATCATGAGCGGGATTCGAACCAGTCCCTCTCACGAACTCTAACCACTTGAACTATCGTGACTTCGATCATTCGGACACCAACTTCAACCTTTCGAATTTTCCCTCTTTTTTTAGAGCAGCGGCGTATTGAGCCAAGGTCGTGGGTTCGAATCCCCCTCGTGACACTAGCTTTTCCATCTCATCCAAGACCCTAGGTTAAAAGTATAATTAATTATAAAGCTGTTGTAGCTACGACTTTAGCTAATTTAGTATTTCCCACTCCATATTAAATTGATACTTCACTTATTTTCCAATTGTATTTATTCTTTTATCAAACACTTGGCTTATTATAATTTGTATGGAAAACATATTTTTTATACTTGGGAATTTTACTGAAATGGAATTGGCTATTATTGACACAAAGAAATGGTTCGATAATTTAATTTAATATTAATAATTTATTTTTAATTTAATAGCGATGAACATGAATTATTTTCACTTTGGTCTAAGCAATAAAGCAAATAAATATAACATAACTTCATAGATTTGCTTGTAACCCCCTAAGCCCACAAATATTTCACATCATTATAACATTTTACATGTTTAATTTCAAATTTCTCTTGATTATCCATTAATGGAAAAAATTATGACCAAAGTTCATGCTTAAATATCATACTTAAATATCGTACTTGATTTATTTTAGCTCTGATCAAAGCAATAAGGTGAAAAACAATGAAATAACCTTATTTGTCCACAACCCTTAGTCCCACAAAAATTTTATATCGTTCTAACGTTTTACGAGTTTTCTATATTTTTTCTATATTAAACTATAAATAAAATACGTTTATCAGTAAAGTACAAAGTTTACTTATTAAGCACGTTCTGTTAGTGCCATTTCTCTCTTTCTGGAAGATTGAAACAACTTGAGATAACCTTAAAATGTCCAACGTCGTTTATAAGTTTGGAGGAATGATAAACTATTGTATAATATTATTTTTATTATGAATAATGAATTTCGTTTTCTCACTTTTCAAAATTTGTTTTAGAATATCCACTAGAGGAATAAAATAACCCTTGCTTTTACATTTTGTAAATTTTACAACCATATTCTATCTGCATAACAGTTTACACGTTTTATTTTCAAATTTCTCCTCATAGTTATCTACGAATATAAAACATTAATGACCAAAGTTCATGTTTAAATATCACATACCTGATTTATTTTCGCTTCGCTCGACAATGTTGATTCATTATATTTTTCTGGTCCTCCGGGCCGGATATGAACACAATGACCAAATCTAATAAAAACCATTTGATTTTTTATGTATTTTCTAATTTTTGACAAATTCGACCAACCGATGGAATTTTTGCTTGTGATTATTATTGCTAATTAACAAGTTATTTGAAAATAGTCAATCGTTAAGTAGAATGGTTTGTATATCTAACATTTGTTCATTTTAACGTTTTATTGTTGCTAATTATCAATTTAACTTGAATGGACATTCGAAAAGTAAAAAAATGTAGTCGATACATCGTCAGTTTTTTACAACTGACAATTGAAAAATGAATGGTCAGACAAGTATTAGAATATAAACAATTTGATAAAAATATTTTTCACAGTAACCTTGATTACTGTTTCTTATTTGTTAAACAAACTGTAAAATAACAGATTATTGCTTCGAATTAGTCAAAAAAAGCATTTGTGTTTTCCTTTATCAGAAAGTAAATTGCGTATTTTTAACAACAGCGAGACGACAGCCAAGGGCACAAAACATTTCACTATTTTTTATGACCGACCGTTTAAAAATTACATTTTGGCTGTACGCAGTTCTGCAAATGACTGGTATGAAAACTTATTTGTGAAAACTATTGGTGGTTGTCGTCAAACAAAAATAAAAACTTCAAAATTTTTTGAAATAGCTTGCATTTGTTATAGAGGTAGAGAGATGTGTGAGAGAAATAATGTTTGCTTGTGTGTGTGTGTGTGTGTGTGTGTGTGTGTGTGTGTGTGTGTGTGTGTGTGTGTGTGTGTGTGTGTGTGTGTGTNTGTGTGTCCCTGCGTTTGTTTGCTTGTGTGTGTGTGTGTGTGTGTGTGTGTGTGTGTGTGTGTGTGTGTGTGTGTGTGTGTGTGTGTGTGTGTGTGTGTTATATATATAGTGAGAGAGAGAGAGAAAAAGAGAGAGAGAGAAAGAGAAAGAGAGAAACAGAGAAAGGAAAAAGAAGAAATAACGAAAAAAGGTAGATGGATACAAAGTACATAGCAATGACCCGACTGAATTTCTCATGAACAATGACTATCAAAAAACCAAAAAAATAAGTGTTTAATATGTTTTACTCTAGTTTCAAATGTTTACCTTTTTTTGGGAAAAATTGTACAACGTACCTTAAAACCCAGTTCAAATTTAAAATTTCAACTACGACACTATACATCCTGAAACATCATTTTAGAAGATCTTTTACGCTGGAAACAATGGTGCAATCGGATTTTAAATTGGTGAAAAAATCACAATGTTAGGGATAAAATTAAGTAAAAATTCCAGTATGTAATTTGCTTGTTCACTACAATAAAATTAAATCAATCGCCTTTATTGTTTACATTGTATCATTGTTTGTTAAACTGCTTTATTGATAGTGGAGTCGAGTTGTACTCCGAGAAATTTTTCCTGATCGCCCCAGAGTAAACCACAAAAGTTTATTCATGTTGCACACAATAGGAAGAGATAAGGATCAGTTGCTGTTCGATCACCAAGAAACAACAGCAACGAACAGCTGAATATTTTACTTTATATTCGAGTAAATCCGAATTCCTCTCTCCGAAACGTTGAAATGGTTTTAGGCTTTTCAAAAAATAAAATTAGAGATGTATTCCGGATTTTAATCGGTAACGGTCTCATCTTGTCTAGGGACTTTGGAACTCTGATTGTGACATGCGTCTAACTTCCTTGCACAAATGTCGATTTGGTAAGTTGAAGAAAACGTCCTTCCAAGGATCAATCCTAAGGACTGACGAATCCAAATCCACCTCTAATGGCATCCTAAACCGCTGGAATTTTCGAACGTCGGCCGAAAATGTTTTACTCTTGTCATCATCAGTTGGTTCACACTATCAATGTTTGGTGTGGACTTCTCGGAAATAAATTAATTGTGCCTTATTTCTACGAATTTAGACGGTGCTCAGTTCCTCAATTTTTTGAGGAAGGTTGTACCAACACTATTAGATAATGTTCTTCTGTAACAACATCAAAGAATGATTCTCCAGCTTGATAGATGTCCGGCACACAATTCTTTGCAGATGAGATCTTATTTGAATCGTCACTTCCGCGATAGGTGGGTAGGACCTCATGGCCCGATCTGCTGGCCTCTTCGGTCACCCGATTTTACTCCACTTGACTATTTTCTGTGGGACCATTTGAAAAACGGCATCTACGGCAATCATAAAAGATAGAAAATGCTTTTCAATCCATCTCTCATGACTCTATCGCTCTGAGCACGGGTGAAGTGCTCAGAAAGAGGTTAAAGAGGCTAAAAAGAGTAAATCTTTGCGTCATTGCGCAAGGCAGGCAGTTCGAACATGAATAAATAGATAACCAAATGACTTTTTTTTAACCTTTTGCTAAAAATTTGTCATTTTTTGACCAAATTACAATCCGATTGCACCATTGTTTTCGGCGTACAAAATCATTTAAAGTTATATGTCAGTATGTCTTTGGAATTTGGGAGTTGAACTGGGCCTGAGGTTCTCTGTATAATTTTGTCCAAAAATGGTAAAAATTTAAAACTATATTAAAAAATATTAAATACGTATTTTTTGTTTTTCATAGCATGAAATTCAGCCGAGCCATCTAAAAGGTCACCCTGTATAGGACCGTCAACCCGCGTTGTTTGAGTGTCATCAAAACCTGCGAGTGTAGACGGATCCAATGTGTCCACCGACTCACAGTCCTACTCTGTTATAGGCTATAAAGAGACCAAGATCATATAGGAAATAAAAACCCTAATAATTCAACGACACCAGAACTAAATAAGAATTATCTACTCTAAAATTGGATATTGCTACTAAAACACCAGGACCAAATAAGAATTATCACGTTGTTCATAGTTTCAGTTGTGTTATTTCTCCACCTGAAATTGTATACATTTTGTAAGGATAGTTTTCCTGTATTGAGCACGTGGTCCGTTTTATCTAAAACTTTATTTTTCTCTTTTTTTTCAGTAGTGTCGACGTTCGAGCAGTTTGCTCATCTTCGGAACTATTATTATGGGTGTAATTGTAATTGTAGATTACCGTAAGATACGGCTCTCCCAACTTAAATAAAAGTCACAGAAGATGAGCAAACTGCTCGAAACGTCGACACTACTGTAAAAAAAAAAAAAAATAAAGTAATAAAGAAAAAGGACCATAGTAGATAGTCAAAAGGAAAAAGTAGAAAGTCATTGAAGACAAAAGAATTAGAAATATAGGGTGATTTATCGATAGAGATAGAAAGATGATAGAAAAAGGGGGAGAGAGAGAGAGAGAGAGAGAGAGAGAGAGAGAGAGAGAGAGAGAGAGAGAGANACACATAAATGAATGAATGATTAACATTTTATTTAAAAAAATAAATTGAAAATTTAGGTAGCGAACGACTTATCGTACGAGAAAGAGGAGAAGTAGAGAGAGGGATACACACACACACACACACACACACACACACACACACACACACACACACACACATATTTAAAAAAAACTTGAAAATTTAGGCAGCGAACGACTTATCGTACGAGAAAGAGGAGAAGGAGAGAGAGAGAGAGAGGGTGGGAGGGAGGTAGGGAGGGCGGGAGAGAGAGAGAGAGAGAGAGAGAGAGGGAGTGATGGAGAGAGAGAGAGCGATTTGTACAACAAGGCTACATGTTTCATAAAAAAAAAGTGAAAACCTTTTACTTTGAAGATTTATTTTATAATGATTTCTAATTTGAATAATATAAACAGTTGTAATAATTGGGAAAAGGGAACGGAGAACGTGTTTTGCCTCAGAACTGATTAGGAAGTTCCAAGGCTGTTCGAAATTGCCTTCCTCATGTCCTTTTAAGCAACAATGCGCTGATAGTTACACTCGAAATCACTTTTAATTGTAAACATTAATGCCGATAATATGTTGAAAAAGTGTTTCAAAGGACTATGCTGTACGAAAATACTTTAGGAGAGGAACAATGGCAAATTTGTCAGATTAAACACAGTTGGAATTGGTTTATATCCAATTTGAGGTTTTTTTTAGCACTGGATATTCAACGATTCATTCTCTCTGACGCCTGTGTTGTAAAGGATGATCTTCCTGGTGATCCGATGTTAAACAACGTGGACAACGTTGTCCAGGAACTGGACAATCAACCTAATGACCCCCAGTGTCAACTTGACCTACAACCGTCTAGCTGGTTTATCCTCTCGGTGGGAAATGTAATGGATGATTTTCATTGCAATGTTGTTTTTGAATTTCACATTTTGTCATGTTCAAAAAATAAAAAATGAGAAGTTAGAAAGGCCATTCTTAAATTGAACTTAACAAACTTAATTGAAATGAAATATAATTTAAAAATATCATTTTAAACAAACATTCATTATTCAATTCGTAAATCAGCGGCATTTGGTCAAGTTTAAAATTAATTAATAATCTGTAACTGTTATTGATGGCGGTTAATTGCGAGAAGCGAGGTTAGGCAAAAAAAAAGGCAAATCTTCAATGCAATTTTTATGAAGGATGAACACTTCACGAATGGAATCTCTTTTACACAATTGGCTAACCTTGGATCTGAAAGGCTAATTTTCCTTTCTATGATTTACCGTTCTCGCAGATACATGAAATTTCAAACACTGGATGTATTCAATAGTAGTGAACCGCTTTTTTATCGGATGGTTAGTCAGGTTTTGATTCTACGAGCCTGCTGACGTTTTCTGCGAAATCTTTTCGCCCAGTTTTCATTTCCTGGTCGTGTTGCGGGGAGGGCGTTAGTCATTTCTTGGATTACAAAGAATCCCGCTTCTACCCGTTAACCGGAAGTGGGATTATCCCGACCGATCCACGGGGGGAACGCTTCGCGCGGGTGAAATTCGCCGAGAGGAAAACGGAATGAAATGACTGAAATATGTCAAAACTACAAGAAATCAACAAAACAAAACTATAAATTTTAGCCCAGGCAGCTAGTAAATACTAAATAGGGCGAACGCGAGAGACAACATGCGGACATCCACTGAAGCAAAATCATGTTCCACATGATTTTAATAAACTAATACTTTTTCCTATTAAAAAACGTTCTTCGCTAGCATGAATTTTATTCACAATTACATGGTAAAAGTTAAGACTCATTTGGCTCAAAAAGTACAGCGAGACTAGACGGACCTAGTTGATCAAGAATCGATTATTATAGTATCGATCAAGTATCGATTGCTGTAAACATTGTTTTTTACTATGTGGCTACAATAAATTATTATTATTTTTATTAATCTCCACACTAATCAAAAATCCTTCGTAATATAAATGTTTGTCGGATTGATTATATATTTTCTGTTTCAAGTTCGTATCAATTTCGCAATTTTGTACCAGAGGATGACTGCTTGTTGTTTCTCTCGCTAGTCGTCAAGGATTTCTTTAGGAAACCAGTGTCTATGGGACAATCTGATGACGGATATTCAATAAATACAATTCTTGACATAGCGAACACTAAGCTGGTTTTTCTAATCAGAAAGTAGGAGAGTAGCGTGAGAAAACATGCGGACATCCACTGGATCTAAAATCATGTTTAGCATTATTATATTAAGGTAACATTTTTTCGTATGAAAAACGTCCTTTGTTAGCATGCATTTTATTCACAATTGCATGGTAAACGCATTTAGCCGAAAAAGCACAGCGAGACTAAATGGACCTTTTCAAGGATCGGTTATTATTAATTCCACATTAATCACACTAATTAAAAATTTTTCACAATATAAGTGCTAGATGGTTTGATTTTATATTTTCTGTTATAAGTTCATTTCAATTTCTCAATTTTACCAGTGAATGCGTGCATGTTGTCTCTCTCGCTGGTCGTCAAAATTTTCATTAGGAACCAGTGTCTATGGGATATTCAATGAATTCTTGACATAGCGAACACTAAGCTGGTTTTTCTAATGGGAACGTAGATGAGAACGTAGGAGAGTAGCGTGAGAGACAACATGCGGACATCCACTGGTGCAAAATCATGTTACGCATGCGTACATTACAGTAATATTTTTTCCTATGAAAAAGTGTCCTTTGTTAGCATACATTTTATTCACATTTACATGGTACGTTCAAACGCATTTGACTGGAGAAACTCGGCGCGACTAGACGGACCAGGTTGATCAAGGATCTCTTGATTAATTATTTATATCCATATTAATCCACGAACATTCACAATTTAAGTGTCGGATTGAGTGTATATTTTATGTTACAATTTCTCAATTTTGTACCAGTGGATGCTTGCATGTTTCTCTCGTGCTAGTCTTCGAGTTTTTTATTAGGAAACTTGAGTCTAGAACAATCTGATTCAATATACATTTCTTAACATACTTGACATCCAATGGGGCGAAATTGTATCCTGTGCTATTTATTATGCTAATAATTTTTCCTTAGACAAGCTTTTCTTTGTTAGAATTTCAACACAAATATTTTGGTGATGTTAAATCAGATCTGACTGGAAAAATACAACGAGACCTGGCGGACCAGGATGGTCAGAGATCATTTGACTAATTAATAATCTCCACACTAATCGACAAATCTTGACAATATAAGAACTTGTCAGCATGTTCTCTCGCGCTAGTCTTTCTGTGTCCTCAAGCTTTAACGCCCTGGGTAATTTTTTTTTTTACAGGAATTACCTCTAAAAAATGATTATTGAAAGATATTTATCTGTTTTTTAATACATCCAAACTGGGATTGTTTTCTAATCATAAACTTGAAGCCTACCGCGAGAGACACATGTGGACATTCACTGGTAAAAAATGCACTGAAAAGTAAATAATATTATGTCGTCATGTATTTTTATCGCGGTAAGTAATTTATTTTTACCGGGTTATCACTAAAACCACTATTAGCATATTTTCGACGGATTTGTAAACATATCCGACCACAGGCTAGCTCACTAATAAGAAGCTTGGAGGCTAGCGCGAGGAACAACATGCGGACATTCACTAGTGAAAAAATGCAATGAAAAGCGAATAATTAATTGGACAGGTTCATAAATTGTGATGATTTGCTTGATAATCAGCTTATTGAATCTTTTGTCGACAGATCCCTGATCATCTGGTCCGCCTAGTCTCGCCGTATATCTCTAGTCATGTTTTTTTTTTTTTTTTTTTTTTTTACCGGTGTCATCACTAAACATACTAATCTATTAGCATATCTTCGATAGATTTTTAAACATATGCTATCCCTTCCCAGGCTGGTTTACTAATAAGAAGTTAGAAGGCTAGTATGAGAGACAACATGCGGACATCCATTGAAGATATACCTGGACAAAAAATCACATGGGATAAGCGAGTTTAGAAAACCTGCTTTTATCGATGTAAAACTGTATTCTAGTTTAATTTTGATACAAAAAAGGAGAAGTTTTATAAGAATTGTCGGACCAGGATGACCAAATTTGTAATGCCTCCCCAAAATATAAACGCCATAAATGTCCATATTTTAGCCTGAATTGGTCGTATCTTAGCTGGCCAGTTTTGATAGTAGTTATAACAACAAAAAACCGACCGCAAATAAAAGATAAATTTAATAATTACAGTCTTAATTTTTGTAGAAAATTCGCAATAGAGTTCATTCCTAATATTTTAACGTTTTGTTTATAAAACTGAGGCCTATTGTGACCCGATGATATTTAAAGCAGAGTGGTAAAGGCCAGACGATTGCGAAATTAAAAAATGAACTGAATTGTTCACTTTAGAAGAGAGGAAAAGTTGGATAGATTGAAAGAGAAGTCGAAACTAAATGAGCTTCTAAACTAAACCGTCTATCAGACCGACGTGTGAAACGCACATCCTTCTTGAAGGACAAGAAAGTTAGACAAACAAACAAGTTAATATAAAATAAGTAGAAGTACGAAACCTATTAGACATATAACTTAGAAGATTTAGTGACAAGACTCATAGCCATTTTTCTCATTTATAGTGGATTTCTGTGAGTTTTCTCCCGTGTCTATAAAGATTTTCTGGCTAAAAACATCTCTAAAACTTTGATTTTAAGGATTATTAAAACTCTATAGTTAATGTTTAAATAGCACAAAGATAAGTTTAGACAGCAATACCAAGTGGGTACCAGGACACCCCAAAAAGGTTCAGTAACTGACCACCAATGCTGACTAAATTTAAAGGGCGATTTGAATAAATCCAGCCAGACTAGGAAAACCCTCTGAGACCTTGGAAGAAAAGAAAAAAGATCTTAGATTTGCTTGTAACGAGAGGAAAAAATGATACGGTTATATAAGTGCGGAAAGGATATCAGATTTCAAATATTAATTCTCCCATAATTTTTTTAAAAAGTTTTTCTTATGACAAGTTATATTAAATTAATACTTAAAATATGTAATATAATCTATATTCGATTTTTCTGTTTCGGATTAAGAGAAAAATTTAGCGTATATCTCATGGTAAATGGGTAAAAAATGGGATATCAGGTCAATCACAGTCGACCAACATTTTCCGAAACCTCACAGAAAGCCAAGAAAATAGTTGGACTCGTCCTGGTCCGTGTAGTTTCGCTTTTCTGAACATACTTTAGTTCGTAGCCTACGTTTATTTTCTATTGCCTGCGAATTGTTTTTATTCAAAGAACAAAAAATTGGCTGGGGACCGCGGTAGCCGAGTGGTTAGCATGAGAGACTCTCACGCCGCGGTCGTGGGTTCGATTCCCACCGTCGCCTCTGGCCCTTTTTTCACAATAACCCCCCAAATTTGAACACACATATACGAATTGTCACATGGCGCTAATATGCATAGTTCATAACGAAAAAAAAAAATTGACTGTACAGGCGCTGTCGAGAGACAACATGCAGACCTACACTGTACTGAGCCAGACGGAAAGGCGTTTAGGACGATCACATTAGTGAAGCCTGACAAATTGGAAAGCTTGCGAATGGGAAGTTCGCGAGAGACAACAAGCAGACATCGACTGATCTAAGACAAAAGAAATAGACGATTAGGATGATCAAGGATAAGTACCATGTCCAAAAATACGCCGACATTACATGAACTTCAATTTATTTAAGACTAGTTTAAAGACAACATGCAGACATACATTGAACTAAGGCAAAAGGAATAGACGATTAGGATGATCAAGGAGAACTAACATTTCCAAAAATACGCGTATAGTTCATAAACTTAAATTTTTTTAAACTAGCTTGCATATTTAAAGCTTGATAAAATGGGAAGCTTGTAAATGCGACGACCGCGAGAAAAAACATGCAGACATTCATTGATGTGACTCTTGAAGAAATAAGAGCTCAGGATGATCCAAGGATAATTAATATTTTAAAAACACAATGCCATCCTATAAACTTTAGTTTATCTAGCACTAGCTTGTCTATATTCAGCCTGAGAAAATGGGGCGTCCGTGAGAGACAACATGCAGACATCCATTGAAGTTTGGACGTCCAGCTAAATTAAAGAAATGAATCTGGACGAATGTGGATTATTAAAATTTCTGTAAAATACTGACGCTTACGCAAAAGATAAACTGTAGTGGTTTGTTTTTTTAATGGCCTTCTTAATAACAAACTAGTTTGCTTCAATAATGCGGGACTTTTGCGAGAGAGACAACATGCAGACATTCACTGAATTAAGCCAAAAGGAATAGTCTTTTAGGATGATCAAGGAGAACTAACATTTCCAAAAATACGCTGATAGTTCATAAACTTTAGTTTATTTAAAACTAGCTTGCATATTTAAAGCTTGATAAAATGGGAAGCTTGTAAATGCGGCGATCGCGAGAAAACACATGCAGACAGTCATTGATGTGAGCCTTGAAGAAATAAGCGCTCAGGATGATCCATGGATAATTAACATTTTAAAAACACGATCTCATCCTATAAATTTACTTTATCTTGCACTAGCTTGTCTATATTCAAACGGAGAGACAACATGCAGACATCCATTGAAGTTAAGACGTCTAGCTAAATTAAAGAAATGAATCTGGTCGAATGTGAATGTTTAAAATTTTCAAAAAATACTTCCACAACAGATAAACTGTAGTGGTTTGTTTGTTACAAGTTTGTTTAAATAATGTGGGACTTTTTGCGATAGAGACAGCAGGCAGACATCCAATGAAGTGAATCTTAAAGAAATCAGCGCTCACGATGATCCAAGAATAATTAACATTTTAAAACACGATGTCATCCAATAAACTTTAGGGTTAGCTTGACGATAGAAAACCAGGTAAAATGAGACGTTTGTGAGAGACAACATGCAGACATACACGTCAGTCAAAATAAATTGGCGTTCAGGAGATCCAAGGATAATTAACATTTTAAAACATAAGATGACTGCTCAAAAAGTTTAGTTTATTAAGCACTACCTTGTACATAGAAAGCTTGATAAAATGGGACGTTTTCGAGAGATACCATACAGACAATATCATCCCTTACCATGAGAAATAGGCGTTTAGGATGCTCCATGATAACTACCTGTTTAAAACAAAAGCTGAAAGCTCATATACTTTAATTTATTTAGGACTAGCGTGGTAAAAACCGACGACTGAGTTTGACATGACGGGTATGCTACCCTGTTCAACGATTATAAAGCTTGATAAAATGGGACTTTTCGAGAGACAACATGCAGACATCCACTGAAGGCTGGACGTACAGGTAAATCGAGGAAGTAAGCACTCTCGATTATGAATGTTTACAATTTTCAAAAATCGTACTGACGGCAATTAGGCCTTAGTTTAATTGTTTGATCATTTTTGATTAATCTGGTCTCGCTATTTACATAGATTAGACGAATGTTTTGAATTTCACGATACTTGCACAAAAGATAAACAGTGGTGATTTGTTTGTAAATGACTTTCTTAAAAAATAAACCAGGCTGCTTAAATAAAACAGTTTTGCGAGAGACAACATGCAGACAATCACTGAAAGCCTGACATATAGACAAATTGAGAAAAGAGGCGATTTGGACGTTCGAAGCGGATCAAAATCCTCATAAATATTACATTATGACATATTTATAGACCTTTAATAAGAGATTTTTTTAAAAAGGAAATGGATGAGGTTGGGCTGACATTGAATAATGTATAACCCGTCCAGTCACCATATCGAAAAACCGACGACTGAGTTTGACACGACGGGCATGCCACCCTGTTCAACGACTTGACAAATTTCGGCGGATACATGAACGAGAGGGAAAAAATCAGCTACTCGACCCGCATGACTGAAATTCTCCGAAGATTATCCTTACAGGAAACCTGTTTAAAAACTGCTTGTCGGGCCCATAAAACCGCCCTAATTTCAGGCTCAAGCGCCGGTTTATTTATTTTTAATATAACGCTCCACTAGGAAATTTCATGTGTAATAACTAGTAAATAGACTTGTCTGTACTGTAATCACTGGATATAACAGGGGTGTGTATGGACGATTTTTTACAAGACTGAGTGAGAGGGGGGTTGAGAAATTCACGAATCACTTGGAGAAAAGGGTTGGCGGTTACGCCCAGGGTTTGTTTATTTTTTTATGCTGCCTATTAATTTTATGTGTTAATATTTATGTCGAAATTGACCAAGTAAGTCAGTAGGTAAATAAGTTTTGCTAATTCTTTTGGACATATCCTGAATAAGGACAGAAAGTGAAAATACTGACAATGACCGTTATTAAATGCAAATTTTTGAAAATAATTTTTTTTCTTGTTATTTTCTTCTCGAAAGTTTTTGAAAGACAGAAGGTTCAAAATAAATCGCCAATGGTTGAAAATTTTTAAAAATCGGTCTTCTCCAATTTGGTACACCTCGGCCAATAGACATTCTCGACGACGTCCTAGAGATGCCCTCGTGACTTTCTCTTTTATCCCGTCATGAAAGGAAGACACCCTTGTTGCATCATGACCACTATTTCGGATCGAACGAAAATCACCGTTGATCGACTCTGCTGGAGCTGTTGCCCGTCCCGACTTGGGACAACCTTGACCACAGCCATTAATCGTTACTAAAAATCATTCTTGCTATAATTACCGAAATAATATTATTTGTTTCTTGTTTTAAAATTTATAAGCCTCTGTGCAAAAAAAAAAAAATCATGATGAAAACAATTAGGGAAATTGATCCAGTATTATATCCAAAAATTTGGGGAATTCGGCCCTGGGGGTCTTTTTTTTCAATATTTTCTTTGACCCAGCTAGTACCAGTCATATTCTAAGGAAACAGTTAGAAAATTGTTCAAACTGTCGATTTTTAAAATTACACTTTTAGAATTATACACCAAAATGATAAAATCAAGGATAACAAATCCAAAGGCGGAAAAAAAGTCACTCGAGCGTTGCTTTATCCCACCGCATCTGGACAAATAATTTATCAACGAATGTTGCAAAAAAATTTAAATTAACAAATTACACAGAAGGGAAATAATAAATTTCTTTTTAATTTGAACTAATTTGTTCATTGCTCTATCGACTTTTGCGTGATACATTGAAACATTAGCATTTTCCTTGTATTACACTTCAGCAAAAATAAATTAAATAAAAAACTTTTTTCAATTAGTGTATTTAAATGTAATCACCACGATGGGGAAATTAAATGAGAAAGGAAGTTCGTTAGTTGCGAAATATGAATTATTTAAATATTATTTAACATTGTAGAAAAATAAATTGTATTAAATGGATTTGGAGTGGGTTATTTGAATCTTTTTCTGACACAAGGCCAAAGTGACACGATTCTGCAGGCATGAATTTTGTGAAAAATAGAAAGTGTTTAAATTATCGCTTTGAATAGTTTTATTTCTTTTCATCAGGCTCATTCTGACAATTTATTTACGATTAGTTACATCGATTTTCCTTGCGTCAGATTAAGGTTGATCTGCGATTTAAAACAAAATTGAGCGAATCAATTCTGAAAGTTGAAGGATGCAAGTAGCCTGGGAAGGACGAGGGGTCTCAATTCTCATAATTACGGACTGAAAGGTTAGTCCTTGCGGGTAAAATATAAGTAATTTGATATGAACATTTTTTGTAATATTTACCGTGTAATGGTCCCATGACGACCATGACGACGATCATGAGAAGCATCACTCTTTTCTTCCTGTTGTTGTCCCCTTCTTTGAAAGCGACGACGATCGTTTCTTTGATGTGGTGGAGATCGAAGAAGTCCTTTAAGAAGTTGAAGAAGCCCGGCTTTACCGCTGGCTCTTCTAGTCTGCTTTTTTCCGATTTGGCGTCTTCAGGCTTTTTAGGGTCTTCTCTTATTTGGTAGTAACCGTAGCCGAAGCTGAGGATGTAGATAGCCGCGGAGAGAGAGAAGACGCCGTAGTAGCCGATTTGTTTGTAAAGAATGCCTGAAACGGCAGTTCCGATCGGCACGCTTATGGAAGCGCAGACGTTGACGATTCCTATCCTAAGGGTCCTCGTTTCAAGGGATGTGATGTCTCCGACGTAGGAGAATATCGCCATGAACATGGTCATCCAACCGCCAGTCAGGGCTGGGAAAAGGGCCTCGTTGATACCGGCCACTTCCATGGGCAGCTCGTAGAAGAAATAGGTACAGGCTATGAGCCCGATCGCTGTGAGAAATTCCCCGGTGATGGGGAGTAACATACACGGCTTTCTTCTTCCCCTTCTGTCCGACCAAGAGCCGAAAAACAAGATAAGAACCGCGGGGATGGCGCTCTGGACGAGCGTTTTCCAAATGGCCATGGAAGCGACGAGCTGCTGCACTGCAGCTTCTTCTTTCGTGTAGTTGCCCGTTTCCCTCCTTTCCAACGCTCTACAGACGTCGTCTTCGAATTTCAAATTGACCCTGCACGCTTTTTCTAAATTGAGATTCTGCGTTGCGAGGGAAGCGACTACGCTGCCGATTATGTACCAAGCGACCATCGGTTCAACGGACATGTTCGCGTAAACGTACTTGACCTTCTCGAGGAAGCCCAAGTCGCTGATGTTCGCCTTTTTCTCGACCATCTTTTTAAATCGATCCGAATATGACAAAAGACTACGTTATGTACAAGTGTGGAACGGTTATTGTTTTTATGGAAGCGGCATGTGCGGGACGCCGGCGTCTTCAACGTTTGTACATCCCGGCTGGCTTCCAGGTCTTGACGGTTAGCTGATCGGCGGACGACTACAACAGAAGCACACTATTCACCTCGTTCCCCTTCTTCCCTCACCGGCCTCCCACCGTCATCTTCGCCAACAACTGTATTGTAGTTTAAATTGCAAATTCCCAAACCAGTCATCGTACAACTTCCTCCGGCAAAATTGACCGGCCGAACAGTAGTTGACACCTTTTGCTTGTTTAGGAGAAATTGCCACTTTAATCCCATGTTTTACGTTTAACAGGAGAAAACAAAATTTGCTTGAAAAACTTACAAACACTAACACATATCCATTTTATTAGGATATAGAGAAAATAGACAACATTATTCTAAAAATCAATGATATTTTCAACAAAAATCATACTTTGTACCCTTCAAATTATTCCTATTTAAACTAAATAAATATTATAAACTACATAATCCTATAGTATTTATGGTAGTATAAAGTATATAAAGTATGTTTATTCCGACAATGACATAATTTGTCAAAACAGAGACACATAAAGACCTACTAAATATTTTGCAGTTTTAAATTAAAATTTGTTTCTTCATTATTTTCATCCACGCAGGATTAATGTGCGTTCCAAACTGAATATCCAAGATAATTGTTTTCATTTAACCTTCGTCAGTACTTCCAATTTGAACTAGAAAAATCCCATTAAAAATATATAATGTAGAACTTGGATTTTGTATACTTTTATCTCTCTCTCTCTCTCTCTCTCTCTCTCTCTCTCTNATATATATATACTGCTTGATAAATACGTTCAACTTGTTAAATGGTTATTATATAGTTTTCTCTTTATAAATTTTTTCATTTTATGTGTCTACTTCAATATTTTATGTTTATACACAATTCACTAGTTTTCGTGGTCCGCTTGACCAAATAATATCTTTCAATTAGTTTTTTATTTTTTATATTTTTTTATATTTTTATATTTTATATTTTTTATCTCAACTAAACACCTTAATTAATTGATAGATATTAATTGGTCAAGCGGACCACGAAAACTAGTGAATTTAATAAGTTAAAATGAAGTATACCTTCACTAATTCTCTCCGTGGCCATTTCATTTGTCGCCGAGAAGCAAATAGATTACACGACATTTGAAAAATGGCAACAAGGAGGGAAAATTCGAAAGGTTCTGTTGAGATGGGAAGTTGGAGTCCGAGTGGATCGAAGTCACGATAGCTCAAGTGGTAGAGCAGCGGCGTATCTAGCCGAAGGCCGTGAGTTCGAATCCCGCTTGTGACACTGACTTTTTATCTCAACTAAAAACATTAATTCATATTTATACACAATGTTTTTTTAAATTGTAGTTATTGTAAATTGAAATCATGTTTACCGTACAATTAAGTTAGGTCAGATATATTGTATATTACATATTACATGTTAAATTTAGTAAACATGATTAAAGTTAAAACTATGTATGTTCCATACTAATTTTGCTTGTTTATTTTGTATTTGTTTATTTTTGTCAAACCAAACTAGTTAATTATAAGAATCTGCGAGCTCCTCTCTTTTTTCTCTTTCTTATTCCTTCTCCCTTTTATCTTGTTCTTTCTTTCTTTAGTTCTCTCTCTCTCTCCCTCTCTCTCTTTCTCTTTTTTTATTTTTCTCTTTACATCTTTCTTTGGTAGATTTTCGTCTTGCTTTTAATAGTGTAAGTCATGAAATATTATTTTAAAATATATTAATTTTTTAGACAAAGTAGTAAATTGCTTCGATTCTTATCTGAATAATATATATCAACAAATAAAAACTAATGGCAGTAAATTAGTAAAAAACTGGGAAACTTTAAAACACGGAGTCCTTCAAGGATCCACACTGTCAGCACACTTATTTTCTGTTTATATAAATAATATAACAAATGTTTTCCCATAGTGTAATTTTATTCACTATGAAGGTTTTTTTAAATATGTAGCAATTGGTTGAAGCAGGGGCGTATTGAGGCGAGATCGTGGGTTCGAATCCTGCTCGTGATACTTGTTTTTTCTTCTCAATCAAAACCTTACATTGAAAATACAATAGCTTAATTTGTATATTCTGCCAGAAGTGTATTCATTATTTTTTCGGTGTACTTTTTTTTATTAACACCCATTAGTCATTTGCTATGCTAAAAGAACATATATCATTAGCAACGTCTGGGATCTGTTCAATGATGTAGTTTACTAGGTCTGTTTTCTTACTTCCTTTCCTACTTTTGCTTAGGAATATCAATTTACATTAAATTCCTGCTTGAAATTATTCATTGTCCGGGTTGTCGTCAACGCGATTACGAAGCTTTTCTGTTTCCTAAGCTTTCTAACGACTTCTCCCCATTCCATAGCTTTATCAACAGGAGAAGAGTGTTCCTTGTTCTTTTCAATGTTTCCTCACCGTCTGTTTCTGTGCGTAGAGAGAGAAGAGAGAGGGTGAGCGAGAGAGAGAGGGAGAGGGGAGAGAGAGAGAGTGGGAGAGACCGGCAGAGAGAGGGAGAGACAGAGAGAGACAGAGAGAGAGAGAGAGAGAGAAAGAGAGAGAGAGAACGAGAGAGAAAAAGAGAGAGTGTGATGGAGAGGGAGAAGGAGAGAGAAAAGAGGGAGAGATATAAGAGAGGGAGTGGGTGAGGGAGAGGGAGAGGGAGTGGGAGAGAGCGACAGAGAGAGAGAGAGAGTGAGAGAAGAGAGAGAGAAAGAGAGAGAGGGCGAGAAAGAGAGAGATCGAGAGAGAAAAAGAGAGAGAGATGGAGAGGAGGAAGGAGAAAGAAAAGAGGAAAAGATATAAGAGTAGAAGTGGGTGATGGAGAGGGAGTGGGAGAAAGCGACAGAGAGAGAGAGTGAGAGAAGAGAGAGAGAGTGTGAGAGAGAGTGAGAGAGCGTTATCCAATGTAGTGCTTATTTAATTCGGTCAAACTTTTACTGATTTTGTTTTTGTTTGTATTGGTAAACGTTGACATTTCTACTATATCATTCTTACTTTCCCGACGATGTTAGAAGTCGAAGTTTTGTTTTTCTTCAACTGAAAACTCAGCGGTTGTCTTGCAATTTTTATTTTCACCTAAAATTTTCTCAAAGCATTTTTACTTCGAGTATTACTCGGAAATCGTGAGATGCGGTCTGGTGTGATGTAGTTTTCAGAAAAACATTTTCTTTGTCGTGCCAAACATCGGCACTCTCAACACGACACGCAAGAATGGCACAATTACGCAGAAAACAACCACTTTGAGCCCTGAAGATGATCTCAGTAAAGATCGAAACGTTGGTACCAGACCGCATATCACGATTTCCGCATAATCATCGACTAACGTTCTCTAATCACCATCATCAATCATTTACTTCGAGTGTTTTTACTTCTTCGTTGAGTTTTTGAACTTCTTTATTCTCAACGCTCAGGTTGTGTGATAAGTGCCAAAACCACCAGCATTCGGCGACTGTCGCGGGTTTCGTTGATAATATTTAATAGTTGACTTTGTACAATTTCTCTTCTAAGACATTTTCATTGGAGGATTCTTTCAAGATCAAGAATGAGTCGTTTTGTATTTACTCATTTACATCCTCGATCTACCCACGATTTTTCCTGCGCTACTGAAATGGTCCTATTTATCACAGGTTGAGCATTTAATCCGTTTTATTGCTGAATTTTGGCCGCAATCGCGCATCAATTGGGAACCTACTTGGACCAGTCCGACTCACTCGACGTCATATTTTTTCCCGAGATACTAATTAATTAATTACAGAGTAGTTACCACAGCTTTGATGATGGCGTTATAATCATCATAATCTTGCCTACATAGGATTTCATATTTTTACCTAATTTTACAATGTGCTCAGACTTATATAACTTTCTTTTCTCTTGTGACATTGGTGATGGGTATTGTAAGGAGTGACCTTGTTTTTTTTAGCTTAGATTTACAACTTGACAGTCACACTTGTACCAATGCATCTTATGTCATTAGGCTTATTTTTAGTAAAAATCTCTACTGATGTTTATTTTTTAAAGTTTATTTGTTTATGTGGCGTTTAGTGACCGTTACTTGATTTGACATTTGGAGGTCATGAGATGCGGTCTGGTGTGGCGTACGTTTTAGAAAAACATTTTCTTTATCTTGCCAACGTTTCGATCTTTATTGAGATCATCTTCAGGGCCTGGGATTTATAAACATTGTTTAAATTTTACAAGTACATGTAGGATGTGAAATAAAATTTATACAATGCTATAAAATTTTAGATTAAAAAAATGAATTTATACAATACTACCTCCCGGGCAAGAGGTTAAACTGCGTCCATGTACTCCTCCCGTACCTGGTGGCCATCCTTAACTCTCTATCCCCTACTTAAACCCATACCCTACCTTTCACTCCATAACAACCCTTCCCCCACACTAACCTTTTCCCTCTCCTATCCCAGGCGTCCCAGGGTTTTAGGGAGGAGGAGGTGTGCCGGTTCACCTTTAGTGGCAGCCCCACTAATCGGCTAGGGTCGGAAGGGTAGCTGCCTTCCGACCTGAATTACGTAGCTCCGAAAACCCTAAAATCAAACGCCGTAGATCCGGAAGGCGAAATGCCGGTGACGTCGGGGGCACAGGCCACCCCCGGCGTTATTCCCTCGGGCCCCGTTGGTGTTGGTGGAGAGAGCAGCGCCACCCAACGTNTGATGTATATATATGTATTGTATGTTTTGTTTTTATTCTGTATTTGACAACCTGAGGTACAAACGAGAGACTAGCATTCTAGAATATCAACGTAGTATATATCTGAAATCAGAGAGTCAGTAACCAGATCGAGATGCTCAAATGGCTGCAGTTTAAAACAAAATATGCGCGAAAGAAAAGAAAAAGATGGAAAACACATAGAGGGCCGGCGATGACCTCAGCTGTTTGTTGGCCCATAAACTTCCCACTTATTATTATTACAATACTAGAAAATTTTAGATAAAAAATGAATTTATACAATGCTAAAAAATTGTAGATTAAAAACATGAATTTATACAATGTTAGAAAATTTTAGATTAAAAAAATGAATTTATACAATGCTAGAAAATTTTAGTTTAAAAAAATGAATTTATACAATGCTAGAAAATTTTAGATTAAAAAAAAATTAATTTATACAATGCTAGAAAATTTTAGACTCTTTGAGTGAGTAGAAATATTTTGATTGAATCTACAATTTTCTAGCATTGTATAAATTCTTTTTTTTAATCTAAAATTTTCTAGCATTGTATAAATTCATTTTTTTTTATCTAAAATTTTCTAGCATTGTATAAATTCATTTGTTTCTCACATCCTACATGTATTTGTAAAATTTAAACAATGTTTATAAATCCCAAGCGCTGAAGATGATCTCAATAAAGTTTGAAACGTTGACACAACAAAGAAAATGTTTTTCCAAAACCTACGTCACACCAGACCGCATCTCACGACCTCCAGATAATTTATTTATTTGCACGGAAAGGGAAAACGTACGAATATATGGTGTATTTTGCCAGAAATTGTTTTTCTACAACCGTATTCCTTATAATATCGGCTATTTATACACAGAATTGTATTCTTATGAGAAATTGTCTTTATTGCATAAATCAAGTCGAAATGAATAAGAGCTTCTGGACAAAACAGAGCAGAATGACCAGGGACGACCAAATCACCAAATCAGTTTACAAAATAAATAAACCTGTTTTTACACATATAAATAAACATTTTAAAACTATCAATTCATTTATAATAATTAGCAAATGTTTCTGCCTGGCTGCCTCATGAAGATGTTGAGGGTAGTTACATTTCAATCTAGAACTTTAAATAGACTTCTTAAATTATGATGTTACAAGGCATTTTGAATTCGAGAAAGAATGTTTTATTGCGTATAGTTAAACATATAAATCAACCAATTAATTATTCTTTCTAAGGTCTTGGTTGAGATAAAAAAGTCAGTGTCACGAGCGGGATTCGAACCCACGACCTTCGGTTAAATTCACCTCTGCTCTAACCACCACTTGAGCTATCGTGACTTCGCTCCTCTCGGACACCAACTCTCCATCCCAGCCTACAACCGTTCGGATTTTCTCTCTTTTTGCCATCTTCAAATGTCGTGACACTGACTTTTTTATCTCAACCAAGACCTTAGAAAGAATAATTGACTGAAAGAAGCAACTTGGTCAATTGACTAAGAAAACGTAAATGGATTAATATAAATCAACATTAAACAGCTCATTATGTTAGAGATCAGGGATGCGGTCATCAAAACAAGTAAGTTTTGTAACATCCCAAGCTTTCAGCCTTTATTGTGGTCTTTATCAGAGCATGGTCACAATATTGTGACGAAGCCTGATGAAGACCTCAATAAAGGTTGAAAGCTTGGAATATGTTACAAAACTTGCTGGTTTTGATGACCGCATCCCTGATCTCTAACTTAACGGTGATATCCTGACGGTCAATTCATCCTTCCTTAGGTCATTATAAACATTATCCTTTTAAAATAATAAATGCACAACTTGTTTTATTTTAATTGAAAATTTTTAATTTAAGAAAAGAAGAAACCTAGATAAAATACTTGTTCTCTGGAGGTCAATACATTCCAAACATAGAACAGGTCCTGCTAGTTAAAGCAATCAAATTTCATCCTGTTCAAAGTTCAGAGGTGTAGGACTGGTAAGTTTCACAACATTGTCCGAAATTCTATTGGGTTTCTATTAGCATTTTGACTTTTATGTACTTCTATGTATATATTATATTGTTGATAAATCGACTATGGCAAGGACGCCATTTAAGCCGGTACAAGTTGAAAAAGCAATTACACACGGATTGCAAAATCGTGCAAATTTGACTCTCCGTCTATGAAACTGTGCCGACCTCGCGTTTCATAAAACGACTATTGACATGACGAGAGTTGCATAACGGCCTCAATGGCTAAACAACAAGTGCTCTCGGTTGAAAGGGCCGGGTTTGTCAATTATCAGATTTTAAACTGCGATAAAACTTTGATGTTTCGATGCTGAATACCCGTGAGGTAAAATTTTTTCCTAGTTGTTCAAAAAGAAAATGAGGCAAGTAGTTGTCTTAAGCGTTCCTATGCTGAACAACACAACCAGATTCTTCAGCACGGCTTTAAGAAATTTTGTTTATAAACATACACAGCGAGAAGACACGGACCAGGATGATTTTAAACCGAAGAACTTATTTTAAAACTGGCAGATCAAACATAAATAATCTTGAGCCCTAGCATAATAAAGTATGAAGGTGCTATCAGTAATTAACACTTTTTCTCGTTACGATAAACTAAATAATATTCTCGTTTACTCGGTAGTGTTTTCAAACAAAAACTTTAGTTTAGGACAATCGTTTGGTTTTTAAATTATTAGTCAAAATTTTAAGGTGAAACTAAACTGGTCATTGGTGCAAAAGAGACCGACCAATTGACCCGAATCGATCTCACATGACCTTGAGTAAGATATTAAGAAATATGTTTTATAAATGTACAACAGAAAAGTCGGACCAGGAATATTTCAAGAACTTATTTTAAAACTCTTAGATCACACCTGAATAACCTTGAGTCCAAGGTAAAAGACCAAACATAAATAATCTTGATTCCTAGGCGAAAGATCAAACATAAATAATATAATCTTGAGTACCAGGCATAAAATCAAACATAAATAATCTTGATTTCTAGGCTAAAGATAAAATGTAAATAATCTTGATTCTTAGGCGAAAGATCAAACATAAATAATGTAGAGTCCAACGCAAAACACCAAACATAAATAATCTTGATTCCTAGGCGAAAGATCAAACATAAATAATCTTGAGTCCCAGGCATAAAATCAAACATAAATAATCTTGATTTCTAGGCTAAAGATCAAACATAAATAATCTTGACTTCCAGCCACAAGATCAAACAAATGATCCCGGGCATAAGACCAAACATAAATAACCTTGATTCCTAGGCACAAGATCAAACATATAATCTTGTTACCGAGCATAAGATCAAACATAAATAACCTTCATACTTAGACGAAGTTCAAACATAAACAATCTTGATTTCTAGGCTAAAGATAAAATGTAAATAATCTTGAGTTCCAGGCACAAGATCAAACATAAATAATCTTGATTTCTAGGCATAAGACCAAAAATAAATAAATATGATTTCTAGGCACAAGATCAAACATAAATAACTTTGATTTCTAGGCGAAAGATCAAACATAAATAATCTTGACTTCCAGCCACAAGATCAAACAAATGATCCCGGCCATAAGATCAAACATAAATAACCTTGATTCTTAGACGAAAGTTCAAACATAAACAATCTTGATTCCTGGGCGAAAGATCAAAACTAAATAAACATGATTTCTAGGCACAAGATCAAACAAATAATCTTGTTACCGAGCATAAGATCAAACATAAATAACCTTCATACTTAGACGAAGTTCAAACATAAACAATCTTGATTCCTGGGCAAAAGATCAAAACTAAATAAACATGATTTCTAGGCACAAGATCAAACATATAATCTTGTTACCGAGCATAAGATCAAACATAAATAACATTGATTCCTAGGCACAAGATCAAACATAAATAATCTTGAGTTCAGGCACAAGATCAAATATAAATAATCTTGATTCCAAGGCAATTGATCAAACATAAATAACCTTGATTCCTAGGCGAAAGATCAAACATAAATAATCTTGAGTTCCAGGCACACGATCAAACATAAATAATCTTGCATCCCAGGAAGAAGATCAAACATATATATTTTTGCGTCCCAGGCAAAATATTACACATAAATAACCTTCATTCCTGGGCGAAAGATCAAACATAACTCATCTTGAGTCTCAGGCATACGATCAAACAAATTATAAACCGTATCACTCTTATATGACTCTGAGCGGTATGTAAAATGAACAGAGGTGAGCGACAACACGCTGGCCACTGAACATGAGTAAATTTCGTGTTAGAAAACGTAAACAGCGAGAACAGACGGACCAGGATTATTAGACAAAAGCTATTTTAAAACTTGCAGATCAAGCGTAAATAATCTTGAGCCCAATATAAGAAATGATGAAGGTGCTAGCCGACCTTATTATTTTTTCTTGTTTAAATGATAAATTCAAAAACAAAAATAAATATTTGACACAATCATTTTTTATATTGGACAAAATTTTTTTAGTACGAATTGGTCATTGTTGCAATGGACACTCTCCAATTGCAGTATGATCGTAAACAATCAAAAATATGATCTTGAGACCTAGGTTTAAGAATATGGCAAAATACAATCAATGACCTAATCACTTAAATTAAAAGCTGGCGAATATGTCAATCTGGTAAGTAAAACTACGTGAAAACTAAAATTTGTAACAGTATCTTTCAGTTGGTGTACTGGTCATAAGCTGAAGTTGCTGAACATAACCTTTTAGCTGATTATTGCAAAGGACACCAAACAAATAGCCCGAATCGCTTTCGTATGACCCTGGACGAGTCATTAGGAAAAAACAGAGGTGAGAGACAAAAAATAGAACCCTAAACATGAGGAAATGTGTGTTGGTAAACATACACAGCGAAAACAAACGGATCAAGACACGATTGAGCTTATTCAACAATTTACAGACCAAAAATAAATCCTATTGGAGTCAATAATTTGGCGAATTACAAACAAGGTCAGATTTGAGTATATTTAAAGATTCCTGACCATCAAACCATTCGCTATACGAGCTAGAGACCAATGTTTAAGAAATTGGCGATGTAAAATCAAGTCCTTACGGTTTTTTTAATCGCTCCCATTTGACCTTGAACAGAACATCAAAATGAACGGAGTTGAACAACAGACACCGAACTTGAAAATCACCTGGACTAGAAAACAAGCACAGAAAGAACAGAAGGACCAAGTTGACACGATATCGCTTAATTAAAACTTGTAGATTCAAATTAAAGTTAAACCACCACGAACCTATGTTGGTCTATCACCTCTAGGGTGGCAATTTACTTCCTTTCCCCCACGAATTTTCCATCAATTTCATCAACATTACTCGAATGTTAGCATGTTCTTGATCTTGTCCTGCGTAGTCTCACATTTCATTTAGTCATATTGACAGACCAAAAGGTCCAAAACCACAAAACATAAAAATATAAAATCTGTTTAAAATATTTTGATGCAATTCAATCTTTTTCTTCAAATAATATTCTCATTATTAAAAACCCACACCGTCTTAACGACAGTTTCTTCAGTAAAGTGCAACAAATAACAATTTTTTTTGTTTATAAGGCTGGTATTAGTCAATAATAGTCAATATTTCGCACCAAATCCTCTACACACAAACACACACACACACACACACACACACACACACACACACACACACACACACACACACAAAATCGAGTCTCAGTTTGGCATTGATTGACTTTGCGATCTCCCTCGCCTGGCCTAGATTTGGCATGTTGCAATTCAAATTATGCAAGACGGCAAATGCTACGATCCTTGTTCACCTAGACATTTATCGAGCAATTAAACTTCTTTGGAATATATTTATTAATTTGTTGACCCCCTTGTTTTTTTTCCGTGAGCAATTGATTTTATACAATTTTAAATCCTTATGTGGAAAGGGATTTTTTTTATATATATTTCAAACGACATAGTATTTAGTGAAATTTATTTATGCAAATTTTTCCCATTACTTAACAAAGACTCCAGCCCAAAGATAACCTTAAACATTCAGAAATCGTGAGATGCGGTCTGGTGTGATGTAGGTTCCAGAAAAACATTTTCTTTATCGTGTCAACGTTTCGATCTTTATTGAGATCATCTTCAGGGCCTGGGATTTACAAACATTGTTTACATATAACAAATACATTTAGGATGTGGAGAAGTGAATTTATACAATGCAAATTATATTTTTTATATTCAATCAAAGTATTTCTACCCCTGAACATGATCTCAATAAAGATCGAAACGTTGGCACGATAAAGAAAATGTTTTTCTGAAACCTACATCACACCAAACCGCATCCCACGATTTCTGAATAATTGTCGATTAACGGTCACTAATCACCACACAGATAATCTTAACTTTATCCATTTATTAATAATTTCTTTGAAGAAGAAGAAAAGTGCAAGGCTTCATAAAATTTATAATAATTTACGTTAGAGAACAGGAGAACGAGAGTGAGTGTGTGTTTTTTATATATTTTTTTAAGAATTTGATAAGGGCAAATTGATGACTATACTTAGTTAAGTTAATACTAAAATAACTATCCATCGCAGGAGATGAACCCTCAAAAACATAGAAATACTAAATATATATTTTTCAGAGGATTAGGTTGGATAGTGTCTATGTCAACCTAATTCAGACCTAACACAGACCATTGTAAGTAAATAAACGAGTTTAATAATCATACAAAACAAGATCAGGCTAATCAAGATATATTACGTTTATGACTCTAAAATGTAAAAGTTTAATTTAAGACAATTTTTACTTGTACTGTATAGAGCATTTGTTTAACTCTCTCTTATGAGATAGAGGTAGATAGATAATAGATAAATACATCAATAGATTGATAAAGATAGATAGAGAGAGAGAGAGATAAATAGAGATACATAGATATAATGATAGATATAGAGTTAGAAATTTTGATACATATATATNGAGAGAGAGAGAGAGAGAGAGAGAGAGAGAGAGAGAGAGAGAGAGAGAGAGTACGTGTGCGAAAGAAAAAATCAATGATTGAATGAGTAACGTTTTATTTTAGAAAAATGGAAAATTTAAAAATTTAGGTAGCGAACGACTTATCGTACAAGAAAGAGGAGAAGGAGAGAGAGAGAGAGAAAGAGAGAGAGAAAGAGAGAGAGAGAGCGAGAGAGAGGAGAGAGAGAATGTGAATGTGTGAAATAGAGAATCAATGAATGAATAACAGTTTATTTTTAAAAAAACTTGAAAAAAATTTAGATAGGGAACGACTTATCATACAATTAGTTGAAAAGAGAACGAGAAAGTGTAGTGTGTTTTTATACATTTTTTTAAGAATTAGATAAAAATTAAAACTAAAACTTTTGGCTAGTCGATGAAGTCCTTAACGATCTCGGTCCGTCTATCCTCGCCATTTTAGCTTTGCCCAGTACACTTTCTATCACTAGTGCATATTGATGCTGCATTTACGTAAATTCTTTCAATCGATTTATTAGCAGATTCAATGGATGTCTGCATTTTGTCCCTCGCTCTCGTCCCTTTCCTTAGGGGCTAAGGTCAATACCAAATCACATTAGAATGCGAAAAGGCCGCATTATCTCTCATACTTCCGGTATCGTCAGAAAAAAAATCAATCTTATCTAACGTCTCAATAATGACACACAAGCCTCGATTTGACTTAATTCTCGGCGAAAACGTCATTAAGAGAAATTGACTTTTGCCAACCGCACTTTCCCTGAAACACTTCTTTCGGGAGAAAGTGATTGGAGATTTCAATTTTTGCAAATCGCCACCATCCGAAACATATTGTAACGAAAAGTGCCCAAAAACAATCCCTTGACAAAATTTTCAGTTATAAATAATTCGCTAATTATTTCACGCTCCAATTTTAACCCACTCCTTGACAAAAGGAAGCAAAAAGAAAATGTCAAGGTCTCGTGTAATTATACAACAAATATATTCATGTAATCAACTTTTCAGTGTTTGTCTTAATTCTAGTCATTATATTTATTTGCCTTTTTTAAACCTCTCTGATACTAGACCATGAAAGTAACGATAATAAGAGCAATTTTATTGACTTGGCATTTATCATACTTTCAACCCTTTCTCTACAGGCTTGTTTAAAAATCATAGTTGGCTCCTGTTATATATGCTTATTTGTTGTTTCTAATAAAATAGAATAGAATAATAAAAAATAGAGGAAGATGTTCTTTCTCTACCTGGTACGGCACAGAAAACTATTGGATTATTTTTTGTTTAAGGCTATTCCTTTTCGAGACGAACTGAATCTGTTGTTAACTTACGCATGTTATTTTTTTTAAGTTTTCAATGAACTAGATAACTATAAAGTATAAATGGTTTATCGCTTGACTATGGCTTCGCGGTTCACGGTCCATTGGAGACTTGATTTTGCTTGAATTTTTAATTGGGTCGGGTATCGAGTTACCTTGTTCTATATTTTATTCTTCCTTAAGATGAAAACCCTAACTTTGATTACAGCTCGACGCAAGGAAATTTTGCATTTCGCGAAATTACCAAGTCTTAAAGAAATGGCCGCTCGGTAAAATATCGCTTTCCGTTATACCTTAGCCTAGTTATTTCATAACCGGAAGCCGGCTTGAATTTAAAATGACAAAAAAATGAAGTAGACTCAAATTAAAAATGGCTTAGAAAAAAAAAAACGCTAATGTCAGTTTTAATACGTATAATTTATTTGAGGGTGTGGATTTTTATTTTTTCCTTTAAAGTTAAAGTATCCGAGTTCAAAAAAGATTTGGCATTGTAAATTTATAAAAGTTCTAATTTGCCAACTATACTTGTCATAATGGTCCGCCTATTCTCGCCTTTTCGGTCAGAAGTGCATCCTCCTGTCGCTATAAGTTTTCAAATGTTACATTATTTATATAGACCTACTATTTATTTTTATTTTCTTGTGAACGAAGTATTAAACACAAACGTGAATTAACACTTTTGATTAAAATCGGAATTGTTTAAGACAAAATTAGCGAGGATAGGCGGACCAGGATGATAACCTGTTGACGGTTGTTAAAATAAATGATATCACTTATAAATCTCCCCAACTGTTTTGATTTTACGGGAAAAAACTAAGAAATATTGACCAGCGCGAGAGACGACATGCCGACATCCACTGAAGACGACTGGCCGATTTAATAGAACTGTGAGCTACAAGATTACCTAGAGTGGTCAAACTGCTAAGCATGTTCAATAATGGTAGACCACCACCTAGATTTACCGTTATTTTGAGAATTGATTAAGACAAAAATAGCGAGAACAGGCGGACCAAGTTGATTAGAGGACAGACCTGCTGACGAATATTCAAATAAAACAAAGCAATAAAACAAAGCACAAATAAAACAAAAAACATCCGGCTGTTTTGATTTACCGAAAAGAACTAAGAAATAACGACCAGCGCGAGAGACAACATGTTGACATCTACTGAAGACGAACTCGTCGATTTTATAGAAATATGAAATACAAAGGTGATCAAGATTATGAAACTGCTTAAAAACGTTCAATTACTCGAGGATCACAAATCAAGTTCCTTGGATGATTTGGGGGTCGTCCAGCATGGGAACCATACGGTCAAATGATCAAATAGGAATATCTGCGTTCCTGTAATATCTCGATTTAAATATTTCTGGCTGTCTCATTTGACTGTCGGCCTATTTTTGTTTGGCCTATTCCTAGTTGTTCTTGGAGATTCCGTCGAGGGCGTAGGGCGGAAGACACAGACACCTGGAGAATTTGGATATTTTCATTAAATCCACTAATTTCGTGGTCTGCTTGATATTACGCTATTAATATATTACAATTAATTAAGGTTTCTAGTTGAGATAAAAAAAGTCAATGGCACGAGCGGGATTCGAACCCACGATCTTCGGCTAGATACGCCGCTGCTCTACCACTTGAGCTATCCTGACCTCGATCCACTCGGACACCAACTTCCCATCTCAACTGCACCTTTTGAAGATCGTGGGTTCGAAACCCGCTCGTGCCATTGACTTTTTTATCTCAACTAGAAACCTCAATTAATTGTAATTTTCATTAAGGTTTATAAAGAGTTTTTATCCACCATTATATTTACGTATTGTTATTTTTTTAAACACTGAATTTTGTGCAATTAATTCCAACTGATCAATTATTATTATATATAATATAGATATAAGGATTCTTTCTTCCTCGATTTGGCTATAATTTCATAAATTATAAGAAAAACAGAGAGATTACCCGAATCAGGATTATCCATACTTTCAATTAATTAAGGTTTTTAGTTGAGATAAAAAAGTCAGTGTCACGAGCGGGATTCGAACCCACGACCTTCGGCTCGATACTCTGCTGTTCTACCAATGAAGCTATCGTGACGTCGATCCACTCGAACACTAACTTCCCATCTCAACCCCACCTTTTGAATTGTCCCTCATTTTGCCATTTTTCAAGCTAACCACGAAAACTAGTGAATTATCCATACTATTTAAATTTCCCTACTTCCTTTCCCAATATGAAACCTTTTTATTTGATGTAAATATATTTCCTTTTAAATCGACCAATAAATTCCTACTGTATGAGAGCCTTGTTTAATTTTAATCTAAAGCCTTGGAAAACGATTTATTTGAAGTCGAATCATGTCTTCAAATTCAATTAAGAACAATTTTAAATTAGAAAAAACTCCTTTCGATCTTTGAAAATGAAAAAATAAAAATTATTTTCCGTTGTTTTCGCACACTATGAATTATCCACCTCGGCGATTACGATATGAACGATTGCGAAATGATAGATATCTGTGGTGCCCGTTATGAAAATCTAATGTTTTAAAAAGCAGCAAGTCCAGCCGGTTGGGACTTCATCGGATCTGAGACCTTGAGGCGCTGGATAATCCTCTAGGCAATCTCGCATGCATCAATTATGCACTTTTACAATTTCCTTGAAAAGTCAGGAAACGATAGAGGATTGATGTTCAGCGTGCTCAGGTTTTCTGCCGAGTTGTCCTTTACGTGTACGTTTACATTACAATTAGGCGATGTGTGCAAAACAAAACAAAAATCGTCCGGATACGGTTTTATATAACTGATAATACAATGTCGTAGCCAATTGTCATTGTTAATTATATATTGTTGGGTAACTACCAAGCTCATCAAGAAATTTTCCCTTGGAAAATAAAAACTATATAAAAAGGAAACTGGACACGCATTTTTTTCTTTTTAAATTGTTATGGGATATTTAAACATGTTTATACCCCATTCCAGCCAATTAGTATTTTTTTAAACAAAAATACTTTTTTTTCTTAGGAAGGAGTGAAGCAGCTATTTACGTAGGACAAGATGGCCCATTTAAATATGCTCAAGTTAACATTTCCTTTTGCTAGTGTGTTTTTCTTGGACCAGGAATTGATTATAAAGAAAGCAAGGAAGCCGCCTAACAATATCCAACTCATACCGAAACATCTCCTTGGTATCGTATGTACAAAAAACATAAGCGGATGATCAAAAATCGCTTGGAGTGGTCGGCAGAGCAAAACGACAAATTCCTCCATTTAAATTCGGTTCGCAAAAATAAATCCGTACCGACACGCAGCTTATCCTGATGTTCAATAGGCTTTTTCAAGTAATAAATCAGTTCTCGCTGTTTTCTTGGACATCAGCGGAGGTTATTACAACATGGTTGTACTCCTTGCGTTTAAACTTCATTTCGGTCTTCCAATCGTTTTCGTACGTATCAAGTTAATAACAGACAGGAAATTCTACTTTAGATTCGAAGGGGAGTCTATAGGCTCCAGGATATCATATATAGGGCTACCACAGGGTGGGATACTGAGCCCATTACTATATGCTCTTTACGACTCCGTCTTAGACTCGACCCTACCCCAGGGTATATAGATAATTCAATACGTGGATGACCTGTGCCTCTCTGCAAAAGAGTGTGCAACATTTAGAAATATCAGACTCGAAATCGCTCTTTTGTCCCTTCACTCGCATAAGAAAAATCGACGTACATTTCAGCTCAAACTTAGGAAAAAATAACATTCCAGTTTTTCTAGGGCAGGGTTTCCCAAACTGTGATCCATTCCACGATCCAACAAGGCTTCAAAGTTGTAGACACTATCTCCTCTGCTATAGAGAATAAAAAGTATTGCTTGAGGGCGTTTCTAGATGAAGGCTTTAGATAGGGTCTGGCACCCGGGCTTTATAAACTTAAACGCTCCCTACCAATTCCTTATTATCTTATCCTGAAATCTTGCCTAACACACTGCTGCTTCAGAGTCGGTGCGGCAATGAGTTCTAGAAATCAGACAGATACAAGCTGGCGTCCAACAAGGGAGCATTCGGTCCCATCATTCATACTGACCTACCTATACACCCTAATACCGTCTTCTCCACCTACGTAGATACCGCAATTTTGCCCTCTACCTCGAATCTTATTCAAGCTACTTCCAACATCCAAAAACACTTTGAGCTTATCGAAGATTGGTGTATAAGGTGGAGGGCAAGACTTAATGAAGAAAAATGTACTCTATGTACATTCACGTTGAGAAAACAGTCTTGATCTCCATTGTATATCAACAACAAAGAGATTCCGACTTTCATTCAAATGAAATACCTTGGACTGTACCTAGACAGCAAACTGACATGGAATCCCACAGAAGGCGAACACCTCAACAGAAGACTTGGACAACTCAAAGATTTCTAGGACCCAACTCTGCTTCCCTGTCAAAACCAAACTTACACAATACTTTACTATGACCACTTTGGACATACTGAGAGAAACTGTGGGGTTCTGCCAAGCCATCCAACATCCAGTGCATCTAATACTTCCAATCAAAAGTCCTTATACGATATTTCAAAGCTCCTTATTACATCATTAACCTCACTACCCACAACGACCTCAATATTCCTTTGGTCAACAGACTGATCCGGTCCTGATTCCAAAAGTTTCACTCCAACCTCACTTATCCTACAGCCCGAGCCCTCTCTACACATTATCATCCCGAGAACCTGCCATGTCGCTTTAATCGACGATAGCCTCGAGACCTTGCCCCTTAATCCCTCACAATGAGTGCAGCAATGGCTGGGTTCTCATGGCATATGTCCTCCGGGTGCTGCCCTGGCATTAGTGTTAGTGCTGTGACTGTGTGAAAAAACTGTTTTGTAATCACATTTGGCATATTTACGAATATGTATAGGGCACAAATAAAATAATAATAAAAAATATATAACACTTTTTTAAATTTTTTTAAAGGTGTAAAATGACTAAGGGTCATAGCTGCCTTAAAACATCCACCAATATAGCCTCCCCACCGCGGATGCACAGCCGGAGAGGCCACGGCCCCAGAGGGACATATATCAGATACTACATCGGTCTTTTGTTCACCAGCAGAAGAAAAATCGACTTAAACTTCAGCTTCACTCTTCCCTTTAATTCTTAATCATTAATATTCAAATTATAATTTTTGAATTTGGCTCGAGTTTACCTATTGATTCCGTTCTGTCTAATTTGATTTTTATGACTTAGTAAATAAATTTAAGAATGTTGATATAATTTTGTTTTCGTAGTGATGTCCCCTCAATCACATAATTAGGAATAGATCTGGGGTAATTTATAAAATTTTAATTTATTATGTACTATCAGTATCTAATTTTAAATACTTGAATGAGAGGGGTCCGCCCTGGATTTTGGCAAGTCCTGTTCTAGGGTAAAATTTTTAGTCTCACTATTGAACGCAAATTAACATGGGCTGCACATATTAAACTCACTCCACCCAAAGGCAAGAAACTATTCAATCTCTACTGCAGTTTCACGCCCATAGGTCTTAAAATTAGAAGTGATCTACTAATACTAATTTTTATTGACTTTACTTATGCACTACTAGATCAAACTTGGTCCCATCCTGTATTCCATATGCACCACCAATCTACCGTCCCATTACGACACATTCATCCACACTTTCATAGATGAAACTACTGTCCTGCCTTCTAATAAAGATCCCTTCCTATCACCTCGCACCCTACAGGCTCACTTGATCCACCCAGTACCTTAGCTGAAAAAGTTACAGATAAAAATAAATTAATATTTTTTTGCTCATTGACATTTTCTATTCTTTAGTTTGGATCTTCTGACCAAAAACCCTCCACTGATGAGGCATATGAGGCGAAAAGATAAAATGCTTCTGACAGGAATAAACCACAGGATGAAAAAATGTGTATTTTGAAAGGAGGATACATAATAAAAGCAAATAATTACAAAAAAATGTTCATTTATATATACATAAATCTATATAAATAATTTATTTTTAAGCGGTTATTTTCCATGGTAAATATTAAATAAGACTCATTAAATTATTACAATTCTAAACAAGGGAATAAAATTCTATCAACATATATTTCTTTTATTTAAGTATCTTTTTTAATTATTATTATTGCATAAATAAATAAAAAAGCTTTTATTTCCCATCCCAAGGAAACAACTGGCCGTTATTAAACATAATGTTTAAAACTGGCCAGTTGTTATCTTTATTTTTCATCGAAGACATCCAAGAATCGTCACTCCAACTCTAAAGAATCGATAATGTTAAACATTGTTATAAACAAATATGTTTAATAAAAATAACAATTACCTGGACTTGTTCAATGAAAGAAATAAGCCTCGAAGAAAGTGTATTGTTTAATACAATCAATTTTTGTAAACTGTAAATATAATTTTTATTAATATATTAATGAAAAAATTAGGGTGTGCTTTTTTCATTACCTTTCAGGCAATATTAACTTTTCAATGACAGTTTTGCATATTTTTTTATTAACGATTTCATCGAACAATGGAATGCCGAAGCTGCAGTCGAGCAAAGACCATTCGTCAATATTTATAGGACCGCAAGTCATTCTCCTTTCAGATATTCCTATCCTTAAAGCTGTGGGGCAAGGCACTTCAACTTTTGAACCACTAATTTAAAAAAAATTATATTTATAATTTTAATAAGGCTATGTTACTAGAATGGATAAACAAATTTTTTGTATTATTGATTTTGCAGGGAGTGTGCATGGATTGGGTCAGGTTGGGAATGTTTAGGTTTAAATAAGCTTAAAATACCTTTCAGTAAACTACGGACTAAAACGGGTTAGGGTTAGGAGGTTAGGAACTGGCTAATTTACATATCCATGTTTTCAAATGTTTCCGTGAAGCAGAGAAAATAGGCTTTGATGCACGAATTTATGCTTTCTCATCCATTTTTCCATGCAAAATTACCCTGTTTTTCCTTGTCTTCTTAGTCGGGTTAGGGTTAAAATTATGGTCATGATGGTGCAGGTTAGGTTAAGTAGGGTTAGAATTAGGGTTGGAAGCACGAGTTTATGTAATAATATGCTTGAAATACTTTTCAACAGAACTCTCGTTGCTGTCAAGACTGTCGTCTTAAGCCATCTCTGTACTTTCTTCACTTCCTACACAATTACCACATTTTTCCTTGTCCTCTTAGTCGGGTTACGGTTAGAGTTATAGACAGGATGGTACAGGTTAGGTTAAGTACGGTTAAGGACTGATTACATTACATAACATGATTGAATGTTTTTCGGTGAAGCAGAGCAAATATGCTTTGAAGCACTAATTTATGTATTTATATGCTTGTAATAATTTCATCAGAACTCTTATAGCTTGTAAGGCTGGCTGTCTCTGTGGATATTTTTGTTTTTTCTTCATTAGCTGTAAAATTACCTCATTCTTCCTTGTCCTCTTAGTCAGGTTAGGTAAGGTTGGGATAGAGTTATGAGAAGAAGGTACAGGTTAGGTTAAGTAGGGTTAGGGTTATGGATGAGATGGTACAAGTTAGGTTAGAGACAATGTTTTTCTTTGAAACAAAGAAAATATGCTTTGAAGCACATTTTATGGCATTAATATGCATGAAATACCTTTCAGTAGAACACTTACTGCCATCAAGACCATTTGTAGTTTCTTCACTAGCTGTACAGTTACCTAAGTCTTTCACAACTGCTAAGTTGGGTTAGGTTAGGATTAAGGTTAGTGATTTAATGTTTTTCAATGAAGTGGAGAAAATATATGAGTGTGATGCACGATTTTATTGTATCATGCTTGAAATACCTTTCAGTAGAACTCTCACTGCTGTCGAGACCATCTGCATTACCGGCCATCTCCGTATTTTCTTCATTAGCTGCAGAATTACCTTGGTCTTCTTCGTCTTCTTCTTCTTTCAACGGAGTTACAATAAATTGTTTTGTATTAAACTCTCCTCCTTCTGAAAACAAAAACAAAATATAATTTTTGTTTGTGTATGTACATCGTATAGTTGAAATTACCGGAAGATATCGTGTGGAGCCAAGCTTCGACTGAAGAAGGCGTAGCTGGCGTGTCCAAATGAGGATGGTGTTCATGCATTTTCAAAGGGAGCGACAGTGTATCTTTCACCTGAAGTTTACTCGGCAAATTTGGACTTTTGACCTTGATCATTGTTATATACCCGCAAGTATGATTGATGTCAAGTTCCTTTGCAAGTCTGACGACGGCGGGATGGTATTTGAAAATTTCAGTCCCGCTTTCTTCACATACAGAACAAACCAAAATTGTATTAAAAAAAAATAAAATAACAAAATCGTATACAAATTTCATTACCGAAATCTGATGTTTCTACAAAGGGAAATGGTATTAAATGAGTGTCAACATCGTTATCGTCGTTACCATGGACCTGAACATGAAAAAAAAAAGAATGGATAGAATAAAAATATTATACAAATATATCAAGCGTAATACCTGGACAAGAACGGGTGAATAACACAAGGCATCGTTCAAAGAAAACAAAAGGTTGGAAAGAGGAATAACAGTCGGATCATGTCCCCATGAAGTAAATAAAACTTTATCACAATTTCTAAGTATTGAAGGCAGCACTGTTATTCTTGTACCTATTTATAAAATTAATTTAGTAGTTTTTTTCTGGTTTAGTAATGAAATAAATGAAATGTAATGATAAATTATTTATAATTTGTTTATGTCACTTTGTCTATTGTTCTGTCTTACTTGTTTATAAATTTGATGTTTTAACATATTTGGACCAAATGTACGTTGTATTGAAAAACTAAAGGCTGGGTTATAAGCAAGGAGAGACGAGAAGCTATCAGTTATATTTCAGAGAATGCTGGTAATTAGCTTGCCCCTTTATCAGAACATGCTCAAAATAACAGTAACACTAAACAAAAATATTGACAAATCTCAAAAAATTATGTGGGGGTTATAAGTAGGGAGAGACAAAAAGTTAACATACTTTTTAAAGAATGTAGGTAGAGTCAATCAACAGCCCTGCTAACTTTTACGGGTTAGCAAATTGATAGCTTCAATGAACTTAAACTCGTGTAGTTGAACGATGTCAGGGTTATAAGCAGGGAGAGGCAAGAAGCTGAGAGTTATATTTCAAAGAATGTTGGTAATCTTGCTTGCTCCTTTATAGTGAACATGCTACAACCCCAATTACAAAGTGTTTTTATACGTTAAATATCAGGGTTATAAGCAGGGAGAGGCAAAACACTGATAATTAATTTTCAGACAATGTTGGTAGTCTAGCTTGCCGCTTCATTGTGACATGCTCAAAACCACAGTAACTCTAAACAAAAATAGTGACTAACCTCGAAAAATTATTTCAGGGTTATAAGTAGGGAGAGACAAAAAATTGACATATATTTGGAAGGTATGTTGATTCAAAAGCCTTACTATTTCTTAGGCAGTGTTAAGAATGTTTGTCTTTCTGTAGGGGGTGACCTGTACAAGGGGTCAGAACCACTTTACAATACTTTTTTCTTATTATTCTAAGTTAAAAAGCCATGGGCCTTCCCAAGATGGAACCGATGGCCTTGGCATGGCCAAGAGTTGGACACCCTAACTACTCGGCCATCACAATCTTATTTTACTTTATATTATTTTCAAAAATTATTGTTGTAAATATTTCTCTCTAAATGTTATTTTGTATATATTTTGTTATTTTTGCTTTGTGTGTATTTTTGTGATGTCAGTTTATAAATTTGGTAATATTTTACATACCACGTGAAAAAAGTATGGAAGGAGGACCGCTTCCTGTCACATGGTATAGAAATAATTTGAACCAAGGTGTATGCGCTTGAGGACAAGGAGGGCCTAGATGTGGCAAATTTTCGCATATGATGGGAGTCACTTCGCCACTAAGAGGCGCCATTGAAACCAAAAGCCTACGGTCAAACAAAAAATATTAAATACAAATTTTTTGTTTTATAAGATTTTTTTGTACCCGTAATTTTTATTTAAGAGCCTATTGCACATATCGTTATCTAAAGATTGAAGGCTTTCGCATCTGACAAGATCTAACCCTTGATGACGTAGGGCGATAATGGTAGAACGCAGGATGAGAGCGTGCTCGAAATACCTTCTCGCTTCACCTTCACTATCATCTCTCGCTGTGCTCACCTATTTAAAGTCCAAATAGTAAAAATTGCCTTATTCAAAGTTAAATGATAAACATTACCTTTTCAAGCTCACAAAGAAAGCTGTCCATGGATTCATCAGTCAATTTTCCCACTTCGAACATTGTTACCGCATGATTTTTCAATCCCTGGGAGAAAATTTTGATGTAAAGAAAATATGGTTTAGAGTAAAAGATTTTTACGTACTGGTGATAAATTTCCCATCATTAAAAACGCCGTCAATGTCGAGTCAAACAAAAAGGCGATTTTAGTCCTTCGTTCCTCTTCATTGCTGCCTTCGGTATTGTATACTTTACTAAAAGAAGAAATCATCTTCGTTGGGCTTGGAGCTCTATAATTAAAATAAAATTTTATTATTATTATTTTTTTTAAGAATAAAATTTTAATTCACCCTTGGTTCCAATTGTCAAAATCGGAATCACAGTTTTTCTTTTTGGCGAAACCTAGCCGGCAATAAAGCGAAACTGCTCTTTTGACCAACTTGAAATTTATTTGTAAAACTCCTGCAAGCTAAGGAAAAATGTGTTACAAAAATAATAATAAACATAAAGGTTAAAAATTAAAACAACCTCTCCAACAGTTGTGTGCTCATCAATTGAGACGAATATTTTATACAGTAGATTTTCAAAACTGTCGCCCAATACTCGGTTCATTACGAAACCTTTTAAAGGAGGTACGACAACTATGTCGTCCTTTTCTATCGGAACGTCCAAATAAATTAATCCTTTCCTGGAATAGAACAAAATTATAAACTTTGATGGTAGACGTTGGTCTACAGTGAACATTTGAGTCTGTCTACACTACCAGATTTTGAGTGTTCATCTCCTCACTGAGGATGGCGCAAAGATGAAACACATTTAAGTGACATTGAAACCCACAAGTGTAGACAGACCCAGTGCCCATTCAACTTACATAACTTTCTTAAATTACTTGTTTTTTCTCGACCTTACTTGTAAAGTTTGTGGACTGTTTCAAAATCCAAGTCGCCGACGACTTGTGCACCGTTATCATACAGCTTGTCGATTAAATTTTTCTCTTGTTCAGTTATAAACTGCAATAATAAACCTTCATGAGAAGTTTGATCAGACTTGATCATCTTGGTTTAACATTAACAGCATAATTGCCATATCGTACTTTTATGTCGTCCTCGACTATGCAGCCGGCTTGAACAATCCACCAGGGCTCCATGTTTATGTCGACAGGCTTCTGAGGGAGTAAATCGCGGATGTTTTTCTTCCTAAAAAGTTTTCGCCTCGATCGACACTGGTTCATCAGGTCTATGTACTCATTTCGGCCGATCCCAAGGAGTCTAAGGCCTGAATATGATTACAAAAATAAAAATAATAAGATGTGCTTTAGAATTATATGTAAATCCTGCTAGAAAAAAAAAAATGCTACTCAGTTTTTACAAAGTTATTTTTGAATGAACACTACCAATTCAAATGTACATCTTACTAAAAAAACATATTTAACTGAATATTATGTAGGAGATGGTCTGCTTATGACTTATGCACGATAACCAGTATTGGTCTATTGTGCACCTCCATTTTTCTATCTAGAGCTCCCCGTTAAGCTTGAGGCTCTTTACCAGATACCAAAGCTTTTTCAAAGGCTCCCATCTGTATCCTTCAGGCCCTGGCTTTTCCTCTCCCAGGATTAGGAATCTCAGCCTACAAAGGTCTTCGCACTTACAGAGGACGTGTTTGGCTGTTTCTTCTTCTTTTTGGCAATAACTGCACAGACTTGTTTCTGCCACTCTGAGTCTATATATATTTCTCTGGAGTCTGCAGTGTCCGGTTAGCAGTCCAACTGATATTCTAGTCATAGCATGTCCTAGATTTAGTAGTTGTGCTATTAGTATGACGGTCTTTTAATACATTTTTTCACATGCTTCTGTCCTGGGCTACATTTCCACCAAGCGAAGGACTTATTATTCCATTGTCAGTGGATCCGTGTTTTTGGCAGTTTGGTAAGCCACAAGTCCTCACTGAACTTTCCTTGGCCTCTTCATTGCACTTCTTTCCTGCATGTCCTGGTACCCAGTCAAAGGTAATTTTGTTATTTGCTCCAATGACTGAAGGGCTCTAATGCGGTCCCATAAGACTATGGACTTACCATCGATGCAATTGCCTTCAATGCCCGTCTGTCGAAGTGGACGGCTATTTTTCTTTGTATAATCACAATTAAATATAAACAAATTACAATGTAAGATTATTTCTTGGGGTCTGTGGAGTTTTGCGCTGTGATACATGTTTTGAATCTGGGTCATTGATTGTGAGTAGATAGCTCAGAAAAGATGATGGGCTAAAAGAATCAACAGACAAGGAGTGTTGACCCATTTCAAAATTTGACCTACTAGTAAAGTTGACAGTCAAGGACAGTCAACCGATAAGGAGAGTCAATAGATCAGTGGAATTGATCGACCAGAAGAGTCGACAGCTCAGGAAAGGTAACGGACCAGAAGAATCAACAGACCAAGAGTGATGACCGATTCAGAGATTTGGCATACTAGTAAAGTTGGCAGTCCAGGAAAGTAAACCGATGAGAAGAGTCAATAGACCAGCGGAGTTGACCGACAATAAGAATCGATAGCTCAGGAAAGATAACGGACCAGAAGAATCAACGGCCAAGGAGTGTTGACCGATTTCGAGATTTGGCATACTAGTAAAGCTGACAGTCCAGGAAAGTAAACCGACGAGGAGAGTCAATAGACCAGTGGAGTTGACCGACCAGAAGAGTCGATAGCTCAGAAAAGATGACGGGCCAAAAGAATCAACGGACAAGGAGTGTTGACCGATTTCGAGATTTGGCATACTAGTAAAGTTGACAGTCCAGGAAAGTAAACCGACGAGGAGAGTCAATAGACCAGTGGAGTTGACCGACCAGAAGAGTCGATAGCTCAGAAAAGATGACGGGCCAAAAGAATCAACGGACAAGGAGTGTTGACCGATTTCGAGATTTGGCATACTAGTAAAGTTGACCGTCCAGGAAAGTAAACCGATGAGGAGAGTCAATAGACCAGCAGAGTTGACTGACAATAAGAATCAATAGCTCAGGAAAGATAACGGACCAGAAGAATCAACGGACTAGCAGTGATGACCGATTTCGAGATTTGGCATACTAGTAAATTTGGCAGTCCAGGAAAGTAAACCGACGAGGAGAGTCAATAGACCAGTGGAGTTGACCGACCAGAAGATTCAATAGCTCAGGAAAGATAACAGGTCAAAAGGATCAACGGACTAGCAGTGATGACTGATTTCGAGATTTGGCATACTAGTAAAGTTGACAGTCCAGGAAAGTAAACCGACGAGGAGAGTCAATAGACCAGTGGAGTTGACCGACCAGAAGAGTCGATAGCTCAGATAATATGACGGGCCAAAAGAATCAACGGACAAGGAGTGTTGACCGATTTCGAGATTTGGCATACTAGTAAAGTTGACCATCCAGGAAAGTAAACCGATGAGGAGAGTCAATAGACCAGCGGAGTTGACCGACAATAAGAATCGATAGCTCAGGAAAGGTAACGGGCCAAAAGCATCAACGGACAAGGAGTAATGACCAATATTGTTATTTGACATACTAGTAAAGTTGACAGTTCAGCACAGTCAACCGATGATGAGAGTCAATAGACCAGCGGAGTTGATCGACCAGAAGAGTCGACGGACCATGAGTGTTGACCGACTTGGAGATTTGACTTACTAGTAAAGTTGATTACCAGGAGAGCCAATCAATATAAAGAGTCAAAATCTCAGGATAATATGTTTTAGTATTGTATATCAATCTTATCCATAATTTTTTTTTTACTTTTGCAGTATACATGCAAATAGAAAAAAAGCTAAATGCTCTCGCCTTGGTTAACAATAGTCCTTACAAGCTCACATACCCAAGCATTTTCTATGTATTAGTAAGTTTTTGCTTAAGTAAAAATTATCCTACTTACAATCAGCAGCCGTGAAATTCGGCAAGGAATCGTAACTCCCTTCGTTGTCCATGAGCGTTTCCAAAACTCTCGTGTAATACTGAAAAGGGGTGACCCGGAGACCTCGTACTATGTTGTAGCTTAGATGGTAAGGGTACAGCAGTAGACTCGTCTGACTGTATACGAGCATGTCTTCATAATACTGCTGCTCCTTCATGCAACGCCTGACTATTAAAAAAATTGAAAGTTAATAAAGTATATTTCAAATGAAATTTAAGAAAAATTACCGATATTTCTTGGGTACTTCAACTGGTTTTTTATGCGAAAATTGACGACAGCTTTTTCATATTCTTTTTGTGAGTTGCCCAAAAACTTTTGAAACAGAACAATTTTCAGATTATTATATTATGACTTTTGTACGATGTGGCCTAAGCGTACCTGTTTGACATTCGCGGGCAATTTGTACCAAGAGACCTTTTCCCTTATGTGCAATTCTACGTCACTGTTCATTATGATCTCTTTGAAAACAATATAAATCAATTAGAAAAGATGATCGTAAAGGCAGTCTAGGCAGTTGTACATTGGGCGCAGAGGCAGCCTGATGCAGTACGGAGTCAGTCGAAGTCGCTGACAGGGGTCAGCGTAGGAAGCCTCCACTGTCTTTTGCTTTAATAATTGAATAACAATTTAAATCAGCTCAGTAACGTCTAAACTGAATAGTCCATAAGAAAAAAACAACAAAGATATTTAATTTGATAAGATAAGATAAAGAACCCTTGAATGAAAATATCTGTTAAAAAAGCTCTTTTTAAACAATAAATCATAAATGTTTTTAAAACTTCTTACGGAAATTATTAATTAATGATGATGATAGTATTGGTAATAAAATACAAACATCCAAACTCCAAAGTCTGATTAGGTGGTTTTAGTAAGTTTAGTAAGTACTAAAGAAAAGCTGACAACGTAAACACAGGCTATGTTTTGTTATCATCGATGTATATAGACATTGCTTGTCAACATCGATAGTCTGTTTCAAAATAAAATCTTCATTGATATGTTTAGTTGTCAAAAAATCTTTACATTGATATTAAAAAAAATGTGATGATGTCTATGATGATGATATGGAGTCAAAACAGAAAGTTAAAGTTTTTATTGAAAAAAAGAAGAGATTTATATCGAAAGTTTAAACCCTGATAAATCGATAAGAAAACTGTCGTACCGTGTAATATTTGAACTGAAAAGACAGTTTTGAAAACAAACCTCAGGTTATTTTGTTTCGATTTGGAGTGTGAGGGATGTAGTGTGCATCATCGGTGTCATCGCCCGCCCGTTTTAGACTGATGATGTGAAAGGGAGGTGAAATAATTTGTAAAACCGTGTCGAACGGTTCCCAAGCCCTCCGGTGATGATTGTCCAACGAGATCATCACGTAAACAAATGACATTTTTGACTAAATCATCCAGGATGAGTGTGAAAATATGCTGCATCAAATTGTCCCTGGCTACAAGGGTGATCGCCATGATAGGCCTGGTACGGTACAAACAATTTCAAAATAAATAAATAAAAAATTGCAAATAATTTGTCTTGAATTCTTTTAACTTTTAGTATAAATCATCAAATTACTTCAATATTACAAGTAAAATAAGCTTAAATGACTTTGAGCAGTACACTACCAAAAAGCAAAGAAATAAATAGTAGGTCAATGACATAAATTAAAAATTAATCAGTACGTTGATTGTATCAGGTCATCCTGGTTTGCCCATTCACAATCAACATTTCGACATTCCATATAATTAATCATCATAATCGCAGATCTTTGGAAGAAAGGTAACTTTAAGTATCAGGACGAGGCTGTCACGTATACTCAGTAAAAAGGTCTATGAACGCCTTCATTCAAATAGAAGCAAATCTTTTAAATTAAAATAATGTTGATTTAATGATGCATGTTTAGATTTTCACCCCAATAAATGTATGCTGAACTATCGTAGGGTCACTTATTGGGTCCGTTTTCACCATGAGTGAAGTCCCTAGGCTGGTTCAGCACTTCGATGATTCGCAGACCAATCCCCATCATCAACTGATATATGGCTTTTCATTTATTGTACTACACAGCTCCACAAAAAAAGTGGCTCACTTTCTATTTTGATTTATTTTTTTAATTTGATGTTTTAGCTATATTTTTTGTTTTACTACTTGAGTAATGTTTTAATAATTATAATTAGACAGAAAGTATTTCTTTTTGTCAGCGGTTGTGAAGCAAAACCACTTCATTCATAATTTGAATTAAAATCTCCAGAATGTAAATCAAATTTAATCCTTAAAAAATGTCTTTTTGCATTATTGTGTTGGTACAATACAATACGATTACAAAAACGCCCATAATCAGCACGTACTCGTTAATAGACGAAATCAGTTACGTTAAGTTTTAGATTTGCCTAAAACGAAGGTGGTCTAGCATGCAGCAGTACCAGGAGACTGCAAGGTGTACTTAGAGACCAGGGTCTCAAGAGCCAGGGGACCGATTAACAGATTTCACACAGACATCGCTTGTCCACTGCTTCTGAAATGTCTCAAAGAATTTGGACTGAACTGGATGTGTTAGCGATGAAACAGTAAGGAGACTTGCAGAAATGATTGCCTGCCAGGAAGCCGGCAACAAACAGAGATGATCGACAGGACTGCTTAGAGTTTGCTAGGTACACTGGCATTAGACAGAAACTGTAACGAAGGAGAGTTACTCTTTCAGACGAGTCTCAGTTTTTTATCCCACAACAGACGTCTTTGAGTTTATCGAGTGGCTGTAGTGTTCTACTGCCAATGCAACATTGCAAGAAGAGGGTCATTCAGAGATGGTTCATTTGTAGTGTTGAGTAGAATTTTTTACCCATGGAGTTACATGTTTTTAATAGGAGTTAATGTATAATTATACGACAAAAATTCTTGAGGAATATGTGAATATGCTTGCTCCTGTTATTGGCGAAAAATTTTTGTTTATGCGAGATAATGCAAGATCATCTGTTGCCACCAGTGTTATGCAGTACATTTGATATGTCACTATTTACACTCTAAGAAGGCCAGGCGGCTGTAACCTTGATGTGAACCTCATTGAGTACTTTTGGGACGAGCTCAGACGTAGGGTAAAATGAGGAAATATCCCTCTTACAACCTTAGCTGAGCCGAAAGTTATGTCATTTGGGATTTCAAGAAGAGGTGAAAGGTGGCATGCTGAGCTTGACTTCGGAGTGCTCTACCTTCAGATCGTCCAAAAGTTTGTCATAGGCAACTTTCACCAAGCATCTGTCACACTGCTTTATTCATTAGTAACAATTTTTTTTCCTGACAAATACAAATTAATAAGAATATAAATATAAAATGTCGAACATTGCTAATAATGGAGTATGCATGGAAGCAGTACGTTCATAAAGATTTTTTTTTAATGAGGGTATTTCAAATATGAGGTCATATGAACCCTCAGGATGCTGGTGCTTTTGGAGAAAAAGCCCACTTGTAAGTACAAGGTTTGAATGCAGGGCCACTGTACTCTACATCTAGTGCATAGGCCCTCCCACACTATACATTCACGCCAATAAATACATTCACTCTCAATTCACGTACTTTAAGGATACAAACTACCACTACTATATACAATAAAACAACCCTTGGCTCCAAAAATCGTAACAGGAGACCCAGATACTCTCTGCCAAGCTCAGACATGATTCTCATATCGGGTGGCATTCCTACACACTCCTTATATGGAGCCAAGGAATTGCAACTTTCACTTAGGTGTGCACCTTTCAGTTAATTGGAACACATCGAGCTTTTTTTACATGCCAGACATGAACATGGGCTTTGGACCAAAAGTAAGCATCCCTGTGACAAGCTCGCATGGCCTATTCGTAATAAGTTGAGGATAACCCTTCTTCTACGAGACAAGTCCTTTGAGGTGTACATGCTCTTGATATGTGAGAGCATCTACCAGTCCGGCCAACCGACACTGAAATTTAATTTTATTCATTTTTTTTTTTTTTATTGCATTTTTAGTATCAGAGGGCCAGACTATGTGGGTAACTTTGGAGATTAAGATGTCCCGGTCTTAACCACCTCATATGCCTTTTTGTTTAGACCTATATGCCTGGTTGTCCGGATAGTTTTGTGGTGGTATTTTTACAAAAAAAGCATGAGAAGGTCAACAGAGGTCGTGCTACCGACTGCGGTAATTGTGCTGATAGGGTGATAAGCAGAGCCACCATTACCTTGAATCACTAAAAGAGTGGGTGTGCCAAGTTGCATGTAATTTTACTATGAAATACTTGGTGCAGGCCACAACCTCACCGCTCTTTCCTGTGAAACCTGGCACCATCCAGTGAAAACTGGCATACTTCGATATCAGTTCCAAGAACATTGCTCAGTAAAGGTATCGTGTAATAGATGACAGCTAACATGGCAAGATTGTCGAGTACGGTTGAAAAGACCCTTGTCATATCTAGGCTTCGCTGAAGCATATTCCTAGGAGTTGTGTCCATTTCTTAAGTCGCTTTATATGTGTTTAATATTGTTTTATTTGAATCATTTAGATCACATCCGTCCTGGTGCTCATACAGATATTCACAGATTTAGCCGAACAGGGCAAAACTTCCGGCACTGTAAGCATACTGCTCGGATTGGACATAGATGAAATCATACTGAAAGCAAATATGCAGAATAACGCAGCGCTCGGTAATGCATTAAGGCTAATTTTCAACCAATAATATTTTATTTATTTATTTTTTTTCAACAGATAAATGGTTGAAAATTGGGTATATGGTATTTGCCATGTTGTTCGCTATAGCAAGTGCAATTTTAATTTGGGGTTCAATAGTAGTAAGTTTTTTTAATTTTAATTATTTATGTTTATGATCATGTTTGCACTTTTTACAAATTTTCTTTTTTTTTAAATATTTCAGGAAATAAATTATTTTGCTTATCCATGGCTTGTATGCGAATCTTTAAGTTCGATCGCGCAGATTGTATCGATATTGCTTATGCTGTCAGATTTCAACAACAGACACGAAAAAGTTGACAATTGGTTATTACTATTCACATTATGCAATTTATGTAAGTAATTTATTATTTACTTTTTGTGTTAATCGACGCATTACCTCGGATTTATTGTTTCAGGCATATATCTTTATTTTTGGGCGGTCGTTTTCATGTCGCAGAAATATTGGGCAGAGGAAAGAAACGAGGAGGTAACTTCCAATTCGACTCTTACGGGAGTGAGCGTTACGACTCATAGCGAACCGTTTGATTCTCAAGCACCGTCGCTTCCAGTAAAATGTTGATATTTACACGTTATAAGACTAAGAGCGATGGAGGGTTTTAAAAAAAGTTCCAATTGTTTTAAAACGTTAAAAAATTCATATTAGTTTTATATTTATTTATTGTTTTGTATTGACTTTTACTTCCATTGTTATATTTGACTTCTAGTGTGAATGCTGTTGATTTATTATTTTGAAAATAAGGGTTACAAAAAAAAAAAAAAAAAAAACGGGAACAAAACAGTATTATGTTTATTAGATTTGTAGTTAAATTTTTGTTTTAATGACATACTTATTGCTATTTAGACATTAAACAGCACGCAAGGCTAATGAGACAAAAAATGTTTCAATTACATTAAAAAAATTCCACAAATTGTGATAGAAATATTAATGTTTAATTGATTATTAATTTATCTAATCAGTGAGGTGCGATAAATTATATTTTACAAAAGTATTTGCACCGTATATCATGTTACAATTTTCACCGAGATCGCCTTATAGAAAATTAAATTACTGACACATTCGGCATTGTTTCTGTAGAAAAATAAATTACTATATGCTATCATAATGATCAAAGTTTGTCATGGACGTAATTGAACTGATCGCCGAATTTATCTCTGTGCCTTGAATAGTCAATTCTATCCAAAGTACTCGCCACCCTTTTCACGGCTTTCCTAATAACAAAAAAAAATGTATATTTTTTTGTTAAAATTATATTTAATAAAAAAAATTACTTGTTGAATATTTTCTTAGCGATCCTTTTCATTGGCGTTTCGACTTTTTTATGTATGTCTGTTAAACCAGGGTGTTTCGGGTTTTTCTTCCTTCTTTGACCTTTTTTAGGCATTTCTAAATCGATGCCAGTTTTCGCCTGGAAAATTTTTCTATAAATTTAACAATTTGGTTAAAAAAAAAAAAATTACTTTTAACTCGGCTAGTAGCACTGGGTCCTGCCAATCAGGCACTCTCGGCTTCTGGCTGGCTTTTTCAACCTTCACTCTGTCTTCATCGTTAATAATGTTACCGTCATCATCCCTGTCGACAATAATTCCATGTAGAGGGCACTGAAAACAAACCAATTTATTACGTTATATTATAAAAAAGGATTTTTTTTTCACCTTGACGCGGTCATAGCGAGGACAGAGTCTGCCCGAGGGTAACGGTGCCTTGCAAGCCCTTGTCACGGGTTCAAACTTCCCCGAAAACTCAATTACACGACTTCTGAGCGCCTCTGAACCGCCTGGGACTTCCATGTCTGACAAATTGGTCAGCGGAGATGTCCAGATTGATGACGCATCTAAATTTACTCTGAAAAAAAAAAATTTAAGAAGATACTCATTGAGATATTATATTTAAATATTTACGGTAGGATTTTTGGAGCTTGTAGATTCTCATCTTCCCAGTGGTAAAGGTCGATATCGAAAGGTAGTTTTGGGGCGATTTTTAACAGTTCAGACTTTCTCGATTTTGTTTCAGAGCCTTCAGGTAGAGACGGTCGAGAAGACGCATTCAAATTTTCAGATGTTGACTTTACAGGTTTGTCCTGCTGTTTTTTACTCTTTTCCTCTGTGCTTTGCTAAAACAAAATTAAACAACTATATAAACTAACTTTTTTTAGTTTGTAAAGATTAAGATTTAAAGACAGTTAAATTTACCAGTATACGTGAAAAGAAGCTCATTTCTTCGTTCTGCTTAATTTTTTTATCTGGCTTCGTTGGTACAACTTCTTCAAAATCATTGTCTGAAGAGTCGGAATCCATTGGTTCTTCAATTTCATTGACTATTTCCAACGTATTGTACTTTCTGATCGCCCCTTCTAAAATTTCCTTTTGCCTCTCTGCCTCCTTAATCATCGATTTATCTCCTACAGTAAATTTTTAATTTTTTAAGAGTTTTATCAAGTATTTAGTTAAATTATTAACCTTTCGTCTTTTGAAGGAGCTCGACCCAGGTGATGGTTTTAGGAAGAAAGCGATTTTTAATTAGGACATACGAATCTTTCGCAGCTTCCAATATTGTCCTGTTGTCATCGTCCATCTTAACTTTTACCTTTTGGTCTGAAAAATAAATAAATACGACAATTACTCGCTTTTGACATCCTTTATGTACTTACCGACAGTCAATTCGATAGTGATTCCACATTGATTGACCATCCCGTAAAGCCTCAGATCGTCGAATTCGACCTCTTCTGTTTTCCGGTCATCAGAAAATTCATCAGGGGCTGGAAGTAGAAGACTGAAACAAGACTGGAGGGATGTCAACGTTGAATTAATTTCTTCTTTCATTTCTGGAAAGAAAAAGAAAAGTCTTTTTTCAATTCCAGTGTCTGTGCATTTTCTCTTGTATTTGTCCTGTAGGCCAACAATAAAGCAAAATAAACAGCCAATTTTGAAAACTATAAAAAATTAGTCCAAACAAGTTTGGTTTTGTATTTAAATGGTAAAGACAACGCACAGAATCTGACCAAATGTCGAAACATAAAAAAGTACCTTCAACTTCATTGTTGACTTTTTTCAACATTTCTTTATTAATCAACATCATTTTCTTTTCCCTCTTCAGTCTCTCTTCTTTCTCCTTTGGATCGACAATTTCAAAAATTGTAAAATCCACCTTTTACAAAAAAAGAAAAAAGTTACAAGTTAAAAAAGTTACTGATCAAATTAAATTTATGTACATTATGTGCGCATTCGAGGTGGTGGAGAACGGATTTGAGGATGGGATGATCGGCACGATATTTCTGACACCATTCGTGGATCACGGTGAAACAGAGCTTTCTCGCCTCCTTGGCTGCCTTCGCCGGAGGCGGCATCGGTTTCTCCCTTCCGACTCCAGATCCATGGGTGAAGAAATCCCTAATGTTATCGACGACCATGTGTCGAAAATCTTCAAACTTACTGTGACAAACAAAAAATTCTATACTTAGACATTAATTTAATAAATAAATTAATGGAGAATATCGCATCACTGAGGCATCATGAACTTCCAGGGCGGAGCTGTTCTTTGTCCAATTTATAAACAAAGGTGACAGAATGACATGTGAAAATCATCACGATGCACTTCTGCTGGTGGTATATAATTTTAAGGTTAAAAAGGAGTCAGCCTCTTAACAATCTTACACATCCTGACCAATACTGGTCTATTGTGCAATATCTGTTATTTGCTAGAGGCCTACAGCTCTTTGCTAAGCTTAATGCTTTTTTATCATAGCCCAAAGCTTTGTTAAAAGATTTTGTATGTTTATCCTTGAAGCATTGACTTTTCTTTAATCCCATCCTGCATAGGTCTTAAAATCCAACAGAGGATATGCTCTGTTGTTTTTTCTTCTTCATGACAAGTCTGCCTAGGCTTGTATTTGCTGCTTTGAGTCTATAAATATTCATCGGAATCAGTCTTTTTAACTAGTTCTAAAATAAGGTTAGTTTCTAAGGTCCTAGAGGTTAGTTCAAACTGCAGTTAGTTTATAAGGTCCTTTAATGAAATTGTTCCCATGCCTCTGTCCCGGAATACCATGACTTATTGGTGGTATTTCCATAGCCAACAATAATCACAGGCTGTTAAAGACGGTTGATAGGGGCTACCAGACTACAATTATGTATAAAAAATTGTAAATATTTTATAAGCCCTTTAGATACTACTGTAACGGGTGAAACCAGCAAATGTAGATCTTTTCAATTAGCATAGAAGCACTCTCCGCAATTATAATGTAAATTGTAATTTTAGTACATCAAGTGGCCGTTTTGTTTCGCAGGTATGGGGTCTCCTTTAGACACGGCGGTGTGGAGCATGAGAATTTTTTTTTCAGAATGTCAAGAAGGGCAGGTAGGGCTGAAAGTAAGACCAAAGCTGTACAGGGGATGAAGTGGAGGAGAACCTTAGAAATTTGGGAATAAGAGGGTACAAGGTAAGTAGAGCAAGGAGAGAGTAGTTTTTGATTCTTGAACAGTCCCTGGCCCAACTAGGGCTTTAGCGCTAACCAGTACAATAACCTTATATTATTATTAGGTGCACCTAGTAATAAATTTAATAATTAATAAATTAATTAACTTACATAAACAATTCATTTATGAGCTGAATAGAGCTGAGCTTGACTTCGGAGTGCTCTTCCTTCAGATCGTCCGAAAGTTTGTCATAGGCAACTTTCACCAAGCATCTGTCAACACTGCTTTATTCATTAGTAATAATTTTTTTCTAACTAATACAAATTTATAAGAATATAAATATAAAATGTTGAACATTGCTAATAATGGAATGATTGTAAGATGATTTGAAGCAGTAAATTTTTTTAATGAGGGTATATCAAATATTAGGCATATCAACTTTTTGCGTGCTGGTGCTTTAAAAAAAAAGTCATGTTTGAATGCAGGGCTGCTGGATTCGAACCCAGGGCTTTTATTTTACAGTGGTGAGTGTCGTGTCAACGCCTAAACCATTGCGGCCACCGATGCCCTATAAAGAAACTTTAGCACCACTACTAAACAATTTGGTCTCATGTGATCCTGTAGAAGATTTTGAGACAAACTTAATTTTAAAGTATTCTTTTTATGTAAGGTCTTGGTTGAGATGAAAAAATTTGTGTCACGAGTGGGTTTGAATCCCGTTTGTCACACTAACTTTTTCATCTCAACCAAGACCTTACATAAAAAGAATAATTAATATTGTCAATTAGGCCACTAAACAAATGGATTAATTTTTAAAGATTATTTTTTATACGGTAAATATCAAGCTTCATCTTGGTTTGCATATCCTCACTGTGTTTGTAAACATATTTCAGCATCATCTTTAATCAGACACATAATTCAGCAAGGACCAGGATGATCAGCAACGATGAAATTACAGGTTCATCACTCCGACCACAAAGAGAAATTTCAAAAGAAATTCCAGCATTTATTAAAAATGCTTCAGTTTATGTTAGTTAATCATTACAATCCAAGTAGATTTTAAAGTCTTTTGGTGAATTACAAAGATTCTTCCTCAACACAGAACTTCAGACTTCGGACCCCGAAGAAGAATTTCTTCGCAGGGTTTTCAATAAAATTACCTGCAGGTATCAAGGATGATTTTAAGTTTCCGTTTGTCGAGCGTACTTTTGCCGGAATGGGTCAAACTTTCGACGAGCTTTTTAAGTTGTTCGGCTTTCTCCATTTCACCATAAATGCAAAGATTTTGACTTGTTGTGTCAATAACAGCGAGTGAAACCTCAAGGTGATAACGATAAGGTCGCTAGGGGAAGCCTGGCTGCATGTCGTCTCAATGATAAAATGCAAATTGTCAAAATTCAAAAACCCCACCCTGAAAATTTGAAAAAATATTAGGACATGAAAAATTGGGTTATTTAAATAAATCATGTTGTTTCTCTTTACTTTTTGTTTAACCAGCATATAAGCAACACACATTTATATAAAAATCATCATTATATGTATTACTTTTAATTACAATGTAAAAAATTGTGATTAAACTTTATAGAGATTTGAACATTAATTTAAAAAAATACTCAATACTAAAACATTGTTCGTGTCAGCGACATCATTACTGATTATAATTCTGCTTTGTGTTTAAGGTTTTCATCCATTTTCCCTTGATTGATTTTTTTACAACCTAACTATTGTTCTTCTGTATTTTTGTCTATTTAAATGCAAGTTTTCACTAGGTTCTTATATTGAAAGGAGAAAAATAAGAAAAATAAAAGCAATGATCGTAAGATAAATGATCAGGGAGGAACAATCTGATAAACTGCAGACTGTCCGACAAAACCAAAACATTTACTTAATATACAAATTTATAAACATTTATGATCATCATCAAAAGTCTTAAAATCATGATATGAGTTAAACAAAGCAAATAATTCATTTATTACTTAGAGTGAGAGTTTGTTATATCACAGTTAATATTATTATATTATCCGTGTTTTTGTTGTGAACTGTTGTTTTATTTTTTGATATTTTCTATCATAATAAAATTTCCCAGATTGTTCAATTTTTATTTATGACAACCTTGTGCTTTGAGTATTAATATTTATCGGAATTTTGATTACACCTAATCTTCTTCAATTAATAAATAATTATTTACTTTATATTTATGTTAATTTTTAAGAAAAGCCTATTTTCCTGCATGCTTTATTATTTGGGCGTTGACAGATGTATTTAAAGAGAAAAAAGTGTGAATTATTAATATTAGCTACAATGTCCTGATGAAAGAGATGTATTTTTCGATAGCCTGACGAAAGGATTTAGTGTTTTTCATTTTTTGTCAATATGGCATAAGAGATGACCCAACAGCAAAACGTGCTGAACAGGATGGTTAAGAACAAAAAACTTTTAGCTGTTATGATAAACATTAATTTCACCTCCTTAACAATTATTTCTTTCCTCGAAGGCAACTACAAACCATAACAATCAACATAAAATCATCAACATCATCAGAAGAGCGTAAGGCAGGTAAGTAGAGTAAGGCAAGATGTTGGCTAATCCAAACGACACGTAACAATAAAAGTTGAGGTGGATTAATGATCCATTTTTTCACACTATTTTTCGTTATTATGCCATTTATCTTTTACAGACATGACGAAAGCAAACGTGCAAACCAGGTGGCCAAGGACCAAACAGCTGACATTTATGTCATACATTAATATAATTTATTTCTTATAAAGGTTTTTATACTGTCCTCATGCTAATACATCTATTCAAGTATGTTTTTCTTCTCCTTTTATTATTCTAATGTGAATTTTTGAAAGACCTTTCGTGCTGTCTTTCTGACGAGCGTGGTTTCTGTGACTTGTCGCGATGTCATATAACAATTGCCAAAAAAACCAAAAACAAGAACAAATCGTCAAGGGTAATTATTTTTTTAATAAAAGGGGGCTATACTCTTCTCGCTAGGCCTCCGGGCATAAGAGAAATCCCACCTGGCAGGAGGCACAGGTGAACCTGAAATGTATAAATCAACAATTGTACATCCACTACCTAACTTTTTCCAACTGTCCCGAAACGCTTTTCGTTACACGATGCGTTGTTTAAAACTTGAAAATATAAAATTATACCTTTACATGTTTTGTATGAGGGTTTATTCGTTAAAATGAGCTTTATCAGAATGATTTGAAGCTGAGTATATACATGTTCTAATGTGTTGGGAATAAGTATTAAGATTTTAAGATTTAAGATGATGGATAATATCAATAGATTTACTAATTTCTAAGGCTGAAAAACCTACAGAATGTGTGCAAAAACGATTATGTTTTATGCGCATGCGATGGTTGTAGTGGATATGGAAGTTTTTCCCTTTTTCACCCACGCACAAAGGAATTAACTTGTGTCGGCTTGCTCGAGCCATAACGATTCGCTCTTCTCGAGGAAACTATTAGAGTGGTCACATCCAGGAGTTCCGGTGAGGTACAAGGGCAAGAAGACGGGCAGGACACGGTCCGTGGTCACAAGGACACGTTCTCGATAGCTCACGCCTCTAACTGTACACAGTGTTCCACTCTCGACGGCGAGGATGTATAAAAATCACGAGTGTCGTTTAATATTAAAAGCCATTTTCGTGTCGGTTAACGTGGTGTGTAATCGAAGAAAATCGATTCGGTGGAAGTTGAATGTCAAGACATACCAGAACAGAATTGAATTTAATAACACTAAACTAACACAGACCTAATCCAGGACCAGGATTGGCTGTTATTACAAAACAAGAACATCAATTTAATTTTTACCAGGACAGAACCAGGAAACAATCAATCACAATAGGTAAAAGATCCTGGAACAAAATTTAAATTTAAATTTTTTTAAACCCACACTTATATTACAAAACAAGAACATCAATGTAATTTTTACCAGGACAGTACCAGGAAACAATCAATCACAATAGGCAAAAGATGTTTGTACCCGTGGAACAAAATTTAAATTTTTTTAAACCCACACTTATATTACAAAACCACATATCAACAATTGAAAAATGGAGCTATTTTTGGAAAATAAACTGTAACGTCTCAACTTCACAACACACTCCAACTTCACTTGTCCTAGCTTCGTTCCCAAAATTCGAAAGGTTGTGTTGGGGTGGGACGTTAGTGTCCGAGTGGATCAAAGTCAAGACAGCTCAAGTGGTTAGAGCAGATACGCTGATTTAATGCTTATTGTTAGTAGGTATTGGTTGAGATAAAAAAGTCCGTGTCACGAGCGGGATTCGAACCCTCGACCTTCGGCTAAATACGCCACTGCTCTACCACTTGAGCTGTACTTCATTTTTAAATCATTAATTCACTACTTTCGTGGTCCGCTTGACCAATTAATATATTATAATTAATTAAGGTTTTTAGTTGAGATAAAAAGTTAGTTATAACTTAGATGTTGAGTTGTACATTTTTTTTGCCTCCCGTACTGAGGAGTGCCGCTAATGTGGCGTTTATGCCATACAATATATACAATTTATGCAGACTCTTTTGATCTTTACAATTTATTTTATAAATAGAATACAAGAAAAAACAAAGATTTACACATTTTATAGTCAATATTTCACAATACAACAATTTTTGGTTTATAAATTTATGAGACAATATGTACTTATCCACGTAGAAATCAATGAAAAACAATCTAAAGAAAAAAAGAAAAGATAAACAATAAAAACTTAAACAACAATTTTTTATAGATATGACTTTAAATGAATTAACCAATTATTTTTTAATTTTCGTTATTATTATAGTTATTTAGAGAATGTCAAAACGTATAATATAAAACATAATATTAATGAATTTACGATTTTATGATGGTGTTAATTACTTTCCATCAGATGTTTTAGATATTTTCTTAGTTCTTTTGGAAGTAAGAAAACTGCTGTTAAGTAAACTATTTGGAACATTAATAAACAGCTTTATGCTATTAATTAAGAAAGGGTTGGAGTATATTTTAGTTATGTCCATTGATAGAATTGTAATTGACTGACAAGTATTGTGGGCTGTTTATTAATTAGAAGGATTGAATTTTTTATTTTCATTTTATGTGAGATGTTGATGGACTGCAATCTGGAAAAATTGATAGTTAGGGGATTCTAGAGTAATTTAGAATTCGGAGAGTGAGGGATTACCCTCAATTGAGTTGGGTCGCCCTTTCTCGCACAGAATTGGAATTTCGAATATATAGTCTAAGTTTAGTGTTTCAATTTTTCTCTTATATTTAACAAATAGACAGTTCGGTTGCTTAGAGTGTATAATTTTAAACATTGTTGATATTATGGTCATTTTTTTGTAACTTATCAACTTTAATCTTAACTTCACTAGTTTTCGTGGTCCGCTTGACCAATTAATATCTTTCAATTAATTAAGGTTTTTAGTTGAGATAAAAAAGTCAGTGTCACGAGCGGGATTCGAACCCACGACCTTCGGCTAGATATGCAGCTACTTCGATCCACTCAGACACTAACCTCCCATCTAAACCCCTCCTTTTGAAAAATGGCAAAAAGGAGAGTAAATTCAAAAGGTGGGGTTGAGATGGGAAGTTAGTGTCCGAGTGGGTCGAAGTCACGATAGCTCAAGTAGTAGAGCAGCGGCGTATTTAGCGTATTTTTTAAAGATTATTTTGTTGTTCAAAGAGTGGCCAAAATGTAGCCACATTTCGATACGATCTTTCTAAAATCTATTTGGTCTAATACAACCGATATTTTTTTGTTTTATTCCTCTAATAAATAGCTAGGGGTTTTTGAAAATAGTAATCTTAAATTTTTGAGAACAAACTGAAGTTGTGACAAAAATCTTACACCTTTTTGTTGCACAGAAAAATTCGTGTATCCGCTCGTGAGTGTTTTTTTTAACAATTTTTTGTTACTATTATTTTCCTATTAATATTTTACAAAAATGATGAAAGAATCGTTTAAAACTGATGAGTGGTTTTGGAAGTAAGTATTACTGTATTATTATTGCTAAGAAAGAGGGATTTCTGAACGTACTTAAATTTTTCATTTTGCTGCTCCTTTTTACTCCATAAAAACTTCACACACAGGTTCTTCTTGCTATTGAGAGTTTATAGACGATGTTTTAGTCAGGAAAATAAATTTTGACAAAGAAAAGAAAAGACGAGCATGAAGAATCGCTCAAGAAAGTTATTCTCTGCTTTATTTGTTTTAGTTTAATAAGACAAGATTTAAAAGTAAAGAAGTCCTTCGTTCTTAAATATCGTGGGTTATTTTTTTGTTATTCTGAAATCCAACCTAATAGGAGAGTGAGGTGCGGCAACAAATTTTCGGAAATCAGACCGATACAAGCCGGCGTCCCACAAGGGAGCATTCTTGGTTCCATCCTTTACCTCATCTATAATGCTGACCTCCGTGCACACCCCAATACTGCCATCACCCCTAGCGGACGATACTGCAATAAATCGAATCTTAACCAAACTATATCCAACATCCAAGAACACCTTGAGTTTATCGAAGGCTGATGAAAAAATTGATGGACAAGACTGAATGGAGAAAAATGCACTCATTTTCTCATTGAAAACCAGTCTTGCCCTCCACAACAAAGAGACTTCCATTCAAGTCAAATATTTAGCACTATACCTAGACAGCAGTGGAATCCCAACAAAAGGATTTAGGAGACAACAACTTAACAGAATACAAGTACTTGAACAAGTACGAAGACACGCAAGATCGAAATCCGTTTCGGCTACTAAACTAACCTTATACAAGACTACTGCGGCCATTTTGGATATACGAAGTGGACCTGGGTTTCTGCCAAGCCATCCAATATCCAGCGAATTCAATCCTTCCTATCAAAAGTCCACAGACAAACAAAGCTCCTTACTACAGTCCACAACGACTTCAACAATCCTTTTTGTCAACGAACTGATCCGTCCCCGAATCCAAAAGTTTCACACCAACCTCTTGATCCATCTTAACTCTACTTCAGAAGATGATGGGTTTTGGTCTGCGAGTCGGTGAACTCATGTTGAACCGGCACACGGCCACTTATTGGGTCTGTCTTCACTCGCGGTTTTTGTTTTAGTTATTCAAAAGCGTTTTGGCATTGCGCCATATTCAGTGAGAAATTCTACTGCTCGAGAACTATCTTCACATTCCTAGCCAGACGATACCTTGCATCTCTCACACAGTTCAGCATTGGCCGTTTCTCATGGCATATGTTCTTCGGTTGCAGCGTTGACATTAGAAGTGTTGTGACCTCGTACAAAAAAGAACCGTGATCACATGTGTAATATGTACATATATGTGTAGGCTAAAAATAATTTTTAAAAATTGTGAGAGAAGGATAAAACGGATGACAACAACACTCCTAAAAATGTTAGGAAATACTAGTGTTCTATCGTTAATAGGCCGTTCAAAATTTTCACAGAAAACTAGGAAAAAAAGTGTGCATGTGTGCATGTTTTTTTGCTGTTTTCACCCACGGTTCGGGTTTCGCGGTAGCCCTTTATACTTCGACCGTCAGGATTTGTTCCAGAAACAAATTTATGGAGAGATTGAGCCAAGGGGGCAGGTGGTTCGGGCCAAAACACAGGTGGACCTTCCATCTGCCAACATCGGTTCTCTTCAACACGAAACGCGCGATTCGACTATCCTGATTTCATTACGTTCTTGTACGTTTCCGCGTACAGTCGATTAATTTAAAAAATCGATTTATGAATAATGGAAGCATAAATAGACCGAGATATCGTGATTTTCAATATTTTCTTCTGTCTTAAGGTAAAAAATAGATGAACCGGAATATAGAAATATCAACAACTATGAAGTAGATTTTTGTGTTTTGAAAATTTGTCTTATAAGCGGATCTCGTGTGTGCTGAAGGAGTGCAGTGACCTCCGAAGCCAAAATCCTACATTGCACACGCTCAAACCATCACTAATTATTCGCCCTCTTCCGTTCAGACATTTTACGCCACAATTCGCTCCGAGGACATTGTCTCGCGAGAGTCGTAATTGTTGGAATTTTAATTGAATTCACCCTGGCAAATACTCAGGGGCAAAAATGCGGAAAATCCTTCTGCGGAGGGGGCTCAATGGAGAAACGTTGTCTTAAAACAGTTCTCCATCCCCGGATTAAATGTTTAATATAAAATCAACATTGGGATAAAAAGATTCCAAAACAATGAGAGTTCCGCAGTTTTTGATTATGAATAACTCAAGGCGCGCAGGTGGCCCTTATGCAGAGAAAGGTTACTCGATGTGTCCCACATAATAGAGGCGTGTCAAGCCTTGGCTCCATACAGAGAGCGTGTAGGCATGCTGCCGGATTTAAGAAGAGTTGTCGAACACGGTAGCGAGTTTCAGGGTCCCCTGTTCCGCTTTTTACCGGAATTGAGAATTTTTTTGATTGTATATAGTCTTCAAAATATGTGTTTTGTGTTTCTGTGTCATGTATGAGTGAATGTATTTATTGGTGTGATGGGGGGGGGGGCTGATGGCGAAGTAGCTTCTCCATCGCCTGTCAGGTTGTGTGTATGACTTGGGCCGATGGCGGAAATTTTATAAAAATACTCCATCGACCCCAAATTAGATTAGTTTATTATAGGAAATAGGTAGATGGAGGAATATCGTACTCCATCTTTTTGATAATGTCCTGTATGTATTTATTAGTGTGATTGTGTATCGAGTGGAAAAAAAAGAGTACAGAAAGAGAAAATAAGAGAAAAAGGCCGATTGTACGATTATTGACTAAAATTCCCACCTTAAGTACCCAAGATTAGGTCCTCATAATCAATACAAATTTACTTCAAAATATAAAAAAACCTGGCCCATTTTGAAATAGAACCATAAAAAATATCTCAGCCAAGACCTCATGGATGTACACTATGATAGTCAGACCCATACTTACATACGGAGCTGTAGCCTCGGCCGGTAAAGCAGAACAAGTAACTAAAAGAAAAGATCTCACAAAAACACAGAGACTTGCATGCATCTGCATAACGGGAGCAATGAAAATATATCCCACAGTTAGTATGGAAAAAGTATTGGGATTAATCCCCCTACACTACATGGTAACGAGGACAGCACAGAAAACTATCATTAGTCAAAGAGAAACGTCCAACAGGAATAAAACTAAAATAGAGAGATAGCAACAAAATAATGAAGGACCATCCGTTACTCATGGTTCCAAGAGACGGCATGAACAGGATGTTTGAATTTAATCAAAACATCTAACTAGTTACCAAAAAAGAATGGGAACGAGAGGGAAACACCTCCTTTAAGAATGGCACCATCTTTTGGTACACAGATATATCTAGAACACAAAAAGGTACAGGGGCAGGAATATTCGGACCTGGAACCAAATATTCAGAACCCATGGGAAAATACACCAGTATCTTCCATGCTAAGATTCACGCAATCAAGAGAACTCAACTTGAAGGGTACAAAAACAACAAACACAAGAATATAACTATCATGTCAAATAGCCAAGCAGCCATCAAAGCACTAAGCACAAATATTATTAGTTCAAAGATGATGTTGAACTGCAAAACCAAATTAAACTTATTAGGTACGCAGAAGAAAGTCAACCTCTGCTGGGTCCCAGGACACATGGGAGTAGAAGGCAACGAGAAAGCAGACACCCGTGCAAGGAAAGGGGCTGCTACACCCCTAATAGGACCCGAACCTTTCTGTAGGAAAGGAACCCACACTATTAATGAGTATCTCAGACAGAAGGACAAAAAAAATCGAAGGAACAATGGAATTCACTCATTGGACACAAATAATCCAAGAATCTCTTAACAAATTTCTGAAGAAAATAAATAACAGAATGTGTTAAAGGGAGCAGGAACAAACTGCGAATCCTAATAGGAATCGGTTTTTATATATCAATAGGGTTTGCGAACTTATGCATGGATAGGAACCGGAGAACAATGCATATAAATTTATTGCCTTGCCTTCCCTGCTTATATCCCTGACTCCCTGGCGCTATCTGCTTAAAATGCTTACCAACCAATGGTTTTTTTTTTCAAGGACATTACTTCAAAACTTCAGGTGCGTAGGACTTCATTTTATAAAGAAACCGCAAGAGCAATGCATAAAATTTATTATCTTGCCTCACCCTGCGTATAACCCGGATGTTATCTTTTTAAGCTACCTTCCAGCCAATGTCATATTTTTTAAAAGTTACCTCTCAACTGCGATGTGCACATAAGAACCGAAAGCACAAAGCATATAAATGTATTGTCTTGCCTCACCCGGCTTATAACCCTGATATGATTGTCTTAAGCTCCTTTCCAGCTAACGAATATTTCTTAAACTACTTCAGTACTACACGGGCTTATGAATATTTTGTAAAACAACCGAAAGAATAATTCATAAACCCTGACTTCTACTCAGGTGCTATCCTGCGAATGGTATTTGTTGTTAAAGGAGGGCACCAAAAAACGGCGAAGGGTTTGCGGCATATATAAATTTACTGTCTTGCCTATCCCTACTTATAACCCTGACGCTATCTGCTTAAAACGTTTGCCAGCTTATGTAAAGAACATCACACCAAAACTTCGGGTCCGTAGGACTTCTTTTTATTTAGAAAAGATATAGAATTATTTTCTTGCCTCCCCCAGTTTATAACCCTGACATTATCTTCTAACGGTGTTTTCCAACCAATGGTGTATTTTTTCGAAGAACGTCGCCTCAAAACTGCGATGGCGTGCCGTATTTTTATATACAAACCGGAAGAATGATGGTTAGAAATGTATTGTCTTGCCTCACCCGGCCTATAACCCTGATATGATCTTCTTAAGCTACTTTCCAGCTAATTTTCTTAAACTACCTCAGATCTTCGATGGCTTATGAATATTTTGTTTTTGAAATTTATTGTCTTGCCTCAACCATCTTATGACCTTGACGTTATCTTCTTAACATATTTTCCAGTCAATGGTATATTTTTTAAACTACTGCGAGGGTTTATGAATATTTTGTGTAAGTACTGAAAGAATAAGGTGTAAAAAATTGTTGCCTGGGTTCACCTGGTCCGCTGAATCTCGCTGTTTTCCCCCAAGTCCCGGACAAAACGCATAGCACGGCGAAAAAAACCGGTTCTGGTTTATGTTTCAACAAATTTATGGCTCTTTTGACCTTAATTGATGTTCGATTTTGCAACAACTGTCTTATAAGCAAATTGGACTTTCCTACATTTAGCTTGAAGAATCTTTGTAAGTGGATTTTTACCCCAGCCAATGATCGATTGATGATTATTCCATTCCAAGCAGATCTTCCTTTAAAGAAAACTTCTTAAACCACTTGCTTGAATCCATGTTAAAATTCTTCTTCAGTGCTATTTTTGGAATTTTGTCGTACGTTAAACATTTTATCGGTTAAAAATAGATAAAATTTCTAAGGCATGAAATAAATATATATTGTTTTTGTTTGTCTTTCGGTATTTTTTACTCTCCCACGGGTTTTTCGGCTTGTCTCCAGCGGTGAGAGGACTTAACCTGCCTCCACATCTCCGGAAGTACAGCTGCTTTTCCAGCACATGGGCCACCCATGGGGTCTTCGTAGTTTTTATGATTAATTACCGCCTAATAGCGTGCCTAAATAGGGGTTGATGATGACATGAAGGGGGGAATTAAATATAACTGTTAATTGCCTCGCTGAATAGAAATAATGAGGAAACGACCGAGTGATGGTTTTCGTTCAATCCATGTCGAATTTGTACGTTTTTATATTTAATCATTATCAATGGAATAACGTAACTTTAATTTTTAATTTGACTATAGAAAAGGATAAAAGAGATTGGTGCTAAAAAACACCGTTTTAGGACTGTTTGACTGTGTTTTATCGTAAGTAAAAACTTGTATACAAGATAGTCTGAGAGTTTATTTCAGCATCCTATGCTACTTGGTAATATTGAGATGCACCATGGGGTCTGAGGGGCGATATATTTGTTCAGTCGGTTCAGATCATTTTTTCGCCTGTTTAGTACGATCTATCCGACGTCCTACCAAATTTCACCATCTTTGATGATGAGTCTTCTGGTCCGACACAGTCCAGCAGTGATAATGGTGAAATGCCGAAGCGTGCCTGACTATCTTGTTTCACCCTGCTTATAACCCTGGCATTTCTTATATTTTTCAGCCAGTGGTGTAGATATTTAAAGAACGTTACCTCAAGCTTATATCCTTGACATTATTTTTAAAAGGATGTTTCTGATAACCGCGATATCAATTGACCTTTTAGGATAGAAAATATAACAATTTGCTATAGAAATTCTTTTTGTTCTCTCACCCTTCTCATAAGCCTGAAATTTTATTGTGCTTTCCAGCCATTGATAACGTAAAAAGTACGATATCAAAACTACCTGAGCGTGCGAATAAAAGAATATGGCATTGAAATTTTTTTCTTGCCCCACCTTTCTTATAACTTATAACTAGGGCTGTGATTTATATGCAATAAAAACAGACAAATATGCATATATATATGTAAATATGTTTGGTCAAAAATGCAATTTAAAACTGACAATATGCGAAAACTACCACTAACTAAAACTACCAAATAGAACATTTTCATGTTGAACAAAGAAGACACATACATTCATTAAAATATCTGGCAATGGTGGCATGATTACATTTTTCAAGTACCTCACAGTTCAGTAAGAAAGGTTGTGAAGGTGAATCTGCGGAGAGTTTTCCCACGATTACTTCGACTACATATCTGCCTACAACTCAGATCGGTCCATTTTCGTTGAAGTCCCTGATTTTATGGTGTGTTTCATTGTATATAAGATCCAGGTGAGATTTTCTAAGGGTACTTTAGTGGGTAATGGTTTTCCCTGTGTATTTCTACAAAAAAAAAAAAAAACAACTCTTGAATTCAGGATGGCTTAGTTTATGGAGGGGTATAGCACGACATAAATCGGTGTCGAAACCGGACTTTCCAGACCCAGCACTTGTGGCAGCTTGTGTCGCAAAAGTTTGTTGAAACTTTGACTTTCTACCTTTGTTTGCTTTGTGTTTTGCTGTCTTTAAGTGCTGTGTTACCAAAAAGCATGTAGTTGTTGATACAGGTTTATCACAACAAACCCAGTATAAAAATACTTTTGAATGAATTACTCATAATAATTGAAATTACTCGTACTTTTGAACAAGATCTTTCGTCTTTGCGGTGACTTTCGGCATTTTAGGGGTAGTCAGTTCACAACACACAAATGGAAAACACGTTTTCACATTGGAAAACGCATGAAACTGGGTAAAGCTGAAAAGTTTTTTTGCCTGCTCAGAAACATTAAGATTTGACGTGCCAAATACCGATAGGCCGGATATGTAAAAAAATATGCAATTACAGCCCACTTATGCAAAAATATGCATTTATGGCAATATATGCACAAATATGCAAAATAAATATAGCTTAAGTTGATTCCAAATGCTTCAAAACATATACAGTTTGTAAAAACTGGATGTTTTAGTTAACCAGGAAAAATATGCAAATGCATATATTTCACAGCCCTACTTATAACCCTAACATAATGCTTTTAAGGTGGTTTCTAGCCAATTATATATTTTTTAAATTATGCCGACTCGTAACTGCGATGTCTACGACCTTTTTGATGTAGGACACGAAGAACAATGCATACAAATTTATTATTTTGCCTCAACCTTCTTATAACCCTGAGTTTATCTACTTAAGCTACCTTCTAGCAAATGAATATTTTTTAAAGAACGTCACCTCAAACCTGCGATGGTTCATGATTTTTCATATATAGGAAAAAAGAACAATGTGTAGAAATTTATTTTTTTGCCTCAACCTGCTTATAACCCTGAGTTTATCTACTTAAGCTACCTTCTAGCAAATGAATATTTTTTAAAAAACGTCACCTCAAAACTACGATGGTTCATGATTTTTTATATATGTATAGGAAAAAAAGAACTATGCGTAGAAATTTATTGTCATGCCTCACCCTTCTTATAATCTTGACATATTGTTCTTAAGAAGGTTTTCTACAAATTAAATAGTCTATGTTTTTAATGAACCTCACCTCATAACTGCCAGATCTTGCGTTCTTTTTGGTTATAAATTTAAAGAATATCCTAGAAATTTATTGTCTTGCCTCACCCTGCTTATAACCCTGACATATTGTTCTTAAGGAGGTTTCCTACACATTCAATAGTCTATGTTTTTAAAGAACCTCACCTCCAAACTGCCAGATTTTTGGCATATTTATTGATTATTGGCACTTTTTTGGATATTATTTTAAAGAATATCATATAGAAATTTATTGTCTTGTCTCACCAAAACTTGATAAAATGAACAATGAAACTAGACGACTAGGATGATGATAACTCTTTGTAAAACTCGAGAAGACAAAAATACAGGTTGTTTAAGGGTTATTCTTTTAATTAAGTCTTAATCTGATGGGAAAAGGCTATCCTCTAGAACATCAGGTTTCTTTCATAATGTTACTGTGAATGGGCGTTATTTGCAGGATGCGCATCCTGTGTTGTATAAGGACTTGGACTGTTTTTCCCGGAAAATCCGCGACTTTTCCGGCACACAAGGACGCGTTTAATTCACCGGGTTGGCTGTGTCTTTTTCTTGAATAGCAGGCGAGTCTAATTCCAGTCGTTCCTCCCTGGGAAAGGAAGGAAGCAGGTGCTCGTCTTGGGATGTGGTGGCCACCGGAGCATATAGCATGCAGAAGAGCCCGTGTCATCCCCCCACGCGTTCAAATGAAATGAATTAATGCTCGAGGAACAGCATGTCCATGTTATATCGTTGTCGCTAAGGAGACCGATCTAGGCCAACGCGTTATAGCAGCCTTGTTTTGACATTTGAACCAAATAATCAAACGGTTTTGACAGTGATTTACCCAAATACGTAACTATACTAAAAAAATCTACAATAATGTTATAATTAAACATAGATGCAAAGTAATAATAAGTCGAAATTATCATAAAAGCGTCTCTGAATAAAATGAAATCCCTAAGATGACGAATTTCCGTGTTAGCTATAATGAGGGAGAGGGCGCCGTGTTCATTCCAGAGACAAAGATCTTTCATTAGCCTTGTTAGCCTTGGAGAGAAAAATTTCCCATAAGAAAATTCACCTAGAAAAGTCGCATTTCATTAAAATTAAGGGTGACAAGATTGATAACAGATCGTACATGCTTTATAAACATCCATAAAATTATAGCAGATTAACTTTTTTTTCTTATCGCACTTTCCTAGAGGACAGTGACCCAGTACAGTGCTTCAACAAATCCCCGGTTGTTGAAGCACCTCAGGTACTGTTGATAAAGGATTTTAGTTATTATATATAGAATTATTCAATGAATATGAATGTCGACATTCTCCTTTGCTTTCGGAAAAAATGTAAACCCTCAATTTGTCAAGATTTTGATTTTAGGCAAATATTTGTTTACAAGGAGCACAAACAAGTTAATTTTATTTACTTATACTTCTTCTTTACATGTCCATACATTTACGCGACCATTGACCTCACCTTGGAATCATGGCTGCCAGTTTACCATATGTTATGTTTTAAAATCTCATGACCTCACATGATAATGTACTTTGGGTGTTATTTTTTGAAATGCTTCTTCATTTTTTTACTTAGTTGTTTCTACTTTAATAAGATTTACTTACCTACCGTGGGTAAGTAGTTACATCAGGATCCCTAACTTTAAATAATCTCAAACTTTTCCACATTTCTTTTTCATGAGTTGGTACATTTTTTACATAATTTATTTTTGTGACAATATAATTGTTCATTTGTACGCCAATGGCTGTTCGCCTACTATATTTTTTATTGTAAAATATCATTATCAACGTCATGATAATGATACAATGCAACGTACTTTTATGATTTGTTGGGTGACTGTTTTATGATTTGTATGCCTCTTCATTTTTCTACTTAGTTAATTTTATTTAAATTAGATTTACGTACCTGCCGTGGGAAAATACGCTACATCGGCATTCAAAACTGTTTAAGTTACTCTATTTACTAGCTAAATTGTTCAATACTGTTTACAAGTTACTCCAATTTCTCATATAGTTTTTACTTCTTTTTTCTTTTCTTTTGGTAATACATACCAATTAGTACACAAATGACAGCAGGTAAAACATATGTCAGATTTTCAAATCTCATGATCATGATATTGTACTATTTAGGAGTCTTTGGGTGATATTTCTTGATATGATTCTTTTTTTTACTTAGTAGTTTCAATTGAAATAAAACTCACTTACCTGCTGTATATAGGTGAGCTACATCAGGATTCCTAACTGTATAAGTAACCTCAATCTAGTCGCTAATTTGTTCTAGATGGTTAAAAAGGTGATCCAATTGCTCACATATTTCATTTTTTGACAATATAAGTACATGGGTCTATTCATGGCATCTGTTTACCAAATGCAATATTTCAATGTCCATGGTATAAAATGATATTGTATCTTTCTGATTCTTTGGGTGATATTTCTTGACATGCTTCTTCATTTTTTACTTGCAATTAGTTGTTTCTATGTAATCTGTTTTACCTACTGGCATTGGGTAAATAAGCTACGTCAGGATCTTTAACTGTATAAGAATCTTCGATCTATTCGATGGTTTGTTCTAGATCGCTAACAAGTTAGGAAAATTTCTCGCATTGTTAACTTTTTTGGCTATATATGTTCATAGTCCCACCTATGGTCTGTCTACCGAATGCAATATTTCAAAATCCCATGGTCTAACATGGCATTACACTTGTTGTGATTGTTTGGGTGATATTTCTTGATATGCTTCTTTATGTTTTTACTTAAATGATTCTATTTAAATCATTTTAACTTACCAGTCATGGGTATTTAAATTGCGTCAGGTACCTATCTCCAAAAGTAATCACGATTTATTCGTTAAATCGTATCTAGACGGTTAACAAATTCGTTAAATTTTTCACATTAACTTGTTTCTTTGGTATTTTTAGGCACTGATGAATTGAAATTCTAAAAATATTGAGTTCAACTATTATTTTTCATCTTCCTCTTGGTATTTCCAGTATGAGAAGTACTTACGACATGCGATGATTCGTTATACTCGATGTATTTCAAAGATTTAGGTCTAAAATCCGGCATTTTATGATAAATACACTTCAACAACGAAAAGTGAAGTTGATGGAAATATAATGAAAAAATAGTAGAGCGATGTTTTAAGATACTTTGAGAAAAAGAAGAAGTCGTGTAGGATTTCCACTACAAGGTTCCTGAACATTATGGAATAAAATTGGGTAAAAAAAAATCAGTCCACACAGAAAAATAATTTCATGGTTAAATTAGTTCCTTTCATTATCAACTTATGCGGTGCGTTTTCAATATAATTTTTCCAACGGAAATCTCGGTAGAATGGTCGGTTGGCGTATCTGAGGGGCTTATGGTTCAGTTCACCCACATGCCTCTCCTAGCTCGTCAGCGGTGTGACACAATCCAAAGGGAAAAGTTATTTTTCGCCGGCCGATCGGCCTTAGGAAAGGAAATCCACCGTAAGCCAAGACTGCACGGATGTTGGCTACACATTAGATCCAACAGCGTAACGGCCAATGTCCTTAGCCACACTCGACATGGCACAGAGGCGGACCATACATGCTTCGTTCCTCAACCTAATGAGAAGAAACAAAAAAGAAATAAACTTGGAGTTCTCAAGCGGTTTTACAACAGGTAACTTACAGGCGACATTTTCGAATTTAAAAATTTATCATACAAAGTTTTGAATAGAGCTATCCCATCAAACTGATACTGCGTCTTGGTTCGAATATCTTATATTGCAAACAGGTGGTCTTTATCGGTGACACCCCTTGTGAAAATAATCGATTGTGTTTTTTCCGTCTTCGCGGACAGGGGGTCGATTTGAAAAAAAAATTCAACCGGATCGCCGGGAAGGCACGGGTCTGAAAAAAGGAGCGCCAAGTGGGCCACATCTGGAGAACAAATGCGATAGAGACCTGTTGATCGAACTATTAAAAAAAATGGGACTTCCGTTTTTATTATGTTTAAAAATACAAAGGAAAAGCCTTGAGGCGTAATTCGGGATTGTTTCCGATCAGATGGTATATCGATTACTTAAGAAAAATCGATTATTTACAGAATAAAATAAGAAAAAATCATAAAATAACTCCAGCGTCATTAATTTTCTTAACATTGTCAAACAGTAAAGCAAAGCGGATTCATACAGCCAGTATCCAGGATATAATAAACAGGATCATAAGATTTTATTGTCCAGAATTCATTCCTTAAACATTTTGGTCTAAAACTTGAAGTAAACAATGATAAAGGGGCAAAAGAACTGATTCGCAAACCATAAGAACATTTCCTAAAAAGTCTTTAAGGACTTAATAAACTCTAAATTAAGCCCCTGACTTTGCGTCAAATTCAGAATGCAGTTCGATGGCAACGTTTTAACATGGATTGAGACTTAATTGCACACATTCATTAAATTCCTTGGTAAGAAACTTATCTTTTTTAAAAGGACATACCATTGACAGGAAATGACCAGGAGAAAACATCTAGATTATGCGCAAGGTGAACTAAGATGCTGATTTTCTGACGAATTTTTTCACTTTTCGGATATAAAACTTATCAAAATCCTAGCAGTTTTGAAGAACCATCCTTGAAAAAGATATACTATTCTTGGAAAGCAACTTAACAAATGGCAATGTCAGGGGTATAAGCAGGGCCAAGGATGATGATGACTCTTATTCTGCTTAATTTTTTCGGTTTTGAGACAATAAAACTCAACATCTTTGCAGTTTTGACGATATATCACTAAAGTATCATGATGTATCATAAATCACAATGATATATCATCATATCATAAATTATATCATGATAAGGTATATCATTTGCAGGAAAATAGAACAAGATGAGTGTAGTCTCACGGGTTATAAGCAGGGCGAGGCAAGGCAGACTCGCTTCGACATCTCGCCATCTTCAGTGTTGGTCTTGTGTCGATGCTTCATCGTGCGTCCCAGACCAGAATAACCAACATTGAAGATATGTGGCAATACGTCGGAGAGATCAAACTAGATAGGCAGATCAAAATGATGAAGCCCTCTGATCATTTTTTTCTGTCCTAATCTTTTGGTTTAGAAATTAAGGAAACCTTTCAAATAATTGAATTTCTAAAGTACAGTGCTCTATAGAAATAAATCATTCAATGGTAAACACCTTAAGAAAATGACTGACAGAGTTATAAGGTGGGTGAGGCAACTTTGAACATTTTTTATGTTCGAACTTTTTGGTTTAGAAATAAAAAACTTCCAAATTATTGAAATTCTAAAGTACAGTACTCTTCAGAAATAAACTATTGAACGGTAAACACTTTAAGACAATGACGTCGTCGAGGTTATAAGATGGGTGAGGCAAGTTTCTAAATGTTTTTTGCCACATCCTTTCGGATTCGAGGCAAAAAATCTTAAAATTTTCACAATTTCCAAATGCATTACTTTTACGAAGTAAAACATTAGCTGGAAAACCAGTCAAGGCCATAAGCCGGGCGAGGCAAGACGTAGACCACTTCCGATTTTCACCCGTGCCGAAGAAGAACGAGTTGCATTCATTCCGGATTATCTATTTTGCATATTACTATTAACAAAGAGCCATCATATCCTGGACAAGCTCAAAATCTAAGCTAAAGATTTTGGGAATACGAAAAGCGTGAATTTTTTCCATTTACACATCAAAAATAGCAGTATCCGGACTACAAGCTTTGTAAGTTGAAGGAATTTAAAGCTTCAATTTTGGGGGCGTCGGTGGCCGCAACGTTTTAGGCGTTGACACGGCGTTCGTGACTGTAAGGTGAAGGTCCCGGGTTCGAATCCAGCGGCCCTGCATTCGAGCCCGACATACTACAAATGGTATATACCCCGAGGGTTGATATAACCTAAAAACCTTCAATTTGTCTATTGAAATACAATAAGCGACTAGTTGAGTTTGACTAGTATACTGGAATCGTTAGAACAAAAAAAGCGATTTTATTTCAATTAATTCTTTTCTGGCACAAGGGAAAACGTATGACTATGCTTTAGTTTCTTGATTTTCTGAACGAAATAATTCTCTTTTCGGATCTGCTTACATGGTAGTCGTTCTGGAGTGTCCAGAGGGTTGACCCTTTGGTTTTTCAAAAAACTTTTCTGTTGGAAAACGAATTATACTTATCTTAGGAGAGCTAGTGATTGTTATAGTCCTAAAATTCTTCGTTTTTATAGCTGGGAACTTGTTGATTCTTTTGCCAAAATGATAACTTGTTGATATCAGCTGTATTTTCCCCTATGGTTCAGTCATCTAGTGTGGTTTTAAGTGATTTCTCGTAATTAGATTGTAAAAAATTGTCTATGACCTGTTATTTATGTTATTGTACGCATTGTTTTCTTTAAGACTATTGGTGGGAAGTCTTGACTTTGAAGGGAACGTAGGATTTGATGCTTAGTTGCATGTTTGACTGGCAGAAGCCTTTATCGTGTATGGGTTTTACTTAGTTCGGACATTGTTGCTTCTGGATCGATATCTCCAACGCCTTCATGTTGTTTATCTGTCTTCCTTGAATGCCACACGCGTCCTCGAGATCGTGTAGGAGACGTGCACGTGCTCGGCTCGCGCGCCTTGAGCCTCGCCCGCAGATTTCGCCACATGTGCCCCGTCTCCCGCAGAGGTCCCGTTCCCACGCTCGTCCGTCAGAAGGGGCGACAATTAAATTTTTATTTTTATCTCGGCCCCATCTCGCGCAAAAAAACAACAACCACGGTTGTCACTTTGTTATTGTCCATCGGGTTTCCTAAAAACCATTCCGCCCCGATTAACTGCGGCGACAAGCCGAAAATCCGATGTGAAAAGAGCGTGCGAATTCGTGACAGGGGAAATTATCAACGGGGGACTTTTTTGGGGAACAAAGCCGTAATTAAAGTCCGTCTTAATTGGTCGTCCTCGGGTCAAATGTGGTCATAGAAGGAGACATTGTTCCAAAGGCCAAAAACCCGTGTTATATTTTTCCTCGGACTTTTCTATGATAAGTAGAACAGCAGACAGAAATAAAGCTGAGAAGTTTTATTAATTTAACTGGAGAAACTACTGAAAGTCTAAATAAAAGGCAAAATACCGAAGAAAATGATAAAAATATTGTATTAGTTTTGTCAGGAGTATTTGTTATCATCAGTTTATCTAAATATCTTGCCGACCTACAAGCAAAACCTTATCAAAATATTCATAAGAATTGGCAATACTGTAAAACCAAAATATCATGAATATTTTCTCATAAAAAAGGGCCTGAGGGGCCTAAGAATATTTGAGTCATGTATTAGTATACGAAACTTTCACCATTTTTTCTGAATATCTGGCCGAAGAATAAATAGAACCCAATCAAACATGACCTAATAACTAAATACATTTATGTTAGTATGTAACCTAAATTTCATGTAATTAGTTAATAGTAAAGTGCATGACGGGTTTAAGAATGTTTAGAAGAATCATGTATTAGGTTAATCAAACTTGCCATAACAGCTGATGATCAAAGCAATAACGTATTGCCATAATTTTGTTAAAATTTGTTCATGTGAATTTGTTGTGTGAGAGCCAAAAATTATTTATAAGAGATAATAATTTCTACTTTCTCATAATATCTCGCTAACGCATCAATTAAATGCAGTAAACTTTGTTTAATGAATAAAAATATATGACATAACGTGTAATAAAATTTAATTAATTTAGTTCGTAAGAAAGTGTCATAGAGTCTTAAGAATGATTAGAAGAATCATGTTTTATATGTGAAACAAGTTCCATTTTTTCGCCGACGAATAAACAGAAATCCATCAAACTTCACCTAATAATAATATGCATTTATGATAGTGAATAACCTACGTTTTTTTAAATTAGTTAATACCTAAGTGCCTGATGGGCCTAAGATGCTTAGAAGAATCATGCATTAGCATGTGAAAAAAGTTCCATTTTTTCGCCGACGAATAAACAGAAATCCATCAAACTTGACCTAACAATTAAGTACATTTATGACAGGGTATAACCTACGTTTTTTTAAATTAGTTAAGACCTAAGTGCCTGATGGGCCTAAGAATGCTTAGAAGAATCATGCATTAGCATGTGAAAAAAGTTCCATTTTTTGAGTATCTCGTCGACAAATAAACAGAACTCAATCAAACAAGACCTAACAATTAAGTACATTTATGATAGTGCCTGATGGGCCTAAGAATACATAGAAGAATCATGTAGTAGTTTGTGAAACAAGTTCCATTTTTTGAATATCTCGTCGACGAATAAACAGAACTCAATCAAACAAGACCTAACAATTAAGTACATTTATGATAGTGCCTGATGGGCCTAAGAATACATAGAAGAATCATGTAGTAGTTTGTGCAAAAAGTTCCATTTTTTGAGTATCTCGTCGACGAATAAACAGAACTCAAGCAAACTAAACCTATTCATTAAATACATTTATGATAGTGTATAACTTTTTTTTAAATTAGTTAATAGGTAAGTACCTGATGGGCCTATGAATGTTTAGAAGAATCGTGCATTACCTTAGCGAAGCCCTTCCATCTCGAATGACTCGGCAATTTACAAACCAATTCTAGTCAAACTTACTACTACAGCTGATGATCTAATCAATAACGTATTGCCATAATTTTATTAAAATTTGTTCATTTGAACTTGTTTCATGAGGGCCCAAAGTTATTTGTGAGAGCTGTATGTAAGTTTGGTTTCTTCTTCACTCTCTTAATGAATCGTTAACGAATGACCTAAATGCAGTAACTTTGGCTTAATGAAAAAAAATATATGACATAATGTGTAATAAAACTGAATTAATTTAGTTCTTAAGGAAGTGCAAGAGAGGTTTAAGAATGTTTAGAAGAATCATTTATTAGCTTAGTGAAGCCCTCTCCATTTTCTGTAATTATCTGTTTGAGCTATAAATAAAATTTAGCCAAACTTGCCATAACACCTAATGATCAAAAATATAATATATTGCCTTAATTTGATTATAATTTGTTCATATGAATTTGTTCTGTGAGGGCCAAAAATTCTTTGTGAGAGTTATATATAAGTTTGGCGAAGCCTTCTCCAATTTCTCACAATATCTCGCTAACGCATCAACTAAATGAAGTAAACTTGGCTTAATGAAAAAATATATGACATAATATATAGCAAAACTTAATTAATTTAGTTCATAAGAAAGTGGCTGACAGGCTTAAGAATGTTTAAAAGAATCGTGTATTAGCTTAGTGAAGCCCCCTCTATTTGCTCTAAGTATATGTTTGAGGTATAAACAAAATTTAGTCAAACTTTTAAGGTTTATTAGTTTAACTGAAGAAATTACTGAAAGTCTATATAAAAGGCAAAATACTAAAGAAACTGATAAAAATATATATTAGTTTTGTCAGGAGTATTTGTTATAATCAGTTTATCTAAATATCTGGCCGACCAACCAGCAAAACCTTATCAAAATTCATAAGGATTGAAAATAGTGGCAATACAGTAAACCCAAAATATCATGAACATTTTCTCATAAAAAACGGCCTAGGAATATTTGAGTACTAATGTATGTGAAACCTTCTCCATTTTTTCTGAATATCTCGGGAATAAACCGAACTTAATCAAAGTATCTGTTTGAGGTATAAACAAAATTTAGTCAAATTTGTGATTGTGCTTGATGGTCAGAAGACTAATGTAACGCATTAATTTGATTAATAGTGTTCATAGGAATTTGTTCTGTCAGGCCAATTTTCGTTTGAGATAGTAGTGTATGTATTTTGCTCCTCCACATTCTTAGATTATCTTGCTCATGGATGAATAAAATGCAGTCAAACTTGCCATATTGATTAACAATGTATGCAAAAATCTGGAAAGAAAATTTCATTAACATTCGTACATAGAAATCGGCCTTGGGGGATAAAACTTTTTAAAAGCTTTCCCCTTTCCCATCGCTCACCGATGAATTAAACGCAGTCAAACTTAACTTAGTGGTTAACATTACGTGGCAAAATGTTTAACCGAAATTTTATTAGGTTTGCTTATAGGACTTGCGTCTAAGGGGCCAACAAACTTTGTGAGAGAGATTTGTTTGCAAAACTTTCCCCATTCTCTGTGAATATCTCGTGAACGTCTGAACCGAATTAAGTCAAACTTACCATATTCATAAAAATGAATATGTCTGAAAAATCATACTAAATATGCTTAAAAAATTTCTTCAACGGGCCTAAGAATCTCTGTGAGAGTGATGAATTAGTTTGTGAAACTTTCTCCATTTTCTCTGAATATCTTGCGAATGTATGAACCGAATTAAGTCAAACTTAACATAACCATTAGAAATACATGCCAGAATATATGAATGAAATTTGACCATGTTTGCTCGAAGAATTTATTCAAGGGGCCGAAGAATGTTTGTTAAAATGATGTATCATCTTTTTGATGGCTCCTACATTATTCTGTTCTTGACTAAAAAATAAACTCAATTTGTGACATAACACATGTTTTTATGACTATCCTCGCTGCATATGGTTAATCACAGATGATCAGAGGTTTCAAATAATTGGAAGATTAAAATAAAAATATATAGTAAACTGTTTGGAATGTAGAAAGTAATAAAAGACTTAAGATACATCGTTGGGAAACAACTCAGTGTTTTCTGATGGTTTAAATTAAGTTTCTACGATTATCTCTTCCTACCGTTGTAAACCACTTTGCGATTTTGTTTTTTCTTGGTTATTTGGACGGTTGTTGCGTTAATTTGTGCAGTTTCGACCAACGGCAGTTGAAAAACGGCCAATTCCATTTAACGGACGGCTTTATTGTCCAGTCTGAAATCCGATGTAGCTCGTTTACCTCTCACCGGGTTTTTTTTCTTCCGACGATTCCATCCACAATTTGTCATCCCGTGTAATTCATTTGTGGTGGGTTCCGTTCTCACGTCAAAGGCTTGGGACAATTTAATGATTTGGGCTTTTTTTTCCCTCTGTCTCTTTCTAGCTGAAGCGGCGTGCTCTATGAATGCACTCGGCTGCCCCGTGTAATTCCGGCTCATGACCATCATCAAAACCTGATTTAGAGCCGACTCCGCCTTTTGCCGTCACTCTTCATAATTACTGTGACAACCCTTCAGAAAATTACATTCGGCACGTCTTTTTAAACGGGGCCCACCTCGCCCAGAGGTTTTTGTCGTTGTTAACCCTTTTGGAGAATTCGTTAATTCGAGAATTATTTTCTCCCTTACTTTGATATATTTTCGAATATAGATGGGCATATGTGTAGATAAGACTTCAAACAGCTCAGATTCATTCACAGATCAACTAACACCAATAACCTAACTGGATGTCCACATATTTCTCTCGCGCCCATCTTTTATTTACGTAGGCTCCGTCAATCGACTGTCCGAAAAATCCTGACTATGCCATTATTAATTAATCCACGTTTTCGGGAATATTCGAAAAAATGTGGAAATATTGGAATTGTTGACTTCATTACAGAAGATTTTTTAATATTATATTATCACACTTGTTTCTCTCTTACTCATTTTCGTGAGGATGGATTAGCCTGCAATGAAATGACAGGATCGTAAAATGGTTCCTCATTTTCCTTCAGGTAATTAATTGATTCAAATAACTTACATAATGAATGAGGGCGAGAGGAACATGCTGCCACACAGTGTGGTTAAAAATGACGATATGGACGAAATTGTGGATTGATTAGCTTGCAATGAAATAACAGGCTCGTAAAAATTTTCTCATTTTTCTTCACATAATTGGTCCAAATGACCTACATAAAGGATGAGGTAAGAGGAACATGCTGACATGCAATGAAACTAAAATTTTCAATGTTTCCATTTTTTCTTTGTACATTTTTTGTGTATGAATAAAACGGAAAATTAATAAGTCTGCAATGACATATTTAGCACGTAAAAGTTTCCCAATTTTTCACAGTCGATTGGTAAAACTAGCTTCGAAAAGGATGAGGCCAAGAGAAACATGCGGACACACAGTTAAGTATCAAATTCCATTATGTGCACATTTATTTGGATATAAACAAAAGTGAAGATTGATTAGCCCGTAATGAAATAACAGGCTAGTAATAATTTTCTAATTTTACTTCAGTTGATTGGTTCAAATAAACGACATGAAGAATGAGTGCAAGAGGATCATGCTGACATGCAATGAAATTAAAACTTTCAATGTTTCCATTTTTGCTTTCTTCATTTTTTTGTATATGAACAAAACGGAGAATTAATAAACCTGCAATGACATATTTAGCACGTAAAAGTTTCTCAATTTTTCACAGTCGATTGGAAAAACTGACCTACGAAAAGGATGAGCGCGAGAGAAACATACGGGCACAAAGTTAAGAATCAAATTCCAATTTGTTAGATTTATTTGGATATGAACGAAAGCGAAGATTGATTAGCCCGCAATGAAATAGCAGGAACGTAATAATTTCCTAATTTTCCTTCAGTTGATTGGTTCAAATAAACGACATGAAGGATGAGCGCGAGAAGAACATGCTGCTATATACTTAGGCTAAAATGCCAATATGTATTTGCATGTTTTTCAATTTGAAAAAAAAAAAAAATCGGATCGAGCCGGTAAAGTCGTATACTATATGTAAAAGTTTCCTAATTTTTATACAATTGATCGGTAGAACTGATGCATGAATAGGATGATTGCGAGAGAAACATGCCAACATACAGCGAAGAATCAAATGCCAATATTAACAAGTGCTAATTAGATCATCAGCCAATTAAATTTTAATAATTTTTACGTAGTTGATTTGCTGAACTAACCTACGGGAATTAAGACCACGGGAGAAAATACCGTGAGATGAAACATACCAATTTCAGCATTTATTCTGATATGTATTGGGTTGATTAGTTTGCCTGCAATGGCTAAATAAAGGATGGGTGCGAGAGAAACATGCCGACGTACAGCTAAGAAACGAATGCCAATTCTACAAAGTGCTAATTGGACATCATCAGCACGTAAAATTTTATGAATTTTTACATAGTTTATTTGCCGAAGTAACCTAAGTAAAAAGTTTCTGAGATTTATTCGGATATTTAGGAAACCGTGGATTAATTAGCCTGCAATGACACAACTAACTTTTGTTCGTGTCCAAATAAATGTGCAAATATTGGAATTTGATTGGCAACTGTGTGTCCGCATGTTTCTCTCGCCGTCATCTTTTCGTAGGCCAGTTTTACCAATCGACTGCGAAAAATTGGGAAACTTTTTCGTGCTCAATATGTCATTCCAGATTCATTAATTCTCCGTTTTGTTCATATAAAAAATAATGAAAGAAAAAATGGAAACATTAAAGTTTTAATTTTATTGCATGTCAGCATGTTCCTCTTGCACTCAACTTTATGTAGGTCATTTGAACTAAATTATCTGAAGAAATGTGGAAATTTTGCGAGCCTGTTATGTCATTGCAAGCAAATCAATCCACTGTTTCGTCCATATCGGTATTTTTAACCACACTGAGTGGCAGTATGTTCCTCTCGCCCTCATTCTGTCTGTAAGTTATTTGAATCAATTAATTACCTGAAGGAAAATGAGGAAACATTTTACGATCCTGTTATTTCATTGCAGGCAAATCCATCCTCACTTTTGTTCATGTCCAAATAAATGTGCAAATACTGGAATTTGATACTTAACTGAGTATCCGCATGATTCTCTCCCGCTCATCCTTTTCGTAGGCCAGTTTTTCCAATCGACTGTGAAAAATTGAAAAACTTTTACGTGCTAAATATGTCATTGCAGGCTTATTAATTCTCCGTTTAGTTCATATACAAAAAAATGAAGAAAGAACAAATGGAAACATAGAAAGTTTTAATTTCATTGAATGTCAGCATATTCCTCTTGCACTCATCCTTCATGTCGTTTATTTGAATCAACTAACTGAAGTAAAATTAGTAAATTATTACGAGCCTGTTATGTCATTGCAAGCTAATCAATCCACTGTTTCCTCCATATTGGCATTTTTAACCACACTGTGTGGCAGCATGTTCCTCTCGCCCTCATTCTTTATGTAAGTTATTTAAATCAATTAATTACCTGAAGGAAAATTAGGAACCATTTTACGATCCTGTCATTTCATTGCAGGCTAATCCATCCTCACTGTTGTTAGTGTCCAAATAAATGTGCAAATATTGGAATTTTATACTTAATTATGTATCCGCATATTTCTCTCGCGCTCGTCCTTTTCGTAGGTCAGTTTTTCCAATCGACTGTGTTAAACTGGGAAACTTTTACATGCAAAATATGCCATTGCAGGCTTATTAATTCTCCGGTTTGTTCATATACAAAAAAATGAAGAAAGTAAAAATGTAAACATGTTTTAATTTCATTGCATGTCGGCATGTTTCTCTTGCGTTCAAACGTTATGTAGGCCATTTGAATCAATTATCTGAAGAAAAATGTAGAAAATTTTAAGAGCCATTAATCGCAGGCTAATTAAACCAGTGTTTAATTTATATCCGAAAATGCAAATAAATATTGGCATTTTTAACCTCACTGAATGGCAGCATGTTCCTCTCGCCCTCATCCTTCATGTACGGTATTTGAACGAATCATCTGAAAAAAAAAAAAAATGAAAAAAAAAGAAAATGAGGAACTTTTTGCGATTCTGTTATTTCATTGCCGGCTAATAATCCTCACTTTCGTCATATCCGAAAGAAACATGCAAATACATATTGACATTTTTAACCACATTGTGTGGCAGCATGTTCCTCTCGCGCTCATCCTTTATGTAGGTCATTTGATCCAATCACCTGAAGAAAATTGAGGAACAACTTACTAGCCTGTTATGTCATTGCAGGCTAAGCAATCCTCACATTCCTTCCTATCCGAAAAACCATGTAAACATTGGCACTTTCAACTTGACTGAATCAGCATGTTTCTCTCGCGCTCATCCTTCCTGCGTATAAGTTAATTAAAAAATCAGGAACTTTTCATTTACTTCCGGGCCACGCTTTTGCTAAACATCTCCCGTCCAAATTTGTTTCTGCACTTTGGAACCGGTTCCTATTTGCATTGCAGGAAGTGGGTGGAAGTCCGGTGTCATCTACATCCAGGAAGTGGACACACGTGCCCCGGGCCACACCTGCAACCCGCACGTGCACAATCTCCACCCATTTCCTCCCCTGCAGCTTCCCCCGACTCGGAGAAAAATCTCAGTTTTTAAGTTGTTTTTTCTTATGCTATTTTCGAAGTGCACCTTTCCCTTGTAAACCGAACCGGGGAAATTTTAGTCCCGGACAGCATATTGAGTCATATGTTGAAAAGCTCGTAATTAAAAATTGTCGACTAAAATTTACAAAACACAAGTGTGTAATGTAAATAAATTGACCTCATCTCGCAAAATTCCTTTCTGAAAAGAAACAAATTCGATGAATCGTGTCTGTACCAAAATAGACCTTCTTAAAAACGGCCAATTTGCAAGTGAAATTGGAACGGCCCGCGGGGTATCGCTTGATCTCCCATCGAGAGAACGTCCGAACCTCGCCATTTTATATTCATTCAGTCATTCACCAAGTATTGCTCACGCGTCTTCTTGGAACGGTCTCATTCTTCGCCCGGCTGTGAATCGGCCTCGCCTGTCTTACTCGGTTGAAGGTAGAAAATCAGTGGTTTCCTCCATAAACCACCTGCTTCCTCTTTAATCGTTCCTTCCGTTCCGAACGAAACAACTTCGTTCATAAAACATCCTGAACAATAGGTGTATTCATTGTCCTTTATAGCATGAAAAACACAGTTTTCTCCTAGTTTTCATGTGATGACCTGCACTAATAAATTATTGAGGGTGTATCTCGACAACATAACCGTTTATCAGCTATCGACATACATTTGTGATTATATTAAACAACAGGGTATAAGACTTGAAAAACTTTTTAACCAATTTTGTGTCTATTACTGACTACTCCATGGATGTAGCCTTTTTTTATTAAAAGTTTTTATATTATAAAACATTGCTTTAATGTTTTGTAAAATGTTTTATACATAATAACTAACCAAGCTTTATTTCAAGAAGAAGAATCAATCTTGTAAGTCTTGTAGAACAAGGTGAAGTGAGAATTAGTCGGACCCCGTGATAATAATGTTCAACAGATCTCAATGTTTTTCTAACTATACATAAAACTCATAAGTCGTATTAGGGCATAGAACCATAAAAGCAGTTAAAAGTGGTCGGATGGTAACTATGAATTGGTAAATCGTTACATAAAAAAAGAGGCTAGCGTTATGGCCATCATTCTAATTTGTTTTATGAGCCATAACCCGATAAAGAGGGTTAATTCATTTAGTGCCTTTATCGACCCTTCTCCAACGTAGCGATAAGAAAGTGGGCCTTATTTTCAAGACCATTAGTCCATTCGGGGGGGAATAGTTGAGGGTAAAAAACCACGTGGTCTGGTGTTTGACTTCACGTGGTTTTGTGTATTTTCAAAAGGGTATAATGTGCGGCTAGTTCCCAAACGGAATTTTACTGCCAGTTGATCTTCCTTTTTATCTAATCTGGAGGCTCCGAGAGTCGCCGTGTATACAGAAGAACCGCTGAACAAAATTCAAGAATATGTGACAAATTTTATATACGTGAGATTAAAAGTAAAAAAAAAAAACTGTTCTGTCGGAGAAAATTTGTGCTACGTGCATACGTCGAAACAGAGTAAAGTCTATCTTTACAAAATATGGTTCTTTGTTGTTTTCAACGATCCGGATTTCGAGCTCATCATCAGGTGGAAGGAGTTACAAACTCCTCTCTAGACATGAAGTGTAAGAGTGAACCCACCGATTCTGAAGGACAGAATTAATTAATTTTAACCTGATTCTTAATTAGGTTCAGACGTTGTTGGAGTGTGTTGATAAGATTGCAGTGTCGTCCATGTAGGTTGTGGGTTTTGGATTTGGATGTGTGGTTATCTCAGCAGTGTAAATGTTGAAGAGTATTGGGCCTAGGATACTTCCTTGAGAAACGCCTAGTTTTATTAGCGTGATGGGCGAAAAATCGGTGCCGATTCTCACTTTAAACCATCGTTCCGAGAAGAAGTATTTCATTACAATAAAGTAGGAATGAGGCACGTTTTAACTTACATCCATCAATAACCATTTTAAGGAATTTTTTTCAAATTTATTCATGAATATTTCGGCACAAAGTGAGATTACCAATGGAGTCTCCATTATCCCCACTTTCTACCAAAATATTCTTGAATGACTTTGAAAAATGGCAAAAATGGGGCCTCACACTGTTTATAATCTAGACAAACTGAGGTTTACTAGCTTTGTTCGGTGGATCTATTCAAGCGTTTTGAAATTAAGAGTTTAAAAGCAAAACCCACTCGCTTTTATCAGTGTTCTGAAGATAGATAGTCTTACATTGTCCAGCTAACCCCTTGATAAGAAGAGGTTACCAAGTTTGTTCTGTGGAACTATTAAATTTTCTTGAATTTGAAGGAAAACAGCTCGTTCGTATCAGACGAAATGGATTCTGCTTAAGACAACTTTGCTGTTGTTTGAAACTGACAATGTTTGCAAAAATGGATTCGCCCCGCACATCTTATAACCCTGACGTTAAATTCCAGCCGGATGTTTGAGATTTGGTTTCGATTTATCTATGGAGTGATTTTCTTCTTGTTTGAAATTCGTCTTTCATCGCCTGCCATCTCGCTAACCAGTTAAAACCAAGCATATATTTAAAAAAGTATAGGATACTCAAATATAACTTTCCACAACAGTTTTGGTGAAAACAAAAAATTACAACTTGGAAAAATCAACGGCATAAATTTAAAAAAAAATTAGGTCAGAAATCAAAAATAATGATAGTAAATGAGTAACGAGATTATTAAATGATAAAAAAACGGAATTTTAATTATTTGTGTCGCGGCCGGCGTTATTAAGGCAGGTGTCAAGGCAGGTGGAAGCGGCGGGGTCACCTGCTCTACGTCAGAAGGCATCTGCCTTGCTGAATACGCTGCTGGCGTACTCTAATTTTAGCCGAGGGACACTCTCTGCCCCATTCATGCGACATGAGCTCATTTCCTCTCCTCGGGGGAGTATCATCCTCACTGGGTCACGGCATCTGTTGAATGGTGAAACCCGTCCGCCGCCGGTGCAGTTGACGCATTGTTGTACTCTACACCACGTGGTCGTCGGTGGTTCACGGAGTACGAAATCTGAAGGGTTCTCCGCCAAAGCAACTTCCCTACGTTCAGCAATTAAAGAACAATAAAACAGATTTTGTATCAAACCCTAAAAGCTAAACAATTACTTGCATTATGTAAATTTTAGAAATGTTTTACAGGTCTACGAGTTTTTAAGAGCATTTTCATATTTCTAGTTGGTCTATTTTAGTTAATCTACAATCTAGCAACAAACTCTGAATAATGTACAGAAAGGTATGCAATAATAATTAATGCACTTGCTATATCATCCATGGTGGAACAAACTGCTTTTTTTACCTTTCAGCTGATTCTTCCTTTCCCATGAACAATTCTAATATACTTTTTAACCTTTTCTATCAAATACCTTTGTTTCGTACGACATATTTTTGCTTGTTTGTATCAACCTTTTTTAAAACTTATCACTTATTTGCTTATTTTAACTCTATTGTATTAAACACTTTGTTTAGTAAACATTTTTCTCTTGAAAAATGAATTCGAGAAAACGTAAAAAAACAGCTAGAATAGGCGGACCAATACCGCTTTAGTTTAGTAGTTCCAGTTATTTTGTTTAGAGTTATTTTATTTATAATAATTGTACGAAACTATATGAAAAGTTTGGCTTCTTCCTATCAATCGATCTGTGATTATTCTTATGTGCATGTTGCGAGTTGTTACATGCTGACATACACTTTAGATGCAAACAACATATATTTCAAAATTAGAGAGCAAACGGACCAGATATTAAAAAAAACGCTTAGCAAATAAAGAAAAACAGCGAGATCAGGCGGACCAACAATTTTTTAGTCAGTCAGTGATGTTTGTTCTCTTCCAGTTTGAATTACACCGAAACAATATGAAATGTTTAGCTTCTCCTGATTTGACTTAAGTGTATTCATAGGGGGAGGGGTTGGCTCGAGAGATGACATACCGAAATACACTGATAATACAAAAAATTGAGCCTGAGATAACCATCTAGCGTAAAAAAGTGAATCAGGATTTCTTGAGCAGATTAAAATATTAACAAATGCTTAATAACTGAAATTGTTACAAAAAAAAACAACAACACAGAAAATCAATTAAAAACAGCGAGATCAGACGGACCAACCTAGTTGTAGTTGGTCAATGACGTTTTTTTCTTTTATTTGGATTCATTTTATTTTAAATATTTTTTTCTTCCAAGCTGAATTATATCTGATTATGCATGTCTTAGGGTATTCAAAAGAGACGATCGGAAGGGATAACATGCTGACTTATACTGCTAATCAAAAAAACCTCTGTGATAACGATGCAGTTAGAACAAGATGACCAATCGGGGAAGATCAAACAGAAGTCTGAATTGTAAAACACGTTAAAAAATGATCTGATTCTATCATCCAATTGACCCTGGTATTCGTAAGCGACGAATGCGAGGGAAAACATGGTGACGCCCACTGTTAATGAACAAAACCGCGTCTGAAAAACCATGCAGCGAGAACACGCGGACCAAGGATATCCGGAGAAGAAAAAACTGTTGTATATTTAATGACTCTTTGAAATTTGTTTTGCAAATCAAACAACTCAGCGAGAATAAGCGGACTAACATGCTTTATTTCATTTTTATATTGTTGATGACTCTAGTTCTTCTGCCCAGGCCAGTAAAACATCAAAATCAGTATGAACCCAAAATAGCGAGAATTGGCGGACGTGATTCTTTTCTTACAATACTTTGAAATGATTTAGTAAATACTGTGGTACATACTACACAAGGCTGCAAATGAGCTAGAATAGGCGGACTCACATATTTTTAGTTTGTTGGTGACTTTTTATGATCAGACCAGTAAAACAAAACAAAAAATTGCTCCCAATTTTTCTTCATCCTGTTATTGCAATGAAAAAATCTCAACTGGACAGAAAATAGCAGGAATAGACGGACCGTGATTCTTTTCTTACTATACTTTTCTGGTTAATTTTTTGTTTACCCAAGTCTGCAAATGAGCGAGAATAGGCGGACTCACATATTTTTAGTTTGTAGGTGACTTCTTTTTCTGCCCAGACCAGTAAAACTAAAAAAAAATTGCTGCCAATTTTTCTTCAAACTGTTATTACAATGAAGAAAATCTCATTGAACCAAAAATAGCGAGAATTTGCGGACCGTGATTCTTTTCTTACTATACTTTGAAATGATTTAGTAAATACTGTGGTCAATTTTTTTTTTATACAAGGCTGCAAATGAGCTAGAATAGGCGGACTCACATATTTTTACTTTGTTGGTGATTCTACTTTTTATGATCAGACCAGTAAAACAAAACAAAAAATTGCTCCCAATTTTTCTTCATCCTGTTATTGCAATGAAGAAAATCTCAAGTGGACCGAAAATGGCGAAAATAGGCGGACTTTGATTCCTTTCTTATTAAACTTTTGTGGTTAATTTTTTGTTTAACCAGGTTTACAAATGAGCGAGAATAGGAGGACCCACATACTTTTGGTTTCTTGGTGCCTCAAGGTATTCTGCCCAGGACAAAAAAAATTTAAAAATCGGCCAATTTTTTTTCATCCTGTTATGTAGCAAATCTCATCTGCACCCAAAATGGAAAAAATAGGCGGACTTTTATTCGTTCCTTACTAAAATTTGAAATGATTAAGTGAATACTATGCTAAATGTCTTCTTTAAACAAGCCTGGCAATGAGCGAGAATAGGAGGACCAATATGCTTTCATTTTTAGATTGTTGATGATTCTTCTGCCCAGGCCATTAAAACATAAAATCAGTCTTAACCCAAAATAGCGAGAATAGGCGGACTGTAATTATTTTCTTACTATATTTTTGTGGTTAATTTTTTGTTTAACCAAGTTTACAAACGAGCGGGAATAGGAAGACCCACATATGTTTTGTTTTGCGGTGACTCTAATTATTCTGCCCAGGACAACAAAAAATCGGCCAATTTTTTTTCATCCTATTATTGCAATGTAGAAAATCTCATCTGAAACCCAAAATGGCGAAAATAGGCGGACTTTGATTATTTTCTTACTAAACTTTTGTGATTAATTTTTTGTTTAATCAGGTTTGCAAATGAACGAGAATAGGGGGACTCACATATTTTTTGTTTGTTGGTGTCTCTAGCTATTCTGCCCAGGACCAAAAAAAATCGACCAACTTTTTTTTCATCCTGTTATGTAGAAAATCTCATCTGGGCCCAAAATGGCGAAAATAGGCGGCCTTTGATTCTTTCCTTACTAAAATTTGAAATGACTAAGCGAATACTTACTTACTTACATTTCTTATTTAAACAAGTCTGCCAATGAGCGAGAATAGGCGGACCAACATATTTTTAGTTTATTGGTAACTAATTTTTCTGCCCAGGCCAGTAAAAATAGAAGAATTGCTGCTAAGTTTTCTTTATCCTGTTATTACAAAGATCACGGGTTCGAATCCAGCGGCCCTGCATTCGAACCCGACATACTTACAAATGGGCTTTTTTATTTAAAAAAACACCGGCACCCTGAGGGTTTATATGACCTCTTCTGTTGCGAACTCTCGTAAAAATGTAATAATAACAATAAAGTGAAAGTATAATTTTATTTTGATGGATAATTTGTATTTGCTTGTTTTGCTTGTACTTTTAGCTAAGAGGAAAAAAGTTCATATGGCTTATACGATACACCTTATGACTTTTCAAGGGTATTACCTCTTATTGATAAACGAATGTTTCTGTCGTTTAGGGGTGTCAGATGTTCAGGGAAAAAGAAGATTAGCCGTTGTTCCGTTCAGTGGGTATGAAGTCATTTCCCTCTAATGACGGGTGGCCTGTTGATAGAAAGGCATTTTATTAAACAATTACACCACCTAATTCGCCGTTTCCCTTTGACACCGACCGTGAAATCCTTTTTTTCCAAAAACACCGAGAAGGGCGAATTCGGCTCGGCTTCGTGTCCGCCGTCTCCCCGGGTCTCCGATCATTGTCACGCCCCAATTAGCCATTGTAATTATCACAATTTACATATTGTGTTGTTTGCATTATACAACAAAATTGGAAAGTCGCATGCCTCCTGTGCACCGATCCGGGCCCACTTTCCTGTCGACACCGTTCGCACAGGCAACGTTCCTCCTTTCGTGTACAAGAATCCAGTTTGTGCAATTTTCAATCTCTTTGATGATATCGAAAGGCGAAAAGCACAAGGCATATAAATATTTCACAACCCTTTCCTTCCACTCGAATATATATGTTTTTTGAAGCCGAATTTGTGTTCCTCCTCTTGGGGGTGACCGACCTGAAGGGAAAAAGGAAGAAAAATGACGTTAGATAAAAGTGGAGGCCACTTAGACGAGTCGATTCAGCGAAACGGGCCTGAATTAAAAACGAGGGAGAAACAATGTGCTGGTTTGCATACAAGACGGTTAAGGAACAAAAAGCCCCTTTTTATCAACCATCTACCGGTTATCAACGCGATAAAGATCGACGATTGAAGGGAAATTAGTTCACTCTGCAATGATTAAGTGACTCGGAATAAAAATTTTAATTTCCTTCTTAAAGCTTTGATGATCACCAACATCAGGAAACTCGCCAACCAAAAAGTTCCGCAAACCAAAAGTCCAAAATCTCCCCTATGCCACGAAATCCATACAACAGTAGCCAAATCCTAACAAACCAATAACAATGTATTTTCCATAAAAACGTCAAAACCAAAAATCTAGAGGCAAGCCAAAAACCGAACTTTTCTGTTGAACCGACGTCATAAAACAACGATAATAAACAGACCACTTTATTGTGTTTAGATTTGTTTGTTAAATTCATTAGAATTCTTGGTTTGATTGACCAAATAACTTCTTTTTAATTAATTAATCTTTATGTAAGTTGTTGGTTGAGATAAAAATTCAGTGTCACGAGCGGGATTCGAACCCACGACCTTCGGCTAAATACGCCGCTGCCCCACCACTTGACCTATCGTGACTTCGATCCACTCTGACACCAACTACCCATCTCAGTCCCTCCTTTAGGAAGGAAAATTCGAAAGGTTAGTTGCGATGGGAAGTTGGTTTAAGTTGGGAAGAACTCATTAATGATTGTCTGCATATTTTTCTCGCTATAGCCCACATTACTTTTTTTCAAGCTACATAGAACTACCTAATCCTAGTTTTTGAATAAAAATATTTGAAACAGATAGCGAGATAAAATATATTGAAAATTAAGCAGAATAGATAGAATAATGTAACTCAAGCCATTAATGGTTGTCTGCATATTTTTCTCGCTATAGCCCACATTACTTTTTTTCAAGCTACATAGAGAACTACCTAATCCTAGTTTTTGAATAAAAATATTTGTAACAGACAGCCAGATAAAATATATTGAAAATTAATCACAATAGATAGAATGATGTAACTCAATCTATTAATGGTTGTCTGCATATTTTTCTCGCTATAGCCCACATTACTTTTTTTCAAGCTACATAGAGAACTACCTAATCCTAGATTTTGAATAAAAATATTTGAAACAGATAGCGAGATAAAATATATTGAAAATTAAGCACAACAGATAGAATAAAATACTGTAACTCAAGCCATTAATGGTTGTCTGCATATTTTTCTCGCTATAGCCAGAATTATTTTTTCAAGTTACATAGAAAACTATCTAATCCAAGTATTTCAATAAAAATATATGAACCAGATAGCGAGAGAAGATATATTTTGAAAATTAAGCACAATAGATAGAATAATGTAACTCAAGCCATTAATGGTTGTCTGCATATTTTTCTCGCTATAGCCAAAAATGCTTTTATCAAGTTACATCGAAAACTACCTAATCCAAGTATTTCAATATATATATAAACCAGATAGCGAGGTAAGATATATTGAAAACTAGGCACAATAGATATAAAGTTAAAACTCTTTAGTGGATGTCTGCATGTTTTTCTTGCTATAGCCCAAATAATTTATTTTTTAAACTTAATTAAAAAAACAACTAGCATTTAGCAGACATGTATATAGGTTACTCTCGTTAGATATATATTTAGATTTTGATATATGTAAGCTAATATAACTCATTAGTAGAAGTCCGCATGTTTCTATTGGAGTGCGTAACTTTTTTACTTTAACAGAACACATTACCACGATTAGCACAGTTTTATTGCTCAATTGAACAGAATAGTAGACAGAAGAGAAGAGAAGGTTTGATTTATGGAGTGTTTTATGAATAGAGCTTTATACAAAAGAATGACGTTGATGATTATTCGTGGTGTAATTTCTGGATTACAAAATACATAAAATACATAATAAAACCTGACAGGTTGAAATGGCATATATTTTCGGTTGCAGCACAATCCGACCCGGGTCGGATAAATTGATTGACATATCCTCAGGAAGTAACTTTTTAAAAAGAGACGAACTTTGACACCAGCTTTCACGGATGGAGCTTCCAATTTGGACTTTGAATACAAAAAAGGCCTCCGGAATCGCATTGCGCCCCTTAGAATATATATTCAACCCCTGATCCGTTTCCCCCGGGGTGACAGTTGTTCGAAACCACAAAGGGTTTTTTTATGTCCCCGGGTCTTAAAAAACGAATGATCTGTGTCCCCCTAATCGCCGATACGCCATTCACTTGCTATCGTTGTATTTCTTTTTAGCTTCCAATTTGATGGGGTTGATGAGCGTTTTCACATGTTGCCTACTAGACACATGGCCCGGTTATCGATTTATATTTAGCAATGTTGAAAAACGCTTTTCGAAAAATCCGGCTACACGAAGACCGCTCCAGTTCACAACAAGGGCCCCTTTCATCACTTTCCCCGATGTGTTTGCACGTAATCTCTCAGTATACACAAAGGAATTTGTTTCTTTTTCTTAACACGTCAAAAATTATATATCAATTTCAAGTTGAAACTTTGACTAGACGTCCTGGGCGTTACTCCCTGGTCTTCACCCGTTACCTTCATTGTCCGAAAGTGAAGACGTTCCAGACGTGAGCTTTAAGCTTCACGGTGAGATAAGTTCTTTTCACTTCTCTTGGTATTATTTAGACCCACTGTGTTAAGGAAGTACCGAAAGGAAAAAATCCCCTTGAACCAGGACCACCCGGGTCGTACGCAGTACACAAAACACCACACTCTTCCTATCTCGAAAAATTGGCTTAAACTTTTTGACGGACTTTCCTCGCGTGAACTAAGATGGGCTTTTAAGATGAGATGTGAAGTTTTACATGCAAATTCAACTGTGTGGAACAGGGGTAACTTTGCTTTATGCTCTCTATGCAATTCCCATTCCGTCGAGACTGTTTTTCATTTTTTGGCAGAGTGCTCGATTTTAAGTGAGATTCGGATCTGACACCTTGGTTGTTTTATTCTTCCAAGAAATAGCGGTTTTTGAATGGCTCAAAATTTCGGAGTTTGATTCGGTATGCTAAACATGCTTGAGCTACAGATAAGAATCGATTAAAGAATTTAATTTTTAAGTTTTATTTTTTCATTGTTATTAGTCTGTCTAAATTGTGGGTATAGTCCTCATTTTTAATACTTGTATGCTAGTTTATTTTTTGGATTTTTTAAAATATTATATGCTTTGTATTTTAGTATATTTTTTCTTTTCTTTTCTCTCTCTTTCTCTGTTTCTCTCTGTTTGTCTGTCTGTCTGTTTCTCTCTCTCTCTCTCTCTCTTCTCTTCTCTGCATATAAAATTCATGAACCAACGACTTTTGGCGGATGGATCAATATGCAATAATGCTTTTGTTCTTTAATTTAACGAAAAAAAGTTTTAGTTTTGTTTTAGTAAAGCAATTATTATTATTATTATTATTAATCTTTAAGGGCGTTTTAATATTATTATTATAAAATCGGATTCACCATGCACAATGTACTGCCTTATAAATCACAACTTGCCAAATAGCGAGTACCAAAAAATTCATTTCATTAAAATAATTAATAAATCTTTCAACTTTATTTCGAAGTTCGAAGTATTCGAAGTTGATTTAAAATCGTGCTGTGAGCCTTGTTTGAATAATGAGGCATAGAGATTTCAGTGGACGTCCGCATTTTTCTCTCTCGCTGGGCCCCATCGGGTAAGGTACAAGGCGGACAAAGATGCTTCGATAATTCAGTAATCAAAAAGACCAAAATTATGAGTTTTGTAAAGTTAGAGATGCATTCGTTTAACTCAAAAAAGAACAGTGCAGATATAGAGTCAGGTGGTTGCCTCGCCCTGTTTATATCCTGACGATGGCCAGAAGATAAACCAAACCGACGAAGATAAGGAAATCTCAACAATCGGAAAAAATATACTTCATCGGCTGGCAAGATGTCTTACGCTCTGCTTTACATATTTTTATTCAAATACTACGTGCAAGTTGTTTTTTAGGTAAGTTTAAACAATAAATAATTTTGGCTATTGCGAGAAAAACATGCGGACATCCACTAAAGATATCATTATATCTGTTGTGCCTAATTTTCAATATATCTCGCCACCTGGTTTATATATTTTTATTCAAATACTGCGAGTAAATAGTATTTTTTGTAATGTAATTTTAAACAATAAGTAATGTCGGCTTTGCGAGGGAAACATCCACTAATGAATTACATTACGATATATTACATCATATATCAAAATCGAATAATGTATCTTACTGGATATATTAAACTACTTGTGTCGAATTTAAACTAACCAACAAGCTTAAGTCTACCACGCATATTTGTACGTTATTAGCACAAATAACACATTTAACACCACTCAAAGTGTTGCGTGAATGCTCTAAGCATCACGTCGAAACTATTTCCCAGCGACAGCTCAAAGATAAAACTTCGAAAATAAACAACTTTAATATCTCATATGGAACGTTATGCTAATGTATTTCATTTGACTCTACAAGGTTCTACAGAGATGAGCGCAAAAAAAACAACATATAGCACATAATAAAAGGGTAAAAAGTGAAAAACATAGCGAGAACAGGTGGACCACTTTACACTTTGACAAGTTTGATAGTTTGATGATACTGAAAACAACATAAAACAGTGGCTGAATGACAATCTAAAATCGCCGAAATCAACGACTGTTTCGTTTGTCAACTTGTTTCATTTTTTCGACATATTCAGTGGGTAAGACCAAGGCTGCCAGACCAATCCAACATAGGCAGACATGTTTGGACAGATATGCGTAAAAACGTACTTTTTTGGTTGGCGAGATGTTGGGGATCTGGGTATAAGCAGGGCGAGTATAGACACAGGCGCTTTCAGTTTCTGCTATTTGATTATTCGGAAATCGTGAGATGCAGCCTGTGACGTAGATTTCAGAAAAACATTTTCTTTATCGTGCCAACGTTTCGATCTTTATTGAGATCATCTTCAGGTCCTGGGATTTACAAACATTGTTTAAATTTAACAAATAGATGTAGGATGTGGAAAAAAGTGGATTTTTACAATGCAAAAAAAAAATTATCCTCAATCAGTTTTCTGCGTAGTTGTGAGGAGAAATACATTGATTGAATATAATTTTTTTGCATTGTATAAATTCACTTTTTTCCACATCCTACATGCATTTGTTAAATTTAAGCAATGCTTGTAAATCCCAGGCCTTGAAGATGATCTCAATAAAGATCGAAATGTTGACACGATAAAGAAAATGTTTTTCTGAAACCTACGTCACACCATCCAGCATCTCACGATTTCCGAATAATCGCAAACTAACGGTCACTAATCACCACACATTTCTGCTATTATTTTTTTTGAAAGCCCATTTGTAAGTATTTCGGGTTCTAATGCAGGGCCGCTGGATTCGAACCCGGGACCTTCACCTTACAATGATGAACGCCGTGTCAGCGCCTAAACCGTTGCGACCACCGACGCCCCCTTCTGCTATTTTTCCCGATGCTTGTAAGCTTTGCGGAATCTATGTTAGTGATAAATACGAGCTGTTTAGTTATAAAATCTCGAATTCGCTACAAGCCGATATTTGCAATAAACAAATATGGCAATCCTCTGGTTATCAGGGTTATAAGCGGGGAGAAGCAAAACAATCGAACTCTCCATTTATGCGAATTTCGCCAGCCTCGATATTGACCTATCACCTAAAGCAAGATCATACTCCATTCTTAAACCAAAATCGAATCTTTGTCGTCTTCCGAATGAAAACTATTGTCAGGTGGTTATTTGGAGTTCGTATGATGCGGTCTGGTGTGACGTAAGTTTTAGCAAAACATTTTCTTTATCGGGCCCACGTTTCGAGCTTTATTGAAATCATCTTCAGGGCTCAAAGTGTTGGTTTTCCGTGTCACTAAACACCACACACTATTGTCAGGGTTATTAGAGGGAGAGGCAAGGCAATTAAACAGTTATTTACCTGAGTTCGCCATCATCAATGCTCCCTTAACTCCTGATTATATTTCTGATAAAACTGAGCTATTTTAGTTATAAAATCTTGAATTCTTGATAAGTTGATAGTTAACTAGTTCGCCATCTTCGATATTCTCTTATCACCTGAATACATTATCGACAAAAAGGAGTTATTTAAGGTATACCAAGTTGATAGTTTATTAAACAAATATAACGTGTTTCTGGTTATTAGGGTTATAAGTAGGGAGAGGCAGATAATCAAACCGTCTATTTTTGCGAATTAATATATTAGGTTATATATCAACATCTATGTACCAGATATTAAGTTTAAAATAAATAATATGCTGAATATTTTGAACATTTTAGATTTTAACTTAACAGGTTGAATTATATTTGTAGGAAAAAGCAGATTACCAGATGAAATGATATGTTTATGAAGATGTGTAAAGTACAACCTTTTTCCTATTCACGTATACTTAATATTCGACTTGACACCATTACTTAAGTATCATACGGGTGTTTTTAATCCTAATGCTTTTAGAATAGAAAATTCTAGAATTTAGAAATATACTAAGGTTATTTTCCGATAATGCGGGCTATCTATCGGCATTAAGATCTCCTAATAATACATGGAAAGGCTTTCAGGAAGTAATTTCTTTCGTCCAAGCTCTCTGAATACTAATATTCTTACGGAGAAATTTAATTAGAAATTCATTATTTTGAAACTGTTTTTTTTTCGCCTGCCTGTTGCACCGGGAAGGAACCAGTCTTGCATAGAAGATCCCGGAGGGTAATTGGGCGAGACTCATTACTCCACATGAATAATGCAGATGAAGGATGGATATGGGTGTCTGGACTTCAAGGGCAGCCTACGCCGTACCTCGATTCGGAAAACCGAAAAAATAACCGGATATTTTTATTGTATTTTTTTCTCTCTCTTTTGACGATGAAACTCGCCGGGTGGGAAAACGAAACGATTTTTCACTGGCCACGTTTTCAATTATTTGTTATGCAACGGAATAAAATCCGAGTTGTAAAAGCATTCCGCTGTGCGGATGTGGTGGTTCTTTATGAATAGGTTAAAGGTTCCTCTCTCTGACCACATCCACTGTGAAACCTTTCATACTCGATGAGGAAAATTTTGAAGGTTTCTCTTCCATTTGAGACAGTTATTAAAGAATAAGAAGCCTTTTTGTTGAATCAGTGATCAAGTCGAACCGTCTTTCGCTATAATTCGAATTCTCTTGAGAAAATCAGTTAAACTTCTGCTCGTCCATTACACAAATAGACAGAGAATTCATTCAAAATTAAAAAAATATAATATTTAGCCTATAGGATAATAATAACGGATAAATATCACAATTGTTAAAAATAGCACCAACACTTATATAAATTATATATAGTAGAGATAGGACGGATGAATAAATAAGGTTTTATTAAAAAAGGAGATAGATACATAACTATTTAGATAGATAGATAGATAGATAGAGATAGAGAGAGTGAGAGTGAGAGAGGAATAGAGAGAGAGAGAGAGAGAGAGAGAGAGAGAGAGAGAGAGAGTGTGTGAGTGAGAGATTGATTGATTTTTCGCTTTACTTAATCACGCAAAGTTAGGTCTTTTGGATCTCTCTTCCATTTAAGATGAGTGGGTGAGAGAGGGAGAGGGACTGAGAGAATGAGAGAATGAGAAGAGAAGAGTAGTGAAGAGACAGCGGGAGAGATATAAAGAAAAGGAAATAAAAATTAAAGAGAAAGAGCGAGAGAGAGAGAAGAGTAGTACAGTTACATAAGAAAGATATAAAGAGAAACAAAGAAAAAGTAAAGAGAAAGAGAGAGAGAAGAGTAATGAACACACACAGAGAGAGAGAGAGAGAGAGAGAGAGAGAGAGAGAAGAGTAGTGAAGATAGATCAAGAAAGATATAAAGATAAACAAAGAAAAAGTAGAGAGAAAGAGAGAAAGAATGAAAGAGGGAAAGAGAGACAGAGAGAGAGAGAGAGAGAGAGAGAGAGAGAGAGAGACAGACAGACAGAAAGATAAGAAAGAGAAAGCATAAGAAATCATGTTTGTGTGAGAGAGTGAGTGGGAGATTGATTGATTTTTGCTTTATTTAATCATGCAAAGTTAGATTTTTTGGACCTCTCTTCCAATTAAGGTTTGAGTGAGTGAGACCAAAAACAAATACACATTGTGTATTCAGCCTAAAATATATGAGTTAATTATTTGAATCATACATAGTTTTACAGAAAAACGCAGAGTGAAAAAGAGGAATTAAAAAGATAAATAAACAGAATTACAGCTGCAGGAAGACATCCATCTAGATGGAAACCATTCAGATGAAATTAGAGTTGACAAGTAAATATCTTGATACGTATAAAAGTAGGTAATGTTAAAACATATACAGTAGACAAAAGTAATTTATGTTAACTTCATTTTTTGATATTGTTGTTTATCATACTTGTTATTTATTTATGTTTTTTTTTTTTTACTACGCTTCCGTAAACAGTCATTGGTGAACGACTCCAGTTTCTCAAATCTGCTGGTAGCCCGTATCCTCGTTGGCAGGATTCTTTAAATTGCTTGTCGCCAGTTTGCATTTTTTCTTCCCCTTCGAAAGCGGGTGCGATAGGGGACGCAAACAAGCGAAACAGGCTGATCTACGATCTATTCCGCCAAGTCTTATTTCAAGTTTCAGAAGAATAGAGAGTTTAGTCTAATTTTCCAAAAGAGTTAATGATCTCAAGCGCCATTTGTTTGAAGGGTTGGGGTGAAAGGGTTGAATAGCAGATGGGCCAACGGTCAGCACTAAGGAGAGCTAATGACCCTTAAGAAGCTCTGCACATGGCCCTTTTTCCACCCCCTGCGATATTTCAAGTCCTGTCCCTACAGACTCATCTCCACCCGCTTTTAGGGCCGGAGTCGGAACGCCCTCAACATTTCAATGCAACAATTGCCATCATCACATCAACACGGATGTTTCAAGTTGAAAAAATATCATTTGGTCGTCTTCTTTTTAAATTGGATTTTTGCAATAAAAAATTGGCAAATCATTGAATGATTTTAAGTCTAAACTTGCCCATTTATTATACTTAATACTGCAGATTATTAGCTGATATTTGACTGTATTATTCTTTTTTTATTCTTATGCTTACAACTTATGGATTTGTTATCAAACTATCGAATTTATTCCTTGATACTTTCTTGTTTTTAAATGATCTTTTCTTCGTCCAATCACGATCTTCCAACTTAGCAATTTAATTTCTTTACTTTCTTCTATAGATTTTATCCTAGTCTATCAATCTTCGACTTCTATCCATTATTATTTATCCAACTATATCATTAAATATATTAAATCCATTATATTTAGTGGTCTATTGACCAAATTACTTCTTTCTATTAATTAATCTTTTTAGACAAGGTTTTGGTTGAAATGAAAAAGTCAGTGCCACGAGCGGGATTCGAACTCCTGACCTTCGGCTAAATACGCCGTTGCTCTATCACTTGAGCTATCGTGACATTGATCCACTCGGACACCAACTCCCCATCTCACTCTACACAATCTTTCGACTTTTCCCTCCTTTTTGCCATTTTGGTGTCCGAGAGGATCGAAGAGAGCAGCGGCATATTTAGCCGTAGGTCGTGGGTGCGAATCACGCTCGTGGCACTGACTTTTTCATTTCAACCAAAACCTTACATAAAAAGCTTAATTAATTGAAATAAGTAATTTGGTAAATAGAATATTAATCAAATAAATATATTTATTTATAACAATCGTATCTTACTGAGAAGATTTTTTTTTCTTAACATCTCACTTTCTATTTTCCTTTCTCTGTCCTTCTATAAATAAAACCTTATTTATTTGTTCTCTCCCTCTTTATCTCGCCCTTTCACTCTCTTCTATCTTCCTCCATCACTTTATCTATTTTTCTATTTTTTTCACTCTTTCCTTCGTTCACACACATCAGTGGTTTTCTGAACTACGTACCTACCAATCAGTCTCTCTCACTATCTCTCTCTCTCTCTCTCTCTCTCTCTCTATCTATCTATCTATCGATCTCTCTCTCTCTATCTATTTATCAATTTTTCTCTACGTTTCATTCTCTCTTTTTTCTCTAATTCTCTTTTCCTCTTTTTATAAATAAAACCTTATTCATTCCTTCTCTTCCACTCTCTATCTCCCTCACTTATTCTCTTTCCTTTCTTCCTTTATTTCTCTCTATGTCCCATCCTCTTTATCGCTTTATTTTCCTCTTTATACTTTTTTTCGATCATTCACATCGTTTTTGTGTCTTACTATATACCTCCCAATCATCTCGTTCTCTTTTCCCTCTTTCTTTCTCTTTGTCTTTTCTTCTTCCTTTCTATTTCTCATGTTCCCTCTATCTCCCTCTTCTCTCTTCTTCTCTCTATCTATCTATCCATCTATCTCTCTCTATGTTTCTTTCTCTCTTTTTTTCTAATTCTCCCTTCCTCTTTTTATAAATGAAACCTTATTCATTCGTTCTCTTCCACTCTCTCTCTCTCTTTCCTTTATTCCTTTTTATCTCTCTATTTTCCCTCCTCTCTATCACCTTATTTTTCTCTGTATTATTTTGTATTCACATTCACATCGTATTTGTGTCTAACTATGTACCTCGCAATCACTCTTTCTCGTTCTCTTTTTCTCTCTTTTTTTCCTTTGTCTTTTTTCTTCCTTTCTTTTTCTGTCGTTCCTTCTATACTTCTGTTTTCTTTTGTACACCTACATCCGTCATTTCTACTTCTATACTATTAATGTATTATGTTCAATCACTCTCTCTCCCTCACTTCCTTTCTCTGCTGTTAATTCTTCTTCTTCACAATAAAACAAAACTATAGAGAATTACTTGCTATTATTTGCAAGACCCCCTATAAGTCCACACTAAATGATTGAACACCCACTATTGTGAAGAATCTCTTGTGTTGGTGTCACTCAAGGAAGCTTCTTGAAACCATTTTTATACTTATTCTACACAACTGATTAGTGCAGTTTAGCTAAGTTTGCCGATGACGTGGTTACCCTTAACAGAGGCAAGAGTCATGTTACCAAAAGAAACACAGAGGCAAATTGTGATAAAGTGGCCGAAACAGGAAATTAACAGCGTTTTTTTGTCAAATAACGGATTTTGAAAAATCAAAGTACACATTTTTGTGTAATTCTGAAATGAATATGGAAACAGTAAACGAATACTTGTCCCATTACTCAAACAATATGACATCAGAGGTTTACAATTGTTGTAAAAGTTTGATAAAAGGGATTTTCTTTCTCCGTTCCACCTTCCTGTCTGAGTATCGTGATCGTTCGGTGGCTTTCGTGCCTCGCGGCCACGTTACCGGTGTCCAAATCCTCAGCAATAAACGACTAATCGACCTCTTCCAAGTTCTAACTGGTAAATGCTATTCGTGACCAGCTCATCACGGACATTCCGACTGCTAAATTAATTTCCTCCCGTGTAAAGTGATGACGGTCTATTGTTAGACATTGCATTCCATCTTGGATGTTGGTTAAAAGAATATTTTTTATAAAAAGAACACGATCTAAGTATTGCAATAAATCGAGAGAGATCGAGACAAATACCCTAACGATTAATAAATTCGGGATAATCAAGAAGAGAATTACGTGAATCCTTTTGACGAGGGGTATTAATTACCACTCGGGACTAGAGGGGCGGAAGACAGATGCCCCATCCTCCAGGTGCGGTCCTCTTCTTTAAATCCCAAACAATCGGAAGAGAGGTGAGGGAGGAAGTGACCCCCAACTTGTCGAGCATCTGGGCCTCATCCTCCGAACTTCCGGCTCCAGGGATGGGAAAGCAGGTCCGGCCCGGAAGGGAAAATTTCAATAACGCGGTGGAAAAACTGCCGCATCTGCCGCAGGTCTTTGGATTTCGAAACGTAACTCAAAACGTCATAGTAGGAAATACTACTTCTGATACTACGGAAATATTTGATTTCGCGAATTTGAGTCTTTCAGTTGATATTGAAATTTTAGTTAAAGATCTTTATTTTTGCATTAGTGAAGATTGATGTATCCAATTTTAGGTAAATGGCTAATAGAAGGCCATATAACTAACTACTGGTCTGACAGGCGATGGTCATTCTAGTCTGCCGCTTCTAGCTTTTGGTCAATCGTTCCTTTAAGTTTAAAGTACTGTTTTAATACAAAGGATTCCGACTGTCGTTCGTCAGAGAAAGCCAGCGAAAATAGTCTGACTAGCAATCATATATGATAAACTGCAGACAAATCTGAGCAATAGCTTGACCAATGTAAGGATGATTTAATTAAAAGGTTAATCAAGGACAGATAGCATAAATCGGTCTGCAAGATGATAATCGTCCTCGTCTGCCGATTCTCGCTTGTGTTTGGATTGTGATGTTTACAGTTTAGTTTTAATATGAAAATGACGAATGGAAGGCAAAAATTGTTAATATGCCCAGGAAACTCATAAGTTCATACTGAAGAAACATCAGTACATTACCTTGACGATTAAGAAAACTTACTGTTACATGAACTGAGGAGGAAAATACAAAATAGAAGAATTAATTGTCTTTATTTATCAATAGGTGAAGAGGGATAATCCAAGGTCAAAAAACCACACGTCAAACTAATAATTGGCAATGCGATGGTCATCCTTGACTGCTGATTCTGGCTGGTTTTGCCATCTGCAATGATTTTTCTTTGTGTTTTACTATCAATAATTTCTTTAATTTTGTAAGCAGTTTTAACACGAAATTGTTCAAGTTGTATTCCTAGCTAAGATATACTATGACCTAATGCACCTCCGGTACAAATGATGTCACTTTGTGCTCTCTATAAAAAGCTTTTATGATCTGTTTATATAAAACTCATCAACCCTACCAATTGTACAGAGGTACAGTATGGCATTGATACATAATCAATCACAAGCAATTTATTTATTTTGCATACACGGCACTTGACCATTTTGACACCAGAGCTAATTGTAATGTACAAATAAATGTCTGATTTTAGATGTAGAGTCACATGGTGTCAACTTGGTTGTTCACAATTTTGAATAGGAGAATTAAGTTGTAGGTCTTCCCTCTTCCTTCCAGAGATAACATAGAAAATTTGATCTGTAGCACAGGAATAGTAACAGTGTCATCTATGGTTAAACGGACTTTAAATGCACAATATTTTAGGACTTTATTCTGCACTTGTTCAATGTCATGAATTGAATTTTTATAGTGGGTGACCATATTTGGGAGTTGTACTCAAGTACAGATCTTACCAAGGAGAAATATAACACTTTTAAACAACTTATGTTAGTGAAGTCAGATATATTTCTTCTTAGAAAACCCAATAGTTTAAATGGTTTATTGGCTACCACATTGATATGTAAGTTAAATGAAAGTTTGCGGTCAAATATAACACGTAAGTCCATTATACTATCAAGTGAACTTAATTGTACAAAACATCGTATTATATAAAGTGTGGTGTTAGTGATCGTAATCCAATGATTATTTGGAGATAGTGAGGTGCGGTCTGGTGGGACGTAGGTTTTAGAAAAACATTTTCATCATGCCAACGTTTCGATCTTTATTGAGATCATCTTCAGGGCTCAAAATGGGCACTCTCAACACGACATACGGAGATGACACATCTTCACGGAAACACTTTGAGCCCTGAAGATGATTTCAATGAAGATCGAAACTGAACTAGAGCAGCGGCGAATCAAGCCGAAGATCGTGGGTTCGAATCCCGCTCGTGCCATTGACTTTTTTATCTCAACTAAAAACTTAATTAATTGGAAGATCGAAACGTTGGCATGATAAAGAAAATATTTTTCTAAAACCTACGTCCACCAGACCACACCTCACGATCTCCGAATAATCATTTCTAAAAAGTTACGTTTATGTTTGTTCTGTTCTGTGTGTAATATTTTTGGATTGCTAAAGTCGAAATTGTGTTGGTGTTCAAAATGGTGGGTAGCCAGTGCTGTAGGATTTTGTTTGGGTTTTTGAAAACATAGATATGTAGTATATAATAGAATATTGTTTTGAGCTGTTTCTTCCTCACGTTTTCGGATACTCGACTCTTTTTTTCAATTATTCTTTCACAATAAAAATAGTTTAGCTTTGATTGAATTCTGGGCGATCTTTTCAGCAGGTTGCTCTCTTGTAAATGGATCCCATTTTAGATTGTCAATACCGTTTTATGAGAGCAAAACGCTTGTCATCACTTATCTAAACCAGTGTCTCTGGTAACAACTCCTAAGGAATTGAATTTGAAATTCAACGTCTGTATTGTTTTTCCTAAGTCGACTTTCTTTTGCGCCAGGAGCTCAAATCAAGGAACTTCATGGTTGAAGATTTGGTTTCAGAGTTAAGCATGAAAATTCCAAAACGAAAAACGTGCGAAAGAATAGACTCTTCCATCTTGCAGCCATCTAAGATAGCCCGAAGAGATAACGGCCGATATATTTGGTTTTTGACAAATCTCTGGCCGGAGGTAAACCTCGTCGGCAGGTGATGGCGAACATCTGTCCAGCCGATATCACACAGATCTACATATGTCTCGAATTATTAACTCTACACAAATCCGATTATTGGAATCGAACCGAAGGAAGCTGGCCCCATGTTAAATCGTGAAGATAAAAGCTGACTTATTGCCGAAATTGGACGTTCTTTCACAATGTTTATGAGATTAGCATGATGACATATAATACAATTTGTTCTTGGTTTATATATTTTTTTAAATAACAAACAAAATTTATGAAAATTGTAACAGTTTTAAAACATCGGCATGACTACATAGTTTAATGTGAAGCATATATCAAAAACTGGCTAGGCAAATTGGCTTATTGTGATTTATTTGATTAACACTGCTATTACAAAATTCCTTACTCAGAAAAAAAACTTCTTAAAAATTAAAATAAAACTTAGTAAATTTCTAAAAACAACCCACAATTTTCCACTGTTTCAAACCGAATGAGATTTATTTCCTCATCGAATAGAAGATCGAAAAAACAACAAAACTCGTCTTCAACGTCAGCCGATTTCTAGAATACAAAGCGTTTTTAGAAAAGCGTTTTCCCAAAAGATGAAGAGCCATGTCTTGATAAATGACGCAAGACATCAGGGTTATAAGCAGGGAGAGGCATCGTATTGCTTCTATTTGTTTTATTTTATCCTTTGTTTAAAGCGACTTTTCACTTCTTTCACTATTGCTTGTTGAATAAAAAGTACTTTTAATTAGATATTATATTGGTTTTTAATGTAAAATTCTTAAAAAAAGTTTTTGAAAGTAAGACGCCATACAAGGGTTACAGGCAAGGAGAGGCATCTTCTAGCTTCCATTTTTGGTTTTCTCCTTTGTAGATATCTTGATCTATAGTTTCTTTATCAAAATCATATTAAGAAAAACGACTATTGGCACTTTTGAAACTTCATATATCGATTTGTCATGTAACACTGAAAAAGTTGTAGTGTGAAAAAATTAATTAATTACATTTATTAGCTTTCGTGGTCAGCTTGACCGAATAAATTTTTTTTCAATTAATTAAGGTTTTGGTTGAGATAAAAAAGTCAGTGTCCCAAGCGGGATTCGAACCCACGACCTTCGGCTAAATACGCCGCTGCTCTACCGCTTGAGCTATCGAGACTTCGATCCGCTCGGACACTAACTTTCCATCTCAACCCCACCTTTTTGCCATTTTTCAAAATTCGAGCGGATGGCACACAGTGGCACTATCAACACGACACGCAAGAATGCCACACTTACGCAGAAAACAAACACTTTGAACCCTGAAGATGATCTCAATAAAGATCGAAACGATGGCACGATAAAGAAAATGTTTTTCTGAAACCTACATCACGCCAGACCGCATCTCACGATTTCTGAATAATCAAGCTTTATTTTGTAATTATTTTTATGACAAAACGATTTTTTTAATAAAAAAAACGTCGATTCCACATAATAATATCATTCAATGTAAATCTTTAAAAAACATTCGCCTTTTGAACGAAGAACGACGTACAATGCGATGTCTGGGTGATAAGCAGGGAGAGGCATCTTCTAGCTTCCATTTCTTCGATTTTCCCCCGTGTTAAACCCTATTCGTGCCTTGTACTGCTGGTGCTGATTCATAATTTTAGTTTTACCAATTCATATGTCACAAGTTCGAAGTCCTGTCAGACGCAAATAGTACGATTTTAACAGAATTTTGTCTTCAAATACACACCGTTTTATGGATTGTTAGTAAAACATTTTAAATATCTGTAGTAAATGTATTATTATGTTTTTTTTTTCAACTTCATAAAACAAGAATGGAAACAATTCTATAATTATGTTTAAAATTTTAGATGAACAAAAACAAAATCAACGACGATACAAAAGAAAAAACGCCTAGAAGAAAATGTGAAATGCTGAAAGATTTTTATGGTTTTTAATGGCCTATGGTTAGAAATTTACTACGATAACAAATAAATTGGATTTTGTTTTATTTTACGAGTATAATATCAACTGTACAAAGTATGAGTTTACTAATGTTCGCCTTGAAACCACTTGGGTAAATAAATAATGATCGTTGTAAAAATTAACAATGCCAGTTTTTTTCTCCACCAGTGCAATTAATTTAGTTTCATTACACTCACTAAAAGCACTACCGCTGTAATTATATGTCGTAAAACGATTATATTATAGATAGGAGGCATAAGTTTATGGACTTCGGGAGCGTCCGCATTCGATGGGACGTTAGATAAAACTTTTATAATTATTTCGTTATTTTAGGAGTTTATCGCATTATATAAAGGTAGTGGTGTTTCGTAATTTTCGGTAGATGTCCGCACTTTTTCTCTCGCATTAATTCTGTTTGAGTGTATGAATAGATTGTCTTTTAGAGTTAACCATTACTCCAAATGGCGCGAAATTTTATGCTTATTTAATTTGGTGTGTGATCCATACGGGAATAAGCAAATCAACTTGTTTTGAAGTTTTATGCGATTTCCTTTGGATGCCCTCATGTTTTTCTCGCGCTAGTTTTTCCCCCCCCCCAGTTATATTTAATTCAAATTTAAGCCTGGACCGAATAGAGCTGACCTGATTCCTAATCGAAATTCACGTTGTTTTTAAAAATCATAATGAAATTATCTGGAGGTTTTGTGTAAGTCAGGTATCTTCAGTAGGCGGTTGCATTTTTCTCTCGCGCTAGTTTGGCTTTTCTGGAATTCCAGTGATGTTTTACTGTATTTTTAACTATCTATCCATCTTTTCTTCAGGTGTTCTGTAATCTTCAATCGATGGATGTCTTATACGTAGAGAACAAAGCACAGAAAGACCGAAAACGGCCGAACTAATGTCAAATCAAAACTCAAGTTTTCTAAAAAATTCGTCATGATTTTACTATAATTTTCAGACGATGGTACCATAGTGATCACGGGTAAGGACCCTCTGACTCTATCACTACTGATGAAGGAGGCGATGGGGTTGCTAACCGGATGGTGTAGCGACAAAGGTCTTTTGATAAATCCTGCTAAACTGGAACTGATAATGTTCAGCAGGAGAAGATCAATAGGTAATTTTAAAAACCCAAAATGTCAGGGCATTGAATTAAAATTAAAGGATACAATCAAGTNAAAATGGTCCACAATCCTGGGGTTTGTGAATAGGTCCAATAGGTTTATACAGGACTCGTGAGCCGACCAGGTCCCGGACCTTCTAGGGATGGGGTACGGGCCTACTCAGGCTTTTAACCCCTCGGGTCCTGGTCGCCCGCCCTGTGTAATATATATATATACTATAATTTTACATCGTGAATGAGTCATGATCTTGTTGTATCGCATATTAAGGAGGTTTTGTGGAATTTTGACATATTCAATGGGTGTCTGCTCGTTTCTCTCGGGTAATTTCTTTTGTATATTTGTGCAATAATGTTTTTTATTTTGTATTTATTTAACCATCAATCTAAATCGTCTTGAAGTTGTATACCAATTTCAGTTGATTAGTGTGAGACGAAACGAACTTATTGGCGAATAGTGATACTTTCAGTGAATGCACGCATGTTTCTTTCGCGCTAGTTAAATCACTAGAAATTCAGTGATATTTTATTTAAAATAAAAAACCAATCAAACTAGTATTAATCTCTCATCTCGTTTTTATAATTATAAATATAGAAAGTAACCAAATGATTACGAAATTTTATGCCATTTACACCTTCGGTCTCAGATTTATAGGAAAAACATATGTCCAGAAATGACCAAAGGCGTCTGATTAGATGAGAAATTGATGTTTAGACCAAAATTCATCACGATATTATTTGTAAAACTTGTACAAAACAACACAAGCTTTTAGAACACAACGATGAAAAGTGTTTTTGGCGTTTTACCATCATGGGTGTGTGTCCGTATGTTTCTCACGCGCTAGTTTAATTGTTTCGTGAAAGTCTTATAAATATTGCCATCTATCCGTGTTTGGGTTTTATTTCGTTGTTAACTTGATTGTCTGATGTACAGCGAAAATATAGCGATAGTTAGCTGACAAGAAATTTCATGTTACCAACATCGGTAGGTGTCCGTATGTTTCTCTCGCACTAGTTTTGTTTGCATTTTTCTGAAAGTCTTATAAATATTACCATCCATCCATCTTTAGGTTTTATTTCGTTGTTAACTTTGCGATTTTCTTATGTACATCGAAAATAATTGAACAGATAGACTGCTGACAAGAAATTTCATGTTACCGACATCGGTGTGTGTCCCTATGTTTTTTTCTCCCTAGTTTTCTTTGCATGTTCTGTGAAATATAATTATTACCATCCATCCGTCTTTAGGTTTTATTTCGTTGTTAACTTTGCGATTTTCTTATATACATCGAAAATAATTGAACAGATAGACTGCTGACAAAAAATTTCATGTTACCGACATCGGTGTGTGTCCCTATGTTTTTCTCGCCCTAGTTTTCTTTGCATGTTCTGTGAAAGTCTTATAATTATTACCATCAATCCGTCTTTAGGCTTTATTTTGTTGTTAACTTTGTGATTTTTTTATGTACAGCGAAAATAATTGAACAAATAGATTGCTGACAAGAAATTTCATGTTACCAACATCGGTAGCTGTCGGTATGTTTCTCTCGCACTAGTTTTCTTTTCATGTTCTGCGAAAGTCTTATAAATATTATCATCTATCTGTCTTTAAGTTTTGTTTCGTTGTTAACGTGATGATTTTCTTATGTAAAGCGAAAATAATTAAACAGGTAGACTGCTGACAAGAAATTTCATATTACCAACATCTGTAGGTTTCCAAATGTTTCTCTCGCGCAAGTTTTGTTCACGATTCAGGAATTTTTGTGTCATCAGATGGTTAGGTTTTTAATTCAGGTTCACCAATATTTCAATTAAATTTGCATTTGAAACGTCGTTATTTTCATAGCTTTAGTACAGAATTTTAACAATCCGTCCCGTCCTTTGTCTAGGCCGGTATCACGATCGTGTTGCAGGCAGTCACAACACAAGGCAACAAAGATGTTATCGTGGGAAACGGCTTGATGTAGGTCCCATGACAGTTTCTTCAGGGGGGAATCAAAAATAAAGCCAGGGTGTGAAGGAGACCCGGTCAGAACTGCCCAATCACCGCTGCCACCGTCATTAGGCGGCCCCTTTCGTTATTTACAATGATCGTTTGAAAAATCATTTTTTTTTGCTCCTGCCCATGACTAGTTTTGAAGCGTCTAATTACACGTGACAAGCATGTCTGCAAAAAAAAATCCAATGGAACGCAGGATCAAAGCTGATGGGCTTGAAACTTTGAGTCTTTGACAATGGAGTCCAAACTTACAAAGTCGTCTACCGTTCGTTAATTCAATAAAACTTTTCTGTATAATGTAAATACAAAACAAGGTGTGGTGCTTCATATTCTTAGCCAAAATATAAAACAGCCAATATAATTATATTGATGATAATTACGTGTGCCCACAAATTTCATCCCTTACCTTACAAAATGATTGGAACCGCTGTTCTCACGCAATAATTTGCCACCGGGAGGGTTGTACTAATTGTCCAAATTACGTATAATTTGAGCACCTGGATGGATGTCGATAACGAACTGATAATTTTACCGTCGAGATCACTCTGACAAACAGTCTCTATTAACTAATTATCGAGGTAGTGATAGCATCAGAACAACTAAATAGCCCCCAATCATTATAAAAATTAACTATTTTTCCAAAATTAACGGATGGTTTTTCTTAAACACACGCTCAATCTATCTCTCTATCTGTCTGTCTGTCTCTCTCTCTCTCTCTCTCTCTCTCTCTCTCTCTCTCACTCTCTCTCTTTCTTTATGTCTGGTGACCTATATAGGTATGTTTCTTTTTCTGTGTATTTTTCTATGTATTCAACCGTTTATCTGCCTATCTTCTATATACCTGTCTTTTGATCTATCTATCTTTGTATCTCTCTTACTCTCAATATATCTTATGTATATCTAGCCATCTACTTTCCTCTGCATCTCTTTCTCTTTCTCTCTCTCATTCACACATACACTGTCTCTGCCTCTCGCAATCTATCTATAAATCCTTCCGGTTTCTGCCTCATTTTCTCTCTCTTTCACTCACTCTTTATCTCTTCATCTGTTTGCTGTCTGTCTATTTCTCTAATTTCCTCTCTCTCTCTCTCTCTCTCTCTCTCTCTCTCTCTTACTCTCTTTTTATACTTACGTCTCTTTCTCATCGTATATTCTAAAAATTAATATATATTTCTTCTCATTGGTTTATCTATCAATTATTGATTTATCAATCGATTTTTTGTTTGCCTGTCTTTTCGCTCAATCTTTTTCAACTTCGCTCTCTCTCTCTTTCACTCTATCTCGCTCGTTCTCTCTCTGCCTCTCACCCTCTCCCTCACTCCCTCTCTCTCTTTTCTCTCCTTCTCTCTCTCTCTCTCCCTGTCTCACTCTCTCTCTCTCTCTCTCTTTCCCTTACTCGTATCTTCTCTCTCACTCTCCCTTTTTTCTCTTTCTCTCTCTATTTGTCTTTCCTGTGTATTACTATACATTTATTTGCCTGTTTTTCTTTCAGTTTATCTATTTTTTTTATTTATTTTTTTTTTGTTATCTAACAAGATGACCTTGGTGGAACAGAACTTTGGTGATTCTTTACTCCAAAATAACGAACAGACATACGCCACTTCTTGTGAATAGGCCCGGGTTCCCCCCTCCAAAAAAACAACGAATTTTGAAAACGAAATTTTCCAATTTTATTATTTTTATTTCGCCTTTTTACTTGCTCAAATAAACTATGTGGATATATCCTTTAACAGCATTTCTCATGCCGATTGTAACAAAAATATAGTAAAAGCTATCAAAGTTTATCAATAAGCAAAACATTCCACCAACCAAATATTTTTCATGTAAACTGTTTCTTTCCTTTTTTAAAGAAACTAATACGAAATTTCGTTTTAGCACATCTAGACCCCTAAATATAAATTATCGATTCTTTGTCCTTAAATTTTTTTCGATTTGTGAGAAAATCTTATCCGAGTATCTCACTGAAACGGCTATAATTCAAAAACGGTTAAAAAGATTTTAATTTTATTTTAATGTCAAACAGTCTATTTGAAAGAAGAAGAACATTGTTTTCTATCCACCATTAAAATCTGTAAAACATTTCTAACAGAAAATACACAAAATTGCTATATTATTTGTAGGAAATTAACCTCGATTTTTTAAACAGAAATAATAGTCCGATTTTAATACAGTTATCAAATCCACTCGACAATTTGTTTAAAATGAATTATCAACCATGAAAATGGAATCTTTTGAGAATAATGATGTTGGAGCTTGCACTAGGAACGTCAGCCAGGCTGAAAGGTCGTCGAAATTACCCGTCAAAAAATTAATTTACTTCAATTTGCGTGAAAGAAGCTATCTGAGGGTTTTATAACGCTAGAATCGACAAAAATCCAAGTTTTGACAATTTTCTGACCTATTTTGTTTACGGATTGTTTGTTAAAATATGCAAAACAATGTAGTATTTTTGGGGGTATTTATGGAATTACTTATTCTCATTTGTCAAAAAGTCTCCATTTTTCTAATTATTTACTTGCGTGGTACCGTAATGGTGTTTGTTTTCCTCCATATATCTGTCTGTTTTTCCTTTTTCTTATTTATTTAACTCTCTTATATATCACAAAAATTGAAAGGATTAATTTGACCTGAGCTTATCTAATCCTAAGCACGCTGTGAAATAATGCAAAATAGGTCGAAAAACGGATGTTTGGTTTTTTTCGGCGTATTTATTACGAAATAACCTTTAAATTATGTATAATTAATTTAAATTTAATTCCAATTGTCTGTTTTAAATTTTAATGTTTTTACTTTTTTAATCTGGGAAACCTTCTTATTAACTTCAATAGAATATGTATTCATATTTATTTAAATGTTTTCAGATTTTATCTTTTTGCATCGTTTGTGTCTGGGCAATTTTTTTTTAAAGAATAGATATTTCGCAGGGATCTTTTTATAGAAATGATTGCACGCGATTATCGCAAACAACTATTTTCCATGTTATTTCCTTTCATCAGGGACGCGTAACATTCATGAACAAACATGAATAATTGAAGCGGTAAATGCAAATGAGTTTCATTATTGGTTGGAAGTGCGCGTTCAACTTTATGGCATAATTCCATTTCCAGTTGTTTCCTTCTATTTCATGAAAGTGGGACGCGTTCCTCTCTTGCTCACTGTGAAATTTTGATTTTACTGTCGAGAAATTCTCAATATAATATACAGGGTGTCCTTTTTAGGTGACCCAGTTGAATTTCTCTTGAGTCTGGTTTCAAATTTTTACCTTTTTTTGGAGAAAAATTATACAGGATACCTCAGGCCCAGTTCAATTTCAAATATGGCTCTATACATCCTGACATATAATTTTAAAGGATTTTTCACTGTGAATACAAAGGTGCAATCGGATTTAAAAAGTGGTCAAAAATGACAAAGTTATGACAAAAAGAAACCAGACGTGTTAATTTCAACGAGGAGCTGAATATTTTATTGATGTTCGCGAAAATCAGAATTCCTCCCTCCGAAATGTTGAAAGGTTTTAGGTTTAAAAAAAATTAGAGATGTACTCCAGACTTACAATTTTAAGACGTATCGGTCTCATCTTGTCCGGGGAATTCGGGACTCTGTTTATGACCGGCTACCTTGCACAAAAATATCTATTAGGGAGGATGAAGGAAACGTCATCCATACATCCTATGGGCTGATAAATCCACGTTTACCTCTAATGGCATCCTAAACCGTCGGAATTTTCGAACCTGGGGAGAGGAATATTCGAGAAATTCGTACTCTTGTCATCATTAGGTAGTTCACAGTATCAATGTTTGGTGTAGACTTCTCTGAAATAAATTAATGTGCCTTATTTCTACGAATTTAAAGGTGCTCAGTTCCTCAATTTTTCGAGGGAGGTTTTACAGACACTATTAGATGATGTTCCTCAGCAACAACGACAAAAAATGGTTCTCCAGCTTGATGGATGCCTGCACACAATTCTTTTCAGGTGAGACTTTATTTGAATCGTGACTACCGGGATTTGTGGATACGACCTCATGGCCCTATCTGTTGTCCTCCTCGGACACCCGATGTAACTCCAGTTGACTATTTTCTGCGGGGTCATTAAAAAAAAACAAAAAACAAAAAAAACAGTGTCTGCGCCAATCAAAACCCAGCAACCCCAGCTGAAGTACTGCGGCAAAGGATAGAAAATGCTTGTCAGTCCATCTCCCATGACTTTATCGCTCTGAGCACAGGTGAAGAGGGGTTAAAAAAGCAAATCTTTGCATCTTTGAGCAAGGCAGGCAATTCGAACATGAAATGTAGTTAATAATTACTTAATCTTTTTATACAAGGTTTTGGTTGAGATAAAAAGTCAGTGTCACGAGCGGGATTCGAACCCACGACCTTCGGCTAAATACGCCGCTGCTTTAACCACTTGAGCTTCGGTCCATTCGGACACCAACTCTCCATCTCAACCTACAACCTTTCTAATTTTCCCTCTTTTTGCCATTTTTCAATAGGGTTCGAATCCGGCTGCACTAACATTCAACTAATACGTTACGTAAAAAGATTAAGTAATTGAAAGAAGTAATTTGGTCAATAGACCACTAAATAGAATGAATTTAATAAGTATTTATTTAGAAATCGTGAGATACGGTCTGGTGTGATGTAGGTTTCAGAAAAACATTTTCTTTATCGTGCCAACGTTTCGATCTTTATTGAGATCATCTTCAGGGCCTGGGATTTACAAACATTGTTTACAATTAACAAATACATTTAGGATGTGGATAAGTGACTTTATACAATGCAAAATATATTTTATATTCAAACAAAGTATTTCTACTCACTCAAAGTGTTTGTCTTCTGTGTAATTGTGCCATCCTTGTGTGTCGTGTTGAGAGTGCCAGTGAGATTTTGCTATTTTGTGTTTATATAATTTAGATTTTGAAGGGGTGGGGAAGGATGTCGGTATAGAAAAGACATTTTTGTATAAGGCGTCAGCTTCTTTGAGGTGAGATTTTCTAAATAAATATCGATTAACGGTCACTAATCACCACACACGAATTTAATAAGTAAAACGAAGTATAGCTGCATTAACAGCTCCCCATGGCCACTTCATATGTCGCCAAGAATCGAATCCTGATTACACGCCATTTGAAAAATTGCAATAAGGGGGAAAATTCGAAAGGTTGTACGTTGAGATGGAGAATTGGAGTCCGAGTGGATCGAAGGCACGATAGCTCAAGTGGTTAGAGCAGCGACGTATTTCGATATTGGGTTCGAATCCCGCTCGTAACACTAACTTTTTCATTTCAACCAAAACGTTAAATCCAATTGCACCATTATTTCCAGCGCGAAAAATCCTTTAAAATGAAGTATCAGGATGTATAAGATCGTATTTGAAATTGTGAAGTCCTGAGGAAATCCTGTATAATTTTCCTCCAAAATAGGTAAAAGTGTATTTTTTTTTGTAGCGTCATTGTTTAACAGAAATTCAGTCGACCATCCCCCAAAAGATACCCTGTATAGAAAAATGGGTTATCGGTGAAGATCAGTAGTTTGATCGATCGAAATCGATTGGATCCGGTCGAGAAAAAAAGCTTGCGCATTGTGCAAAGGGTTAGATTTTTCATTTGATCCCTACCTGAAAAGAAAGCATGCTTCTCCCGTCGACGGGGTGTTTTCTTAACGAGCCGAGCAATTAATCAAAGCAATCGTTCATAAGGATCTAATGCGGTCCTTCCCACGGGGCTTAAACAGGGCCAGGTAGGGCAAAGGGTGAAAAGGACGACACATTAATTCCACCCCGGCTAAAGCATATCGGCCATCTGTGCGGATAACCGTTCTTTATCTCATCCAGGACTATCTGGCATATGCCCCTTGGATTAGACAGCAGGCCCATCTCAAGAAAAGGTGTCCGATAACTTAACGAGGGAAATCCGCCTATCTGCTTACTAATAATTAATTATTCAGGGGTAAAAAATGCCTCTATTTCATTGGACCATAGAGAATAGCACTGCTTCCAAATAAACAACAGTCTGTTTGTTTAATAAGTACCACATTTTAGTACAACCATGGCAGATGTCTTACATCCATATTTTCCTCTAATATCTATAATTTTTTTTATTAATAATGGGAATTTATATAAAACTTTCTGTAGTGTTAGAAAAATGTCAAGTACCAAAAGTAAAGACTTTTGGGTGATTTGATAAAAACCATAGTACTATAAAAAATACTATTAGCGGTACAGATGTACACAGATGTATCATGTAAAAGTCATCGGAACATTCGTACAACGTAAGCAGCTCTGCGATTGAAGTCTTAGACGTCTTCAACGCGTTCAATCACTGCTGGCAATAGAGACTTATTGCTAAAACTCAAATACTAGTACCTCTAATCCTAAAATTGTACGGATCTGATCGTTCCCATGTCTCTTTCCTCTTTGGTGTTCCTCAAGGGACATACAAGGACCATTACTTTTTATCATATACAAGGCCAGCTTCTCTCAACACTTACCTTTACCTTTGTTGATACAATAGTCATCCGTGCAACTATTGTCCGTGTGGTTCGATCACTCCATGACCAATCATCACATTAGAACAATGGTTCGCAAAATAAATGATAACAAATCCTGATTGCGCCTTTTACCCTCAAGTTCCAATTCCTAAAGCAGATCGCGCCAAACTATGTGCTGAAATGTTCACATTTGTATGAATATCTGAAGTCTATATTGAAAATAGAAATGGGCAAAGTATGCTTCCCTGAGGAACACCCCCTCTGATGCGTACATAAGGTGAAAATTCAGTCGACACTCGGAAATCGGTCCGTCAGATGTGATCACAGTATGAGAGTACATGAGTATGTTCTTTAGTTTCCAAATCAAGCTTGGTTGCGAGGCTCGAACAAAGGCCTGTTTTAAATCAAGGAAGATACCCGAGCAATGTTGTTTTTGTTCAAGGGGAGAGGCAATAATATGTCGGCAATACCTTTGCAGAACATTATAATATATATATATAAGAAATCTTAGCTATTTGTATCTTGGCATTGTTTTATAATTTTAAATTGGATTTTTTGGAGTCCCGGTAGAAACTTTAAATATAGCCGAAAGCTCGACGAAGAATTGTCTTCCTTAGGCCCTTCCTTAACCAACTACTATATCCATTATTAAAAGCCTTAACAAAAATTTGAACCTTGTTTCTGCTGCTCCGAGTCTACAAATAGTCTTCAGTGTCAAGTCAGCAGTTTAATAGTTCTCCCGTTAGTTTCTGGGAAGATCCTGTGATGAAATTTTGCGCGCCTCTGTGCTGGTGGAATGCCATACCATTGAACAAACGACTATTTTCAACCAGTGAAGAATGGATCTATGTTTTTTCCAGATTGGTAAGTCCCAAAAGGGTTCACCGGTCTTTCCTTGGTCACAACTGTTCGCCTCGTTGCCTCTCTGCTCTATATACGCAGCTTCCCATACTAATAATAATTTTAATGTTTTTTCCAATGTAAGACAAGTGTCTTGAGTATTAGAGTGTCAGCAATGTAGATTGTGTAGAAGAATGGTCTTAGGATACAATTCCGGTACCCCACCTGTTGTTAGTATGATACGATTTGGACTAGTATAAAAATAGTGAATTTAGTCAAAAACTAGGATATGTTATTTTGTAGATGTGCTAACAATTACGAACACAACTGACAATTACTTAATAACTGCGGTTTATTCTTATTCCAATCTACCCAACAGGTCGTTTTACTTCGAATAAGACAAGAAAATTTGTCTCGGTTCTTCGGTGGTTTACGAGTTTAATTATAATTCCAATCGACTCAGCAGGTCGTTTTACATAGAAAAAGGCAATATATTTTTTCGTTTTTTGTGTTTTTTCTTAAAAACTTCGTGGTTTACGAGCTTAATTCTTTCCAATAGACCCAGAAAATCGTTTTACTTTGAAAAAGACAATAAAATTTGTTTCGGTTTTTGCGTTTTTTCGAAAACTGCGTGGTTTATGAGCCTAATTCTTTCCATTCGATACAGCAAATGGTTTTACTTCGAATAAAGCAATCAAATCTGTTTCTGTTCTCGCGTTTTTTTCGAAAACTACGTGGTTTACGAGCTTAATTCTTATTCCAATCGACCCGACAGGTTGTTTTGCATAAGCAAAGGCAATAAAATTTGTTTCTTTTTTCGTTTTTCTCGAAAACTACGTGGTTTACGAGCTTAATTCTTTCCAATTGACCCATAAAATCGTTTTAATTCGAAAAAGACAATACAATTTGTTTCTTTTTTTTGTTTTTCTCGAAAACTACGTAGTTTACGAGCTTAATTATAATTCCAACCGACCCAGCAGGTCGTTTTACATAGAAAAAGACAATACATTTTTTACTGTTTCCTAGAAAAAGGCATTAAATTTGTTTCGTTTTTTTGCGTTTTTCTCGAAAACTACGTGGTTTACGAGCTTTACTCTTTCCAATCGACCCAGAAAATCGTTTTAATTCGAAAAAGATAATAAAATTTGTTTCGTTTTTCGTTTTTCTCGAAAACTACGTGGTTTACGAGCTTAATTATAATTCCAACCGACACAGCAGGTCGTTTTACATAGAAAAAGACAATACATTTTTTACTGTTTCCTAGAAAAAGGCATTATATTTGTTTCGTTTTTTTCGACAACTACGTGGTTTACGAGCTTAATTCTTTCCAATCGACCCAGAAAATCGTTTTAATTCGAAAAAAAAAACAATAAATTTTTTTTCGTTTTTCTCGAAAACTACGTGGTTTACGAGCCTAATTACAATGCCGACCGACACAGCAGGTCGTTTTACATAGAAAAAGACAACACATTTTGTATTGTTTCCTAGAAAAATACATTATATTTGTTTCGTTTTTTGCGTTTTTCTTGAAAACTACGTGGTTTACGAGCTTAATTCTTTTCAATCGACCCAGAAAATAGTTTTAATTCGAAAAAGACAATAAAATCTGTTTCGGTTCTTACGTTTTTCTCGAAAACTACGTGGTTTACGAGCTTAATCTTTATTCCAATCGACCCAGCACGTCAGAAAATACTATAAAATCTATACTTAGAAAAATGGTATAGAGCTTAAAAAGAATTAAAGTACACTTACCATTCACACGACTCCAGGAAAAATGCAATTGAGTCAGGAAATTTCGGATTTATTAAAACCTATAGCTCAAAATTTCCTGTCGTACAGTGTAAAGCAGTTACATTTTCAAACCATGCTCAAAATTTTAACGGCGGTAAAACAATGCTTGCATGTTGCAAAACTAAAGATTTAGAATTATGACTTTCAAGTCTTTACATGATTTTTCACGTTTTTACATAAATGAGAATTTTACATGTTTCTAATGATTCAACAGTTGTAATTGTCAAAGGGTAAAAGTAACAGGACAATTTACCCGTCAAAATTTCGAAAGTGACGAATTAAAGGAGTGTTCTGCCAGAAAACACAGCCAGATCATTTTCACTGCGACAGATCCTCGCCTCTTTGCACCTGTATTGGCCATTTAAATGTTATGCAACCTTTTTGGCAGGTGATGTCCTAAATTCTGCTTTGGGCCTTTCAAAAAAGTTTTTTGATTGAAAAATCACTTCTACACCGAATTTCTGTCTGTTTTGGGCTGTTATTGAGGATTTTTGAGGCTTCAATTACAAATTTGTTTTTTATTGAACGGAGTAATTAATTTCAATAGATTTGACAACAAAAAGTTTCTTTTTATCAATTATATTCAAAATCGATTCTAGGTAAAGTCTAAAAAATATAAATTTTAATTTCATGGTTACGAAGGCGGATTTGCCGTGATTTTCACGAGGATTGTAATTAATACAACAAGATGACTTTCACCTAAGTTCGAACCGGGTCTAAAGACTTAAGAATCTTAAAGGTAAAAAAGTAAAAGGAAGATCTCGACCGTCGGCTGGGATCATGAACTCCGGGCAAAATTAATACGTGAGAGAGAGAAGGAGAAACGGCAATACGGTTAGCCGGAGATATATCTGCGTGCGTGATCCGCAACGTGGGAACAGCTTCGCCGGCTGGAATCTGCAAGCGATTCTGCACATTTTTCGCAGATATGATTTCCACTCGTACTGGGCACCTGTCAACCGTTGATCGCAGGTGGATGCCGATTGGTCTCATATGCACAGTCATAAGTCATTTTGCAACAAAATCCTACTCGGAGAAGGACGGTTTTTTTTTTCAAATTATATCCGGACCAACTCAACATTGCTCTAAGTATCAAAACCACAACTTTGAAGTTTATAAAAACATTAAATATTCATGGGACGTCCGCTAGTTCATCTTACGTTACCCCGAATATCAAACATTTTTAATGAGAGGATCAGTTTAAAATGAAGGCTATACAACATATAGTCTTTAATTTTTTACAACCAAACAATATGCTTTTCTACCTTTTCATAAATATATCAGAAACTAATAACATAAAGACCAAATAAATGTTGCAGAAATATCATTTCCTTTAAAACGATCACTAGTATTATACGAGGTACTACCTTATAGACTTGATTTATGCTGAATGAAACAGCCATAAACAACCAATTTGTCCGGTCCGACCGGACTGTGATCTAGTCAAGAAGTTTATGTAATTTTTAATGCCAAAAAAGGTGTTTTTCTAAATTTTATGTGGTGATTAGTGACCGTTAGTCGATTATTATTCAGAAATCGTGAGATGCGGTCTGGTATGATGTAGGTGTCAGAAAAACATTTTTTTTTATCGTGCCAACGTTTCGATCATTATTGAGATCATCTTCAGGGCCTGGGATTTACAACATTGTTTAAATTGAACAAATACATGTAGGATGTGGAAAAAGTGAATTTATACAATGCAAAATTTTTTTTTTTAATATTCAATACTTTGATTGAATATAATTTTTTTTTGCATTTATAATTTCACTTTTTTCCACATTCAACATGTATTTATTAAATTTAAACAATGTTTGTAAATCCCAGGCCCTGAAGATGATCTCAATAAAGATCGAAACGTTGGCACGATAAAGAAAATATTTTTCTGAAACCTATATCACACCAGACCGCATCTCACGATTTCTGAATATTTATAAATATTCCAAAAACGAACAATTTTATCCGAATGAAACAGGTGCCAACAGTTACAGTCTGTTTCAGCCAGATTGTAATCTACTCATGGATTCGTTGTGATTTTTAAAGCCAAAAAACGTGCTTTTTCTGGGGTTTTATAGTTATCTCAGAAACTAATAATTTTACGTAGAAAAAATAAGAAATAAATATATCTATATATTACATTTCCTTTAAATCGATCGCGTTTCCTACCCTATAGACTTGATTTATGCTGAATGAAACAACCAATTTTTCTGTTTCAGCCAGGTTGTAATCTAGTCGTGGATTCGTTGTGATTTTTAAAGCCAAAAAACGTGCTTTTCTGGATTTTATAAATATATTAGAAACTAATAATTTCATTTTACAAAAAAAGACGAAGTAAATGTTGCAAACAATTTCATTTCCTTTTTAAAACGATCGTTTTTACTACGCTATAAACTGGTTTATGCTAAATGAAACAGCCATGAACAACCAATTTCTCTATTTAGACTAGACTGTGATGTAGTTATGAATTCGTTGCGATTTTCAAAGGCAAAAAACGTGTTTTTATATATTTTCATAAATATATAAGAAACTAATAATATTATTAAAATAAAGACGAAGTAAAGGTTGCAAAAAATTTCATTTCCTTTAAAACGATCGATTTTACTACGCTATAAACTTGATTTATGCTAAATGAAACAGCCATGAACAACCAATTTCTCTATTCCGGCCAGACTGTGATCTGGTCTTGGATTCGTCGTGTTTTTTAAAGCCAAAAAACGTGTTTTTCTAGATTTTATAAATATATCAGAAACTAATAATTTCATTTAAAAAAAAGACGAATTAAATATTAATAGAAATTACATGGTCTTTAAATTGATCGCTTTTACTACCTTATAGACTTTATTTATGCTCAACAGCCATGAACTACCAATTTGTCCATTGCGACTAGACTGTGATCTAGTCATGAATTTGTTTTAATTTTTACAGTACAAACAACGTGCTTTTGTAGATTTTCATAATTATCCCCGAAACTAATAATTTAATTAAAAAAAGACGAAGTAAATGTTGCAAGACGAAAAACTTTAAAACGATCGCTTTTACTACCTCACAGACTTGATTTATGCTGAATGAAACACCTATAAACAACCGATTTGTCTGTTTCAGCTAGATTGTAATCTAGTCATGGATTCGTTGTGATTTTTAAAGCCAAAAAACGTACTTTTCTTAGTTTTATAAATATATCAGAAACTAATAATTTTATTGAAAAAAAGAAGAAGTAAATGTTGCAGGACATTTAATTTCCTTTCAAACGATTGATTTCACTACCTTGACTTAATTTATGGTGAATGAGACAGCTACAAATATTTTGTAAAAACGTGGTTATTGAAATCTGAAAAAGAATGAGAGAAAAATACTCTTATTGTCTTAAATCTTAAGGCAGCGCATTTTTGACCCTGTATACAGGGTGTCCCAGTTCCTACTGACGAAACTCGGGGAATCGATTCTAATCTTCGTTTGGAGCAAAAATTGCTCAGGAGAAAATTTTCGGAAAGTTCTCTATTTTGAAGAATTCGTCAATTTTTCAACTTTTCCACTACCTTACCACATAAACGCTTACAACTTCCAAAATGTTGAGACTACAACAAATCCAATTACACCATTTGAAAGAACGCCAAATTTGCTGTAAGATACTTCTATTTGCAATAATCTGAATGACACAAAACGTTAGCCAATATCAGTTGGAACATGTCAAAATTACAAAATTTAAAATTTTGCTCATGATTGCACGTTCTATTGAGGTTACAAAAAATACCTACAACATGTCAAATTTCACAAAAACTTCTTCATCTAATATGCTTTACGTTGATTTTTCAACTCTAATAGAACGTTATTTACCTGGATATATCAACGTTTTAAATTTTGTAATTTTGACATGTTCCAACTGATATGTGGTAAGGTAGCGAAAAGTAGAAAAAACCTAAATTGACGAATAACTTCAAAATAGAGAACTTTCCGAAAATTTTCACCTGAGCATTTTGTTTCTCCAAACGAAGAGTAGAATCAATTCCCTGAGTTTCGTCAGAAGGAAATGGGACACCCTGTATCGAATAATATTACAAATTTCTGGTTCGCACAAAATTACAAGTTCCCGAAAAATGCGTAGTTTTTGAGATTTTAACGAATTGTAGAAAATTTTTTTTCACTAGATCATTATTTGAATGGAACGTAAAAACCTGCTATTTGTGAGTGGTTTCAACAGAATTACTCACAACTAGAATAAATGGTTTGATTTAAAAGAATTTTTACTTTTTTTACTTTTACCCTATACAAAAAATTATATTTACAGAGTTATTTGTAAAAATGAAAAACACGTGCTTTTGGAAATCTATGTTTTTAGGCCGTAAAAATTAGAACTTAAATTTTGACTTTGTATATAGCTTTGGTGATTAATCAGCCTTTTCAGTTTAAATGTTTTCACAAATTTTACCTTGTGAAGTTTTTGAAAAAAAAATTAAAAGTTTCTGATACTTTATCAAACTGTATAAAAATATGTTGTTGTTTTTTTATACTAGAACACAGTCTGGCTGGATCAAACGAATTGTATGCCTGTATTTCTCAGCATAAATTAAGCCTATAAGGTAGTAGAATAGATTAATTTAAAGAAAATGTAAATTCTTACATTTACTTCACTGCTTTTTTTATAAAATAAAAATTTAATAAAATATTTGGAAAAAAAAGCGCAAAACATGTTTAAAATCTTAAAGATACCAGCGTTTTTCTCCCTGTTTATAGAATATTTTTATAACTTTTACATAGTAGAAAATTGTATAACTTTTTTAAATTTTAAAAAACTTAAATTTTTGTTAAACCGAACTATTTCTTCTAGGTTTATTGAATTGATTTATAAACAGCCCATTTTTCCATTTTATTCAGACAGTTCTCTTGTTAAAAAGCATAATTTTTCCAATTTTGCCAAAATCTCAGAAATGTTAACCCTTTTAGGGAACTTAACTATGTAAAAGTTGTATAAATATTCCGTATACTTGGCTAAATACGTTAAAAACGTTTTAAGATAAATTTAATCTTTGAGATCATACACGTGTTTTTTTCTACTTTGTTGCAAATATCTTAGTAACCATTTATTTTATTAAAAAACTGCAACGAATTGAATGTAAAAACTTTTAACTTTAAACTAAATCTTTTAATACCTTCTAGGGTTGATATGTGCTAAGATAAAAATTCATAAATAAAGACTATTTGGTCTCTATTTGGCCATACAAGGACTTTTGTTTTATTCTTGGGGTACAATTTGTTTTATTTGCTATTTTGCATATATTTCTGAAACTGTTAACCTTTTTCAAATCCTTGACGAAGTAAAAGGTGTACAACTATCTTTCATATAGAGTCAAAAAACGATTCGTATTCATGTTGTCATGACCAGATGACAAAACATGACAACATAGTTAACTCTGAGAGAAAAGTCTGCTAAGTGGGGGCAGTAGAGCTTCCCCATATTTTGTGCATGCGCGTATGCGTATGTTAATCAGTTTGGAATAAAATTCATATCGGATCATCTAGAAAGCAACTCTCAAAATCTCTGAAAATAAAATTTGGTCTCATGGTTTAGGTTACAAGTAACACAGAACACGGACAAAAATTATTCATAAAGCCCTGAAACTCTAAATGCGAGTGGAAATTTTTATTTTGGAGGATTACACATTACAAAATGACAATTGAGTTATATAATAAAATTATTCGGCAAGTTCGGAGATGCAAAATGAATGAAATTTTAATTTTTTAGGTGAAAAATCGTTCCGACTCCTGCATACCTCCAGTAGTTTATGTTTAATACATGAAATGGAGAATGGCTTCTCTGCTTTCATGGTTAAGAATTAAAATGGTCTAGAGCGAGAGAAACATGCGGACGTACAGCCAGATTTAGAACAGCAGATTTTTTATTCTTTTGACATCAATTTTAACTTAAGATTGTAAAACATCCCGAGTAATTTCGAAAACCAACAATTCCCACTATTATACCCATGAGCCCATATGCGACAATAATAGACGTCGAAAATCCTTTTAGCTATGTAATCCTCCTAATTGGCATTTAAGTTTCTAGACGGTTGGACCTTAATGTTGATTGTTTCCCTCTGTCCTGCCTATTTTTCAACTAATTTCCGAGGTAAATGAACCGTCGATATGATTTTGTTAATTTGTGCTTTGGTAATAGTATAGCTGTAAAACAAGATGAGCCGACTCCTTTCCCGGAAAGATTGACAGTCATAAAGCTGTGATTTTCCCCCTTCCCCCTTTCATAAACGAACAATAAATTTGGTTTTAAAGAAAAACCCTGTTTCTACAGTCTATTTTTGAATCACAAAAAAATATATTTTAAGAATTGGTTGCTCTCTTAAAGTATAACACGCTTTATTAAGTGATAATGATGATTGTAAATCATATAAAAAGGTTTTATATCGTACAACTACAATATATGATACAAATTTGGAATATTTTCCTAATATAAAACTAACATTAACCGATATACATATAATTTTATAAGAATATATTGCTGGCGTACTAAAATTAATTTATATTTCGTAGGTATATCAGATAGGTAGGATAGATCATACCATCAGATAGCATAGATCACACAATGACAACGTCTGATGGGGTGAGACCTCGTAGGTGCCCGTTGTGTAGAGAACTTATCATGGGAAAGCACGTAATAACAGACTGCAAATACGTAAGTCAGGAAAGAAGTAAGTCAATATTTCTGAGACAGAAATGTATTTGATTGTGTATAGATCGTTGTACTTTAATGTATGTATTAATTAGAACAAATATATTTATTTGCGAAAATGAAGGGGGGGTATCCCCAATTATCCCGAGAGATGGAGTACTCTGGGCTGGTGTGAATGAATGTGGGAGTGTAATTTATTAGCGTGAATATAGGGTTTATCCCGAGGGATGGAGTACTCTGGGCTGGTGTGAATGAATGTGAGAGTGTAATTTATTAGCGTGAATATAGGGTTTATCCCGAGAGATGGAGTACTCTGGACTAGTGTGAATGAATGTGAAAGTGTAATTTATTAGCGTGAATGTAGGGTTTATCCAGAGGGATGGAATACTCTGGGCTGGTGTGAATGAAAGTGGGAGTTAATTTATTAGCGTGAATATTGGGTTTATCCTGAGGGATGGAGTACTTTGGACTAGTATGAATGAATGTGCGAGGGTAATTTATTAGCGTGAATGTAGGCGGCGGTATCCTCAATTATACCGAGGGATGGAGTACTCTGGACTGGTGTGAATGAATGTGGGAGTGTAATTTATTAGCGTGAATGTAGGGGGCGGTATCCCCAATTATCTCGATGGTTGGAGTCCTCTAGACTGGTGTGAATGAATGTGGGAGTGTAATTTATTAGCGTGAATGTAGGGTTTATCCCGAGTGATGGAGTACTCTGGACTGGTTTGAATAAATTTGGGAGTGTAATTTATTAGCGTGAATGTAGGGTTTATTCCGAGGGATGGAGTACTCTGGTCTGGTTTGAATAAATGTGGGAGTCTAATTTTTTAGCGTGGATGTAGTGGCGTTTATCCCCAATCACCCCGAGTAATATCGAGTATAGCAATAAGCTAAAGTCGTTACAAAATTCGTCACCTTTTTTATACAAAAAATTCTTGTCCGTTTGGTACTTTAGAAAAAAATATTATTGGTTTATAAATTAAATAGAACAATTGGTTTCGATATGATGAAGGATTCTGCAGAAAAGTGGATCGAAATGTAAACTAATTAGAACTTTTTTGGAGAAATGGTTTTCTGATCGGTTTCTAATTTTTATAGTATACGCCCAATTTACCCTATTACAACTTTACCGTTATTACCGATTATTCTTGCTTTTGATTGTTTCCATATTATCGTTCTACAGAATAAAAATGAACAATATGATGAAGGGTTTTAGAGAGAAATGAAAGAAAAACGTTTTGGAAGAAGCGATCTTCTATTCTGAATTTTTCCCATTCTTCAACTTTAAAATGTTACGCGTCGATTTATCTTGCAGTTTTGAATTGATGGAAAATTATTTTTTTTTAAAGTTAGTTTTAGCAAAGTTAGTAGACCATTCAGCAATTTTTCAAGATCATTTAGTTGTTTCCAAAAAGAGGCCCGAAAGTGCCATTTTTCTATAGCATTTTCTCAAAATCTTTTTAACCTATCAAAAACCAATATTTTTTAACGTTAATTTTACTTTGCATACTACAGACTAGGGTGTTTTTAGAAATTGTCATATACTACGAATTCACATTTTGCTTGTTTTAACGAAGTGGATCGTTAATTTTTGGCTAAAACCTAAAGTTGAGACACAACTTTACAACTTTTTTAGATATAAAAAAATATTTCTTCGCATTTAGGTGTTATAGTTGTTTGCCATTAATTCCTCTTCAAAAAAAGATTCGATTCAATATGATGAAGGGTTTTCGAAAAGAAGAAGATTGCAATAAATTGCATCAAGAAAATTGCAAATAAATTTCTGCCGGAAAAATTAAGCCATAGAAATATTACGCTCAGATTTTTCTTGCAGTTGTGAGTTGATAGAAAATTGTTTAAGTTTGGAGGTAATTTTGAAAATTTTTACCGCCTTCAGCAATTTTTCAAGATCATTTAGTTGTTCAAAGAAAGGCCAAAAGTTTTTTTTTCAGTATGCTACAAATTCGTTGCTAGGGACTTTTAGATATAGAGAATTGTTGATTTTTTTTGCAACAACCTAAATTTGTGACACAATTTTCTACCCTTTCTTTATACAAATGAATTTATTTCTAAACTTCTAGGTATTTTTCTAAATCCTTGCTCCTATGACTGGTTGATCATTTTTGGTCTACAAAACGATAAAATAATCGTTTCAGTATGCCGAAGGGTTTTTGAGATAAGTGAACCAAAAGATGAGAAAATAGAACTTTTTTTAGAAAAATAGAAAGTTCTTCTGATTTAGCTGGAATTTTTGCCTTTTTTTAATCTACGATCTAGAAAATGCCGATAAAGTTTTGAAGGTTGGTGTTCACATTTTTTAGCGCATTTCATTAATTTTCAAGATCATTTAGTTGTTCAAAGAAAGGTTAAAAGGTATATCTTTTTTCGGTACCATATTCTCAAAAAATTATTTGGTTTGTTACAACTAATCATTTTTTCAGTATACTACACATTTTCCACCTTTTCATTGTACAAATGAATTTATTTCTAAACATCTAGGTATTTTTTTACTCTTGCTCTTATGACTGGTTGATTATTGTTGGTCAGTATGTCGAAGGGTTTTGGAGATAAGTGAACCAAAAGATGAAAAAAAGAACTTTTTTAAAGAAAAATAGAATGTTTTTCTGATTTAGCTCAAATTTTTGCCGTTTTTTTTAATCAGCGATCTAGAAAACGCCGATTGATCCTAACTTGAAGTTAGTATTTTTCAGATGATGGTTTAGTTTTGGAGGTAGTTGTTATCATTTTTTAGCGCATTTCAGCAATTTTTCAACATCATTTAGTTGTTCAAAGAAAGGTTAAAAGGTGTATTTTTGGTACCATTTTCAAAAAATTTATTTGGTTTGTTACAACTAATCCTTTTTTTCAGTATACTACACATTCATTACTAGGGAGTTTTACAAATAGCGAATCGTTGATTTTTTACAACAACCAAAATTTGTTGCAGAATTTTCCACCTTTTCATTTTACAAATGAATTATTTCTAAACTTGTAGGTATTTTTTTAAATCCTTGCTCCGATGACTGGTTGCTTATTGTTGGTCTATATAAAACGATAAAAGAATCGTTCCAGTATGTCGAAGGGTTTTGGAGATAAGTTGACCGCTAAATGAAAAAAGAGAACTTTTTTTTTAGAAAAATATAATGTTTTTCTGAATTAGCACGAATTTTTGCCGTTTTTTTAAATATCAACTATCTAGAAAACGCCGATACCTCTTGAAGTCAAGAGTTTTTAGAGGTTTATTTGTGGTGGCAGTTGTTCACATTTTCAGCGCATTTCAGCAATTTTTCAATATTATTTAGTTGTTCAAAGAAAGGTTAAAAGGTGGATCATTTTTTGGTTCCATTTTCTCAAATATTTATTTGGTTTGTTACAAGTAATCATTTTTTTTAGTGTACTACACATTTTCCACCTTTTCTTTGTACAAATGAATTTATTTCTAAACATCTAGGTATTTTTTTTTAAATCCTTGCTCCTATGGACTGGTCGATTATTGTTAGTCTATAAAACGATAAAAGAATCGTTTCAGTATGTCGAATGGTTTTGGAGATAAGTGGACCAAAAGATGAAAAAACAGAACTTTTTTTTAGAAAAATAGGAAGTTTTTCTGATTTAGCTCGAATTTTTGCCGTTATTTTAAATCAACGATCTAGAAACCGCCGATAACTCTTGAAGTTAACATTTTTCAGATGATGGTTTAGTTTTGAAAGTACTTGCTCACATTTTTTTAAGACATTTCAGCAATTTTTCAAGATGATTTAGTTGTTCAAAGAATGGTTAAAAGTTGTACCATTTTTTGGTACCACTTTTTCTCAAAAATTTCTTTGGTTTGTTACAACTATTCCTTTTTTCAGTATACTCCACATTCGTTGCTAGAGAGTTTTAGAAATAACGAGTCGTTGGTTTTTTTGGAACAACCTAAATTTTTTGCACAATTTTCCACATTTTCTTTATAGAATTGAATTTATTTCTAAACTTCTAGGTAATTTTTTAAATCCTTGCTCCTGTGACTGTTTGATTATTGCTGGCCTATAAAACGAAAAAAAAATCGTTTCAGTATGTCGAAGGGTTTTGGAGATAAGTTGACCGAAAAATGAAAAAAATAGAACTTTTTTTAGAAAAATATGTTTTTATGAATTAGCTCGAATTTTTGCCGTTTTTTTAAATATCAACTATCTAGAAAACGCCAATACCTCTTGAAGTCAACAGTTTTTAGATGGTTTATTTTTGATGGCAGTTGTTCAATTTCTTTTAGATTTTATTACACGTCGATGATGTCTTCATGTTTCCCTCTGACTATTTTTGTCACAAACTTATGTTATAAACTCATGAAATAATGTAATCAAATATCAAATATAAACCGATAAATCTTCAAATTTTCAACATCCTAGGCAAAAAATCAATCAATAATCAGAAAAAATTAGCTATAGAAAAGCTTGTACATTTGTTTAAAAAAAAAAAAAATCAAATATGCAAATAATGAAGTTCACATTGTTTTAAGCGTAAGACTAAGGAGATGCCTATATCAAACTGAATTTCAAAATGTAATTGTAAAGAGATTAACATGGTTTGATCATCTTGTAACAAGGATTATTGAATTAGTCGCACCTCATTCTGAGCTTGTAACGAGGTGTATTGTTTGTCAGAGGCCGGGGACAAAAAAGGGGAAAAAAGATGACTTAAGAGCCGTTTATTATGATCCGGCTAACTGAAAATTACAGCTTCCTCGTCGTCCGGAAGCGTTCAACAAGTAAGGGATGTTGTTTTGATCGTTGAACCGAATCTGTGCTCGGTAGCCAGGTGAAAAGTCACCTGGCCCAGATGCGAACAGATAGGAGCAGCCTGTTGCTCTCTCCACAACAGTAAGACTTGATTTCCAATCTAGTTATGAGACATATGCCGCCCGGGACGAGCCACCTGTGGCTCAGCGTAGGAAACGGCAGGCAATCTGCTGCCCTCCTTTCAAGATACGGGCTTTCGCCTCCGATTTTTTCTTCATGTTCAATTAAATACATCAAAACGTTTGTTGATAGAAAATTAACAATTAGTAATAAAAAATAAAGTTTTTGTAAGGTGGTAGCGACCTTTTTATCAGACTAAGTTTGATTTTTGTTTCACTCAAATTCTAATAGGTGAATATTAATTTTAATAAAATTTTATTTATCAAGACACTCTCTTTTTGGTCAAATATAAAACTAAACGTTTTTATTATACATTAGCAATTTTTTAATGACACTTAATTTTACAAAACGAGCTAAAAATTACCTTTTGTTGGTCCCATTTTCCCAAAATCTATCATATTTGGTCTTTTACAGTCAATTTTTGATTGTTTTATAATTCTTAGTATGCTATAATTTTATTGCTAGATTTTTCGAAATAGCGAATCCTTCGGTTTACAATAACCTTTGGTATAACCTAAGCGGGCAAAAAAAAAAAAAATCTTGAAATGCATCCAGAAATCGTGAGATGCGGTCTGGTGTGATGTAGGTTTCAGAAAAACATTTTCTTTATCGTGCGAACGTTTCGATCTTTATTGAGATCATCTTCAGGGCCTGGGATTCACAAACATTGTTTACAATTATCCTAAATGTATTTGTTAATTGTAAACAATGTTTGTAAATCCCAGGCCCTGAAGATGATCTCAATAAAGATCGAAACGTTGGCACGATAAAGAAAATGTTTTTCTGAAACCTACATCACACCAAACCGCATCTCACGATTTCTGAATAATTATCGATTAACGGTCACTAATCACCACACATCTTGAAAAGTTCTAATTTTTCACTTTTATGGTCCAGTATTGTTCAGAACACTTCTCCATATTGAAACGAACCTGTTTCAATTTTATACACCCATAATTCAAAACGATATTTAAACAATATTTAAAGTATATTTTTAAAAAACTAGGAGTGGGGAAAGAATTTTTTGTATAACAATTTCAAATTTTGTCACAACTTGCTGTTGCCACAATTTAACCATTCACTATTTCTAAAACCTACAACCCTAAGACAAATAAATCCAATAAAGATTGGTTCTATCAGACCAACAATATTTTGGGAGAATGGTAACTTTTGAATCTATTTTTGGATAACTCAACATATATCATCTTCAAATTCCAAGAAAAATTGATGTGATAAGTGTCTTTGCCATAATTTGGCGACAATGGTAAAAGAAAATAATCAGCGGGCAACATGCAGACATCCACCGACCGGTAATAAAAAAATAAATTTATATATAATAAATAATATAATTTATGTATTATTTGGCATGCATAGCTGCGTTCAGCCTAATTGATGCCGAATGACAAGTGTGTCCTCTTGTCTCCCTCATACTAGTTTATTTAACCTTTCTTTATAAACTCATTTTAAAGAAACGTTTTTTGGTGATCCTGTGTCAAAAATGTATATATTTTCTTTTAAATGGTCTCTAAGAGTTGAGAAAAATATAATTTTATTGCATATATTTGTATGGTGATTAACACGAAACTCAAGAATGGCACAAGTACACAGAAGACAAACACTTTGAGCCCTGAAGATGATCTCAATAAAGATCGAAACGTTGGCACGATAAAGAAAATATTTTTCTGAAACCTACATCACACCGGACCGCATCTCACGATTTCTGAATAATTATTGCATATATTTTTTAATTTATAGTATTTGTGTACATAGTTGTTCTACATTAAGTATAAGAAAAGGAAAAAGCAGACACATGCTGTTTTTATATGAACACAACACCAATATGACACCACAAAAATAGCACCACACTTTATTACTACGAGTGTGAAATAATTGGTCCAAAATTTATATATACATCTTAAATTGTATTTTTTCCAATCAACCTACGTTTTGTAATTTACCCAGGCTCTGAAGATGACCCGAATAAAGGTCGAAACGTCAGTAAAAAAAATGAAAAATTGTTTTTCTAAACTACCTCATCTTGCTCAATACGCCGCTGCTCTAACCGAAAGTCGTGGGTTCGAATCCCGCTCGAATCACCAAGTTTTTCATTTCAACCAAGACACACAAAGAATAATTATTTAAAATGTTGGGATAATTTTTGTAATCATTCATATTTTTTAATAGCTTTCCTATGCATCGTATCTCTTCTTTTATTCGATATTAATATACCCTTAGTGATCCATGGTTTAAGCTTATTATACTTTTTAATTCTTATTCCAATAGAATTCGTTATTAAGATATTAAGAAAAATTTGAACAAGTCTTATCAATGGAATCATTAACCACTAAAACTTTTGCCCATTTCTCAGTCTTTAATAATTTTTTCAGTCATTCATAATTTACCACTTCTTTACAGTTTTTGGTTTTTTTTGAGTCATATGATGATCTTTATTTCTCTAATTTTGTATGCCTAGTGAAATAGGATAATAGCCTTACATATCCTGAGAAGAATTTCACAACTCTTATGGGTGAAGGTTGACCGAAATAAAACAAAGTTAAGCTCAAGTAATTATTAATTTATTAGGATTTCAAGTATGATATTTATGTATCATCATTCCTAACTAAATAGATTATTTTTTATTCACTATATTTCATGGTCCGCTTGACCAATTAATTTTTTATCTCAACTTAAAAAACCTTAATTAATTAAATTATTTCTTATATTTTTTGCCTTATTTATCACATTTGGCCATAGCTTGGTGATATCGGAGCTGCCCCCAAAGCCATACGGGCTTAATAGTTTATTTTTATATGGTTATAAAACTTTTATGTAAAATCATTTATTTAAGTTTTCTGTTAATATTACTTTTCTTTGCAAATTTATAAAATAATTATTTCATTGAAAAAAATAATATTTTTACAAGGAAATTGTTTTCCACTTGGGAAATAAAGCTTTGCTCAACCTTGAACGATGGTGAATCAAGAGCAGAATTCAGTTAACCCAGAAAAATTTAAAGTTCTATCAATTTCTAGGAAAAGGAAAGTAGAACCATATATATACTTGGAAAAAGCTGCCAAATGTTGACAACCTTAAAATACTGTATGTATGGTTCAACAAAAAATGGAGGTGGAATACTCACATTATGAAAACATCACAAATAATTCATATATTAGGTCGATCAGCTAAAGGCTAAGGGGATTGGAGCATGGGGTTTTCGATGCAATATATAAAGGAGAGTTAGTGCCAATATTAACTTATGCTGCACCAGTTTGGTATTCAGCTTTAGGAACAGATTACACCAGGTGACAACTAAGAAGCGTACAAAGGAAAATGGTACTGATAATTATCAAAGGATATAGAACCATATCATTCCACGCGGCTGAATACCTATAAACCTGGAAATCGCAGAAATAGCCAAAAACTATGAAGCTAAGGTGGCGACTCTAAATTCGCCATTGTTCGAAATAGAAAAGCTAATAACCTCACAAAATTGGCCTCATCCAACTGAGGCAGTAAATGTCACAATCGTAGATGAGTTAAAATTTCATTCCATTAATGAGAATTATGATTATGAAATTTTCACTGATGGTAGCAAAATTACAAACCAGGTTGCCCCTTCTTGATTTCACACAAAATCGTGACTATTTCCAAGTATAGGCTTGCAGCATGTTGCCCCAACAAGCAACCTGACTCCTGGCCATTTTAAAGCACTAGAGTGGCTCCTAGAGAATGAAACTGGAGGTGCATAAAAAAACGATAATTCTTCATGCGGATAATGCAGTCTCCATCCCAATCCATGCAGCCATTAAAGCATTTGCATGTAAAGGAATCACATCAAAATTAGTCAGTGAATACATCCAAAATCTCCAAATCCTGGGGAAATACAACAACCTGGTGATATTTTTGGCGCCAGGCACAGAGGAATTTTGGGTGATGAGAAAGCAAACAGACTGACAGGAGGATCTGCAAGACCATACAAAGGCCCCGAACCTATACTTGGGATAACAAAAAGAATAGAATCATCCATCGCAGAATATAACGAAACAAAATAAAAAGGAGGAATGGTAAACTCTAGCGGCGCTAGACACACTTATGATGAAACAACACTCATGTTTTTTCCTTTCCTCCATCAATTTCTTCGTCTTTGAAAAACGTAATTAAAAATTAAATTACACCACTCAAAAAGATATTACATAGAGTACGTTTTCTGAAGTTGGCAGGTCTCTAGGGGTGGAAATAGAAGTTTAGAATCGCCATAGTAAGTTTTCAACTTTGAAGAAAATTTGTTTTTCTAAGTTCTCGCTACTAAAACACTTATTTTACGAAGGTCTAGAAGTTTAGTATTGATTACATCTTATTGGAAATTTAACGTAGTTTTCAATGGTGTCGACAGATTTGTCCCAAACCTTTTAGTTCTGGAGTTATCGTTGTTTATTTAAAGCAAGGTCGTGAAATCTGAAAAAATCAGAAATAGGGGAATAACTCCGAAACTGTTGAGTTTCGGACCATAGTTAATTAGGAATTTTTGCTTCCATATTGAATGTAGAATCTACGGGCAAAGTGTGAAAAACGAGTAGCGGAACACCCTGTATGTCTACATTTGTTATTTGCACAAATTGTTATTTATTTACATTATTAATAGTATGTTATTCCTTTAATTTATTAACACATTTTGAAAATTGAAATGAAGCATATATAACAAAACTCTATTGTAATACATTAAGAACCTCTGTAATACTAATACCTGCAATCTGATAAAGGGAGACGGTAGAAATAAAGTTATTTAAAAAAAAGGAAAATTTTTCATAAAATTTGTAAATTTTTAAAATTATTTTGGATAGCTACGACTTTTGCCTGTGGAACTTAAGAGAAAAGAGCAATCTCTCCCCTTGACGACTTATTGTCCCGTTGACCCCGTCACGTCAGGATCTCCTTTGCATATATTTTTATTATTGTTCATCTACTCACTTCTAGTTATTGACAGGTGTCGACCGGCGGGCAGATGCCTCACTTGTTTGCCTGGGTTTTTAAATGGACGGCACGCGCCTGTTGCATCTGCCGGGGAGGACATCTGCCCAGGAGCAGGGATTTACTCAAGGCGCACGCTCCCTCGCACCTGGCCCTTCCCAGCCGGAGAATAGGAGAGGAGGAACGATTCCACGACAGTTGGCCCACCGAACAAAACAGATTCGGCCTCGGCGGAAAAGCCGCGAACCCGGCAACACGTGCTTGGGACTTGTTGATCCGGCCAACTGTTGCACGGCGAGGATTCAAACTCTCTTCCCTGAAATCCCTTTTACCCCCTTTTGTACTCACGACATCCTCTAATTTTGACGTGGAACGTATGGTGGAAACACAAAAGATAAACGATTCCGGCATCCGTTGCACATTTACATAAAAACTTCACATTTCCCAACTACAATAAAAACAAAACCGTCTTCCAAAAATATAAGAAAATCTAGCAGATGGTCTGATTCTTATATAGTCTGATCATCTATGACCATCCTCATCTAAGTAGGTAAGGAGAGTTCAACCCCCTGATAGGTTTTCTGAGACTGATAAATTTCATAGATAATGGTTTAGCTAGGAAGATAGATTTTGAAAAATTGTACCACATTTCTGCAATTTTTTAATGTCACTTAATTAGTAGACATCCAAGAAATCCCGAAATGTCCCTTTTTCATATAATTTTCTCATAATATGTTTGGCATAAAACGGCCAATCTTTCTTCTTTACTCTTCAATTAATTAATCTTTAAGTAAGGTATTGGTTGAGATAAAAAAGTCAGGGTCACGAGCGGGATTCGAACCCACGACCTTTGGCTAAATACGCCGGTTTCCCATATTTTTTAGCCATCGGAACCTTTTTGCTGAACAAAATCCAGGGCGGACCCCTCTCATTCACCTATTTGAAATGAGATAGTTATGTAGTAAAGTATGAGGCAAATTAAATTTCTATAAATTAGCTAGTTCATTCCTAATTAGGTGATGGAGGGAGATATCACTATGAAAACAAACAGATTGGCATACTTAACTTTATTTACAATCTTTATGTAAGGTATTGATTGAGAGAAAAAGTCAGTGTCACGATCGGGATTCGAACCCTCGACCACGACTTGAGCTATCGCGACTTCGATCCAATCGGACACCAACTTCCCATCTCAACCTCACCTTTTGAATTTTCCCTCCTTTTTGCCATTTTTAAAAGGCTTCAATTCAGTGGATCGTGACACTGGCTTTTTTATCTCAACTAAAAACCTTAATTAATGAAAATAATTTATTTGGTCAATCGGACCACGAAACCTAGTCCATTTCTTCTTTACGTTTACCTCAGCATACCATGAATTTATTTTTCCGTTTTTAATATTTTCTTCGTTAAAGTCCATTGCTACGTTTGTTTTTCTATTATTGTTCTACAAAAAGCATGAATAATCGTTTCAATATGATAAAGGGTTTCAAAGAAAGTTGAAAACACAACTTTACAGGAGAAGCGATTTTCTTTTTGAGCTCGAATTTTTCGTTGCCTCACGATTTATGCCATGAAAAACTTTGCACGACGATTTATTTAACTTTACCGATTATTCCTCAGTTGAAAATAGATTGGCGTTGGTTTGGTTTTGCAGGTAGTTTTTGTATGTTTTTACAGGGATTCAGCAATTTTTCGAGGTCGTTAGGTTGCTTTCAAAAGGTGTCAAAAGTTGCCATTTTTATACGATTTTCCCAAAATATGTTTGGCCTACTACAACTTTTTTAAACCGTTTATTTTACAAAAATACGAATTTATAGCTCGGAACTTTTTGAAATATCGAATTGACAGCATTTAGCAACTTCCAAAGTTTGTTACAAAATGGAACATTTTTGTTTTGCTGAATAGGTAAATTATTTCTCTGATCCTGTGTAATTTTTCAAAATGTTCTTCACTACAATTTTTTGCCTATTATTCTATTATTTTTATCATTATTAAAAAAAAAACTCTGCATTATTTAAAAAAAATTTGAAGAAAGAATAATTGCAATATGATGAATGGTTTTGTTGAAAGGCGAACAGAAATTTGAAAAAATACAACTTGTCAGAGGATTAATTCACAGAAAAGTTACTAGAGACCTCGATAAAGAAAGATTCTGTGATTGTTTTTGTATGTAAATTTCAGAATTTTTGATTTTACGGCATACATGACAATTTTCCACTTTTTACACCATCTATATGATGAAAAGGAAAGTACATTGCATGTATAAGGTACAAAATAAGGGGCTCAAGATACTTCCTCGTGAAACACCAAGTTTTATATCCCCGTATTTCCCTTTGTAAGTTGGATGATTATAGAATCCTTTAGTATGTGTCCGGCAGTAATTCCTTCATTTTGCAAATAAAACGAACTTGCCACACCCGATTAAAGGAATTTTCCGTTTAGTTGCAAAATCTGTCCTACGGGTACTAGAAAAATTTAATTAATTAATAGACTGGAAATACGTTACAACAAATTGTTTACAGGCCAAATTTCTCATAACTTGATTTTTTTTGTAAATTCTCCGTCCCTGATGCTCTAATTTAACTTACAGCTACTTTTAGCTTACCTACTACATAGTAAGAAAGGGTATATTAACATATTTTTTTAAACTTAATCTAATTCACAAAATCTCCTCGTTAATTAACAATTTTAATATAAGTAACACCAACTACCTAATCGCCAGATGTTTTCACCTGAAAGATCTGGCCTGCTTTAATATAAAAACTGCTTTATGATGAATCAGTTCGAGAGTCTACTACCCCTAAGTAAAATAAAAAAAAATTTATTTTATAATTTTGTTTTTCATTATTTATTATTACTTTTTAGTCACTATCTCCAAGTATATGCATGTGTTGTTTCATTCGAATTATCATTATAATTTCTATAATCAGCAAAAAAACAGATGGTACAGACCAGAGCGAGAGAAACATGCGGACATCCAGTACAAAAAAAATCCAAGCTTCAACCCATAAAAATCTAGATCTTGTGACGTTCATTATACCAGAAGACATCTCAAATCAAAGAAACAGGAGAAGAAAGAAAGACGAAGAAAATTCGAGATTCTGACCTTATTACTAACCCCCTAACCATCCCTAAATGTAGGATTTAATGGATTATTTTGAGAATTGTATGCAGCAATCGAGAAGTGTCTATTTATGAAGTCAACTAAATGCGGCATCCTGCGTATTAATTTTTAACCGAAAACCAAACTAGGAGACCACGAGCAGAGAGTTTTCATGAAAGCATGTTTTCATTATTTTTGAACATATGAAAACTATCGATATCCGTCTATCAGTAGAATCCTTGGTGTCACGTTTTTAATAATAGGTACGACTATTGAAATTTTAAAACTACTAGGGAAGATGCACATGCTGTCATTAAATTAATATTGTTTTAACTTAGGAAATATTAGAAATTTGCAAACAATTAAATGATATGATAATTTGAGTAGCGTTATCAAAAATCAATCGTTTTTTGTTCTTGATTCAATATTAGCTGACCTATTAAACTATGCTTGTTATTTATTCGATTTTTTTATGATAGGGAGTTAAGAACAGAATTTACAAGAAATCTGTAAAGCGTGATTCACCACTTTTCTTCCCCCAGCGGGTGAAATCCGCCGATTCACCAAAAACATCCAACTTCAAGAACCCCGGAAGTCTTCGTTTAGCTTCACATCACGCACGGCGAAATCGAAACCGGCGCACTTTCTAAAACGTGAATCCGACAAGTAATCGAAGAAAAAGTTGGAAAAAAAAGGGGGCGAAGAATTAACCGGTATCGATGACACCCTTCGGAAAGGGATGATCGCGGGGGCTAGAGTTGACTGGGTACCACAAGTTGGAAGGGGAAAAAGGTCCTAAGGGTGGCCAGGTGTCACCTGGGAAACGTAAGGGAAACTGAATCAACAAGTAAATCTCAAAAGAAAACTCCGTTTAAAAAAACCAAGTCGAAAATATCACCAATGATTTCTTCCTCCTTTTCAAGGCTTATTTATCAATTATTGACAGTCGTGTAATTATACATTGCTATTTATAAAATATTAAACGTTTGAACAAAGTTATGCACCTTCCCTGGTCTTTCGGTACTTCATTAAACGCAATACCTATAATTAAACAAGTCATAGAAATCGTGAGAACATCACGCAACAAATTGCGCGTTGATTGAATTCCATAAACAAAGCATTACGCTTTAATAGCTTAAGCCTCTTTTTTATGGTGATTCAATTCCAGCAGTTAGGTCTAATCCAAGAATAATCTAGTAGATACCCTAGCCGATTTGCATAATCAGGATTTGTTGTCTTTTCGTTATAAAAGGGGGAAACTCTGTGTGTCTAGTAAGGAGATTTTCTAGTTTTCCCACATTAATATTTATATACAAATACACTGACAGGAAAAAAATTCCACCTAGTTGAATTTTTCATTTTCTCGATAAAAGAAAATTCTGCTCTTAATTTGTCTCAATGTTTTTATCAATGTTTAAGCTATGTTTTAAATTGGGAATATCAATTAAAGGTAAACACACTTAATCCTTAAGCCAAGACAAGGGAAAGTTTTGTCAATGTTTACCTTTTAAGAAATTTAAAATGTTTATCCAGTCTAATTTGAATTCTGAAGCAAGAAACTGTTTAGTTTTCAGTTTATTAATTTAAATTTTTAAACTTAAAAATGCCACTTAGTGCTGAGGATGTTGCGCGTGGTGTGGCACTTATTGATGATGGACGTTCCGTCAGGTATGCGTCTTTTGTCATCGCAGTTCCCTACGAAACTCTGCGAGACGCCGTTTTTGAGAAACTATGTCCTACAATAGAAGGCCAGATTCTGGACACCCTAGCGTAACAAAACCACAAGATGAGCGTATTTTGACTTTGAGAATTTTTCGAAACCGTTGTTTTTCAAGCGATTCATCAGCTCTAGGAAGTTCGAGGTATCCAAGTTTCTGAACGCACACGCAAGAAGGTAAACACACTTAATCCTTAATCCAAGACAAGGGAAAGTTTTAATTAAATCGGTATGGTCTGATGACTTTTCGACCCGTAAGAGGACCAGAATTGAGCAGAACACACAGAGTTGCACGGCTGCCATTTGCTCGAAAACACAGCCATTGGTCTTTGGAAGATTGGCCTGCTGTACTTTTTACAGATGAGTGTAGACTTGCTCTACGATCTACAGATGGGCGCGAAAGAATGTGGAGACGGTGAAATGAAAGGTACGAAGCTCGTAATGTTTTCCCAGAGCTAACCTTTTCAACGTAGCTCAGTGATGGTGTGGGAACTTCAATGGAGAGAGGTACATAGTTGGATGTTGTTAGTGGAGTGCTTTTGTCGGACACTCGTTTTGCGGATGGAATTTTGGAACATCATACGTTGCCTATCTGATGAAATGAGCGACAATCCTATTCTAATGCACGATAATGCCCGTCCGCATGTCGCACGCATAGTACAAACGCACCATCAACATCATAACATCAGGGTCTTAGCCTGGCCAGCCCATTCTCCAGTTTTGAACCCCATCGAACATTTGTGGGATAACCTCAAAAGACGAGGTTAACCTCAATAGAGCACGTCCATCACTTCCTGATCTTGAAGAATGTGCTAACCTGCAGCAAAGAAACCTTTCCAGACTGGTAGAAAGTCTGCCGAGGCATCTTCCAGATGTAATTAAGGCAAGAAAACTTTGATTAATATATAAAAATATATACAAATCAAGTTATATTACAAATGGGTGGAATTTTTTGTCTGTCAGCGTATAAAAGAATAATTTGTACATAACCCCAAACAAGCTAGGCGTAAAACTATTTGTTTCAATTAACTCAAGAAAGTTAAAGAAAGTGTGAAACATCTAAGGAAAGCTAGAAGTTGACAACAATAAAGAAATCCTGCTGGCGGAAACGTTCTTAACAATAAAACACAAATAATAAATAAAAAAAAATACACGAAAATTCAATTGTACATCAAAAAATTACACAGTGGATGAAATATCACGACCCAAATTACCATAATAAAAATGGAGTACATGGACTAGCCAACTCGCCGAAACCAAATGAAAACATTATTGGCAGGGTACTAAAAGTGACGACATGCTCTAAACAAGCAATTTTGAAGCTAGTTACACGCAAATAGCGCATCTGTTTTTCAGCCCTTAGATGTTTGAGAATATCTTCTTATGGTTTTTATTTGCATGAAACCTCCCCTCAATCCTATTACATAAACGTCATTTGTAACGTAGTCCTCAAATGATAGTTATTTATTAGATTTCGATCTGGGTACTTGCGTCGGACTTCGTGAGCGGTTGAATAAACGGTTTATTTGATCGGACTTTGTCAGGCGATCCATTGACATTTCATTCCTTCCAAATAGAACGGTATCAATCTCCTGCCAACAAGACGTTCTGTTTTCCTTCCATGTTTCAACTCTCAAAGAACTTGTATTCCCGTTTACTGACTTTATTTGCATGTTTAAGAAGAATATTTTGATTCAACTACTAACCAATACAATGGACTAGAGCGAAAGGAAAACATAAGGACACGTCCATTCTTAAGTTATTGGGTTTAGCATTCTTTCTAGATGATAATTCTATCAACATCGTTATGCTTTTCCCATCTATAAACAAAATGGACTAGAACGAAAGAAACATGTAGACACTTTACTGTTAAGTTATGACTTCGCTCTAGCAATGATTCAATTTATCAAGTAGGATTTATGATGATTAAAAAAAGAAAAATATTTGAGTCTATTGGTTAAATTTTTAACTCAATCAACAAAATGGCCTAGAGCGAGGGAAACATGCGGACAGACCTCTGCTACGTTATAGGGTCTATATAAAAATAAGTCAATTAATTGGCCAATTAATTAAGGTTTTCAGTTGAGATAAAAAAGTCAGCGTGACGAGCGGGATTCGAACCCACGACCTTCGGCTAAATACGCCGCTGCTCTACCACTTGAGCTATCGTGACCTCGATCCACTCGGACACCAACTTCCCATCACAACCTATCTTTCGAATTTTCCCTCCTNAGCGGGATTCGAACCCACGACCTTCGGCTAAATACGCCGCTGCTCTACCACTTGAGCTATCGTGACCTCGATCCACTCGGACACCAACTTCCCATCTCAACCACACCTTTTCAATTTTCCCTCCTTTTTGCCATTTTTCAAATGTCGTGTAATCAATTTGATTCTCGGCGACAAGTGAAATGGCCATGGAGAGCTTTAGAGAAGGTATACCTCATTTTAAACTTATTCAATTCACTAGTTTCGTGGTCCGCTTGACCAATTAATATTAACCAATTAATTAAGGTTTTCAGTTGAGATAAAAATGGCAAAAAGGAGGAAAAACTCATAAGGTGTAGTTGAGATGGGAAGTTGGTGCCCGAGTGGATCGAGGTCACGATAGCTCAAGTGGTAGAGCAGCGGCGTATCAAGCCGAAGATCGTGGGTTCGAATCCGTCTCGTGCCATTGGCTTTTTTATCTCAATTCAAAACCTTAATTAATTGGTTAATATTAATTGGTCAAACGGACCACGAAACTAGTGAATTCAATGAATTGGTATAGTATTTTCTAGATGAAAATTAAATCAAACATCGTTGATGAATTGTACCCATCAAAAACCAAAATGGGCTAGAACGAAAGTCAATCTAGCAATGATGTAATGTACGATGTAATATGATGTTCTTTACAATAAATAACAAACATAGAGAATCGTTGCGGTTGTTTTTCTTGTATTGACAATATCAACGAACAAACTAGGGCGAGGGAAACATACGGACAATCCATTATTATATTTTTCTTTCAATGTAGGAGTAAGACAATTTATTATGTGGCCTAGTGCTTCTTTTAAGATGTTAGTAATATCAAACACGTTGATGAACAGAGCTCATTGACAAACAAAAATAACTAGAGCTAGGAAACATGTGGACACTCCATTGTTTAGTCCAGTCTAAATTATACAATTTACGAAGTGGGCAAATTTGATTAAGGGCAAATGATGATTATAAAAAGAAAACTAGTGAAGGCTTTGGTTCAAATTTTTAATTTACTAATCGAAAAATGGTCCTAGTGCGAGGGAAACATGTGGGCAGTTTAACGTTATGTTGCGGCTTTAATTTAGGAATAAGCTAATTTATTACGTGATATAAGGTTCTTTCTAGATGATAATAAAATCGGACATCTTTGATGTATTAGACCAATCAACACGCAAAGTGCACTAGAGCGAGAGGAACCTGTGGACACACCATCGTTAAGTAATAGCTCCGATCTAGCAATGATACAACATAAAATGGGCAAATTGGATTTAATGATGATTATGAAAACAAAAATAGTGAGTCTTTCGTTAAAATCTGAGATGATTGTTACTTAAAAATCGTCACCGTCATTTATCAGACAAAAGAGTGGCCTAGACAGAAGGGAACATGTGGACACTCTACTTTTCAGTGTTAGAACTGTAAGTCTAGTGTTAATGGGCGAATGCTTTATCATTAAAAAATAAAATAATGTATTGCTAATACTGCGGTTTAGGTATTTTCCATATGAAATAAATTGGCCTAGTGCGAGGGAAACATGTGGACACTCTATTGTTAAATTATGGCTTCAATATATCAATGATAAAATCTACACTGTGAAATAGTGTTCTTTAAAATTAATAATAAATTTTGGTTCATGTATTGCCAATATCAAAATATTATAATTAATAACTTTTAAAATTAATGATAAATATAAAAGATAGGTCTGTTTTTTCACGTATTACCTGGATACTTCATTTTAGCGTTACGATTCAATTTTCAATGTGAAATAATGTTCTTTAAAATTAATTATAAACTTTTTCCCGTGTATTGACAATATGAACGATCAAAGTAGACTTGAGTGAGGAAATCAGAACAGACAAGTTTTAAATTATTCTAGATCTAATATAAACAAATAAAAATAAACATTAAAAAAATAAGTGTTTTATTTTCATGCATTGCAAATATTAACAAACTGGTCTAGGTTATGGGAACCGTAGTTAGTGTTAAGTTATTACACATCTAACAACCGTAAACATACAAAAATAAAAATAACTCAGTAAAAACAAAAACTAAAAAAAAGTAAAATCTATTAGAGTTCGTGGTCCAATTGACCAATTAACTTTTTTCAATTAATTGATCTTTATGTAAGGTATTGGTTGAGATAAAAAAGTCAGTGTCACGAGCGGGATTCGAACCCACGACCTTCGGCTAAATAAGCCTCTGCTCTACCACTTGAGCTATCGTGAATACACGAGGTGATGATGGGTTCCTCCGGAGGTCAAAGAAAATGCGAACCCCCCCACAACAAAACCGACCCAAATATTTTCAAAAGTTAAAAAATGCCAAACCTACATCCATAACATTCAGGAATCTTCAGAATAGGTTAAAGTTTTAATTTCAATAGTATTACCATTTGAGTAAGTAAAGTAGATATACTACCGTTACTATTAGCTACAATACTTCTCATTAGCCTAAGTTATTATAAGATTAGATTTAAGCTAATAAATGTTTTCTCTAGTGAGTTTTTCAATTGCTTGAACTTTATTCCTAAATTCATTAGATTTCATGGTCCGATTGACCAAATAACATCGTTCAATTAATTAATCTTTATGTAATGTATTGGTTGCGATAAAAAAATCAGTGTCACGACCGGGATTCGAACCCAGACCTTCGTCGAGGTTGAGCAGCGGCGTATTTAGCCGAAGGTCGTGGGTTCGAATCTCGCTCGTGACGTGACTTTTTATCTCAACGAATACCTTACATAAAGGTTAATTAATTTAAAAAAAAATGTTTTTTAATGTAAATATCGTCGAACAGACTGTACTAGAGTGAGGGAAACATCATATTATATAATCAGTTATATTACAATAAAGATAAATAAAAAATAAAAATAATGATTTAATTATGCAAATAGTTGCGTTGATTATACAGCAGAATAGAAAGAATAAGTAAAACGGTAGAGATTGATAGATAAATAAGAGAGAGAGAGAGAGAGAGAGAGAGAGAGAGAGAGAGAGAGAAAGAGAGAGAGAGAGAAAAAGAGAGAGATGGAGTGAGAGAGTGAGAGAGAGATAGAGAGAGAGACAGAGAGAGACAGAGACAGAGAGAGAGAGATAGAGAGAGAGAAAGAGAGAGATGGAGAGAGAGAGTGAGCGAGAGAGAGAGAGAGAGAGGATGAGTTAACTAGAACATAAAATAGAACATAGAAAATAATACTGTTTACAAAATAGCCATGAATCAGAATTCCATGTGCGAATCGCTGGAAGAGCATAAACATAATAAATTTCATTTAAAATATTAGCATACTTTTTTAAAATTTTAGCAAAAAAATTTTTACTGGTCGGTATTAAATTACATTATCTAATTAAAAAGTAATGTTAGATTATTATACATTCCAAAGAATTCAGTCTTCTTTATGTTGACGTAAATGTTTACATCAACCAATGAACTTTCGCGTATGTAAATTAATCGGATGAATTCATCTTGACTTTACATGTTCAGTCAGCCATAAATTGTCCAAAGAGCTTTGCATAATGAAGAGCTCCGAACTTGTTAAAATTATACATGCCGATCTGAAGTGACACCTTGCTTCCTCTAGAAAAAAACAAACAGATGTATTTTTTTTTAAATTTTACGTGCTAATCAAGTCAAATAAGTGGATAATTTTTGATTTTTTGATCCTGTATTGAAATACGTTATTTTCTCGTCAAGGGTGGAAGTCACATAGGTGTAAATATTGTGGGGATTCTCTCCCGTGCCCTCTGAATTTTGTTGACAGAGGCGTCAAAAGTCTAAGTGGATGGACAATGGTGAACGTCGGATCTACGGATAAGAGCCGGCAGATATAGATATTTCCTATTGACACAAGATAAAGACAACATCTGGGCTCCGTGATACACCCGGCCGTCTACTAAATCCCATCGAAGTTGTTCCGGTCATGTCGGGGGCGAGCGTTTGAAATAGATTTCGCCCTGACAATGCGAACGGACGTTTCGCCGAACAAATCGTACACGTCCACGGGACAAAAGCCGAGGGACCAAAATATACCCAGGCGCGTGCCCGATCGGCTGTCACGGCCGACCGATTATCATAATGACCTCCTATCTATAATCTGTCTTTTTTCTTCCCCATGCCGTACTTGAAAAAATGCACAATTGGGACTTTCAAGGGTCGTTACATCTCAATTTGCCCCTTTTGTCAATAGGGAAAGCTCTGGATTTCGGGAGATGAGCGATTTTCCGCATCCACGATCGAGAGAATCACTCATAGTCCGAATCTGAACCAAAACTAATTTTAACCATTAGTCGAACTCGACTGTAACTTTTTAAAAACGCATTAATGCCGGTGGCCAAAGGAGTAATTGCGATTGGAGGATTGACCTTATATACAGGGTGGCCCCTTGGAAACTTTAAAAAGGAAGAAAGAAACAGCAAGTCACTAACTCTTTTTGGTATGGGGTTTAGCAATTTCACGCTTTATTGCCCTCTTTTAGTCCCACCATTTTAACACTTTAACCTTTAAAGAAACTTCTCGTTGAAATGTCTAATTAGAAAATTTGAAGGACCAAAATTACTAAAATATTCTTTACCTTTTAAAACTTAAACTACTGATTAAAAAGATAAAATTGTTGAAGTTCAAACAGCATGAAGAAAATGTTGCATAATTTTGTCTATTCCAATTAGTTCCAATCAACTATCAAATAGCAGCATTACCTAGAGCGAGGGAAACATGCGGACACTTCAGTGTTGTTATGCATTCGATATAAAGTGACATTCTTTAAAATTGTTGATGTTCTCACAAAATTTTATTGTATCATGTATCGATAATCTCCAATCGAAGATAATTGTTACAAGCGATCGGTTTCATTAAAAACATCTAACAGGAATAAACTAAAATGGAAAGACAGCAACAAAATAATGAAGGACTGTCCGATACGCATGGCTCCATGGGACGACATGAACAGGATGTTTGAATTTAACCAAAACTTCCAAATAAACCTAGGTACCAAAAGAGAGTGGGAACGAGAGGAAAACACCTTCTTTAAGAATGGTACCATCGTTTAGTACACAGATGGATCACAAGAAGGTACAGAGGTAGGAGTATTCGGTCCTGGAACCAAATACTCAAAACCCATGCGAAAATACACCAGTATCTTCCAAGCTGTACTCAATTCAACTTGACCCAAGGGGACAAAATAACAGCTATCATGTCAGATCATCAAGCAAGCCAAAGCACTAAGCTCAAATATTATTAGTTCAACGATATTGTTGAATTGCAAAATCGAATTACTTCATCAAACTTATTAGATACCTGAGTGTGTGGTGTTTAGTGACCGTTAGTCAATGATTATTTGGAGATCGTGAGGTGCGGCCTGATGTGACGTAGGTTACGGAAAAACATTTTCTTTGTCATGCCAACGTTTCGATCTTTATTGAGATCATCTTCAGGGCTCAGATTGACGAATCACAAGAATGACACATCTACACAGAAAACAAATACTTTGAGCACTGAAGATAATCTCAATAAGATCGAAACGTTGGCATGATAAAGAAAAGTTATTCTAAAACTTACGTCATACCAGACCGCACCTCACGATCTCCAAATAATCTTACTATGTACGCAGAAGAAAGTCAGCCTGCTGGGACCCATGCTGTCTGTCCCAGGAAGTAGAAGGCAGTGAGAAAGAGGACACCCTTGCAAAGAATGGGGCTGCTATACCGCTGATAGGACCCGAACCCTTCTGTCGCATAGGCCTCCACATTATAAATGAGTACCTCTGAGAGAAGGTCAAAAAGAAAGTGAAGGAAAATGGAATTCACTCATTGTACACAAACGATCCAAGAACTTCCTAACAAATTTCGGAAGGAAAGAAGTAACAGAATGAACCAAGAAAGCAGGAAAAACTGCGAATCCTAACAGGACACTGCAAACTAAGTGACATTTAAAGAAGATTGGAATGATCCAGGACGGCACATGCAGATTCTGCAAAGAAGCAGAGGAGACACCAATACACCTATCAACAAACTGTGATGCTACTCTTGACCGTAGGAGGAAGTGCTTTGGATTGTACAATGTGACTGTAGAAGAAATTCAACCACTGAAATCAAGTTCCTTGATTAAATAGGTCCGTTGTGCTATAGGCACAGAACGGGGGATCGAATAGCTTTTAGCGCGGTATATCAAACCCCGACTAATCGAATCGATCGGAATGCTAGAGTTGGAAGTATGCAAGTTTCACCCCAAGAATTCCTAAAGGTATCCGATTAAAGCTGATTGTATGTCGGAAGTCAAAAGCAACTTTGTGGACAAAAAAGACAGGGTTTTCATAGATATGCAAGAAAGTATGAATGTAATATTTTATATAGCCGAAAAAAAGCTGACACAAATGAGTAATATACCTTTATTAGGTGTCCTGGTAAATCAGTCAGTGACTTCTGCTGAGTTCATTATGAACTTATAATCAAAGAAATTAAGGTATTACCACAATTTTTTTCAGATCATATGCCGAGTATAATAACTTTGAGCCTAAACATATATAGACATAAAAATACGGCCTTCCCAATTCTACCTAAAATGGAGTTTGATCATGTTTAAAAAATTAGGATAAATTCAAGGTGTAAAGAGGGGCCCTCAGGAATCTCAGGTTGCAATTAACAACTTAACTCAAGTTATTAGAGAAACAATTCATACGGAGAAACAAAAACAAGATCAGGTAGTACTCACTGAGATAAAAGCAAAAATAAAGCGGGCTGGTTTGATACGGATTGTAAAATAAGTAGGGCCAAATCCTTTGCTCTCTTACACTTATACCAAAAAGTAGATAAAGAGAAAGTAAGTATGTACCTGAAAAGCAACTGGAGTTTAAAAAACTATATAAGACAGAGTAGAAAAAAATAAGATTGTAATAATTATAATAAAGATTCAGAAACGGTTTTATTAGTGGCAATGGTATAGGAACCTTGGAGTGTGTCAAATATTTTAATGATCTACTTAATTCGCCATTCTTACAGCTCAATATATATTATGCTCGACCTATAATAATTAGACCTGAGGTAGTAAATGATTTTTCATTCAACGAATTGGTTTCAGTTTTTGAAAAAACTAAAATTGGCAAAGCACCAGGACTACTTACGATTTTTTTAGAACAGACCAAACAATTTTGTTGTGCGCATCTTGAAGGCGTCTAATTACATTTTTATGCTGCACACCTGAGAGCTTTTCAAAGTCAATCAACTTTCCACTATATAAGAAAGAAGATGTCAATACAAACAGTAAATATAAGGGAATATCTTTTTTGGACTCTGTTGGTTAAATGATTGCAGGCTTTTACAAAGAATTGGGACAGGCGTCTAACATACATCCAATGGACTGATGAAGCCAAGTTCATCTCTAATGGCATTCTGAACGTTGGGATTTTCGAACATGGGCAGAGGAAAATCCGAGAAATTCATACTCTTGTCATCATCAGGTGGTTCACAGTATCATCGGAAATAAAGTAATTGTGCCTTATTTCTACGAGTTTCAATGGTGCTCAGTTCCTCAATTTTTTGAGGGAGATTTTACCAACACTATTAGATGATGTTCTTGTGTAACAACGACAAAGACTGATTCTTCAGCTTGATGGATGCCCCGCACACAATTCTTTGCAGGCCAGACGTTATTTGAATCGTCAATTCTGTGAAAGGAGGATAGGATATCATGACCCGAAACTTTGGCCTCCTTGGACCCCGAATTAACTTACTTTTAACAAGGCCATTTAACAAACAGAGTCTACGCATATCATAATCTAGCAACACCAGTTGCAGAACTGCGGAAAAGCACCAGTGAAGAGTGGTTAAAAAGAGCAAATCTTTGCATTTTTACTCAACGCAGGCAGTTCGAACATGAAATGTAATTAATAGCAAACCAAATGGCCTTTTTTTCTAAAAAAAAATGACACCCTATATATGTGGTTAAATGAACTCTGTTTCTACATACTAGCTGATTACTTCATAACTTTCGCAACTCGGCTGAACGGGTCCATGCCAAAATATGTTTGAAGAAATTAATTTTGCTAAAACAAAAAATGTTGCTATAATATTTATGGGATATGTATAAGTATAATATATGTAATAATGTATAAGTTTATATTTTAAATTATATATTGCACTTTGTGCGATAAACGAAGCAAATAAACACTTAATTATAATTATCGTTACTAGAGCGAGGGAAACATGTGAACTCGTCATTTATAAGATGGTGTTCTTTAAAATTAATGATAAACATAAATATTCATTGGTTTTTCATTTTTTCTCATGTATTACCTATATCAACGAACAAACTGGACTGGAGCGAGGGATACAAGTGGACACTCCACTGTTACGTTGCTGCTTCAATCTAAGAGCAAGAAAATTTATTATGTGGTACAATGTTTTTGTCAGATGATAAAAAAAAATCAAAAATGATTATTCGGAGGTCGTGAGATGCGGTCTGCTGTGACGTAGGTTTTATAAAAACATTTTCGTTATCTTGCCAACATTTCGATCATTATTGAGATATAAATAAAATAAATGAAATATTTATATATGAATATATAATTTGAAGTTTTAAAAAAAATTTTGCATTATATAAATTCAATTTTTTTCCACAACCAACATGTATTTGTTAAATTTAAACAATGTTTGTAAATCCCAGGCCCTGAAGATGATCTCAATAAAGATCGAAACGTTGGCACGATAAAGAAAATGTTTTTTCTAAAACCTACGTCACACTAGACCGCATCTCACTACCTCCGAATAATCATTGACTAACGGTCACTAAACACCATACAAAAATCAAAAATCTTAAGATAGAACGAGCGAAACATGCCGACACTCGATTGTTAATATATTGCTTCAACCTTGAGTTATTACAACTCCCTCAATGAAATTATGGTGTTTAAAGAACAACGTTCAATAATCGTTATCTTTTTAAGTTCTACACAAATAAACTAGCAAAACAAATTATACCGAGAGAATCGGAAAGACAGTCAATTGATATGTTCTTGCTTTATTCTAGCAGTTTCTATTCATAATGTAATAGTGTTTTAAAGATGATAATAAAATTAAACTTAGTTACAATGATGTGTTAATTTTAGTGCACACATGCTTCTCTTCTAAAACGTTGGACTGTACATAAAAGATATTAAATCAAGAGGGAAGACTGCGTTGTTAATAATGGTCAAAAGCAATTGGATATCAGTGCAAGTTTTAATTAATAAATTTGTATATAAAAAATGAACTACCTGAAATTACACACATATCAGATGTGCTTTTTATTCTTCCTACCCAATCCAAAAGCATTGAGATTTCAGATAAATAAGTAAAAACCAAAGATGAACTAATTAATTGATTGATTTTTGATGTACATTATGTGTTATTAAATTCATTAGATTTCATGGTCTAATTGACCAAATAACATCTTTCAATTAATTAATTTTTATGTAAGGTATAGGTTGAGATAAAAAAGTCAGTGTCACGAGCGGGATTCGAACCCAAGACCTTCGGCTAAATACGCCGCTGCTCTACCACCTGAGCTATCGTGACTTCGATCGACTCGTACACCAACCTCCCATCTCAATTTTCTTCTTCTTCCAATTCCATTCTTAATTGTAAGATATTAATTGGTCAAGCGGACCACGAAACTAGTGAATATATAACTTAGAGAGCTTTCGTGAAGATATATTTCATTTTACTTATTAAATTCATTAGAGTTCGTGGTCCGATTGACCAAATAACATCTTTCAATTAATTAATCTTTGTGTAAGGTATTGGTTGAGATTATATATTTTATATAAATAAAAAGAATGGATTGAAAAACGGTGGTTAATCCTAGAAATGTAAATCACTTATCTTATATTGTATAAAAGAAGAAATCAATAATTTGTCCATAAAAAATAAAAAATAAACATTGATGATGTTTAATGGCAATTCACTTGTTCCAACTCATGTGGAACAAGTCTTCTTATAAATTCTTTTTTCTCTTTCAATCTTTTAGTTTTGTTTTCCATCCTCCTCCTCGGTAATAAACCATGAGTACGTGGCTCCATTTATTTTATGCTTTTTTTTAATAATACATCAACCTTGACTTCTAGACCTCGGATAATCGCCAACGCCGAGGTTATAAGTTTTACTCCTCGTGAATTTTAATCAAGGGGATTCCTATTCTATCCCGCATTATATAAAATTATCGATTAAGTCAAATGGTTGTGTTTTTAAAATTTATTTCTCATTTTCACGATGTGTCTTTCGAGTGGGTTGAATTTAATTTTTAAATCTTAGTGTTTGTGAATTATTGAAGGCGAAAATTAAACGGTTTCTAAGGTTTTTTTCTTTTGAGACTTTCATGTTGGGTATGATCAGATTTTAGCAAGATCCAAGGAGGCAGAAGATCCAGGGTTGCGTGAAATCCGACTCCATTGTAAAAAGTCGGCTTCGATTTTCACAGTAAACTAAGTCCTTTTTCCCTTTCCCCTCTTTTCTTCTCCTTGAGGCTAAAAAACGTTGGATTTCTCAAAAGGAAAGAGTACGTGCGCCGAAGGGGGCCCCAGGTGCAGCCGGTATGCAGATAGCGAGAGATGGGAAGACAGTGGGAGATAGGAAAGTATGAAAGGCCGTTTGTCGACTTTTTGAACAGACCCTTTGTTGAGCGGTGGATTTTACAAGGGGGATCCTGTCCGCATATCAACCCCTTTCTTTACCGCTCAACGTTTCACATTTTTTCCGGGAAGTTTGGAAAGTGTTATCGGCATATGTTCAAGATAGGCACGGATGAAATAGCTACCATCCACTGATGCCTTGCACTGAACACTACTTGAATACAAACAAATTCTCAGAAATTTCATGCAAATCAATCAAATTTGGAAAGCCGTATTCTGAAAAAGTCATTATTTATGAAACAAAACACTCATTTTTACATCAAACTCGATATAAATAAATGTTTGACTTAAAATTGTATAAGAAACTAGTCGCTTAATAATTAAAATGCCAACATAATTATATTTTTTCCTGACAAGTTTGCTGGAATGTTGTACGGACTTTAATATAAAATAAAAATGATCAACGTTGCATGGATAAGGTTATTTGATATATCTTTCTCTATCCCTCTTTCCTTTAAACATATTATACATGTTGTAGGAATCTTTATTCTGAATTGAATAGTTTTATAGACCATTCATAAATGGATTTTCCATTTCAGTTATAATCAGTGAATGTCCGCATTTTTCTTGCTGAGACTGATAAAAAAACCGAAGAACAGTTTCTTACTTCATCTATTCTAAGATATAATCATTGACTTTTCATTGATATTTTTCAACATTTTTTCAATAGTGGAGGTCTCAATGTGATACCTCGCGCTAGTCTTCATGTTTATGATTATGAAACCATCCTGTGCTAGAGATTTATGAAAAGGATTTCATTCGTTGAATATCATGATATATAGCCAATACCAATGATCTCACTCCCTCCCTATCACTCTCTCTCTCGCTCTCACCCTCTCTCACTCTCTCTCTCTCTCTCTCTCCCACCCTTCTTTTCTTCTATTTATCTATATATCTATCTATTTATTTACATATCTGTCTACAGTCCTATACATCAAATTATCTTTTATCTTATTATTGTACAATAAATCTCTCTTTCTCTCTCTCACACTCTCTCTCTCTTTCTCAATCTCAGTCTCGTTTTTTTTCTCTCTCCGTCTGTTTGTCTAACAAATGATCTCTCCTTATCTCAGCTATTTATCTAACTTTGTTTCTTCTCTCTTCTCTCTCTCTTCTCTCTCTTCTCTCTCTTCTCTCTCTCTCTCTCTCTCTCTCTCTCTCTCTCTCTCTCTCTCTCTCTCTCTCTCTGTATTATCATGAATTGTACTTATAAAACATGAAATTCACTTCAGTGCTTTCTCCCACTTCCTCTCTTTCTTTCCTTCTCTCTTCTCTTTTTACCTACTACTGTTATATAGCTTTATTGCTTTATATATATATATATATATATATATACAAAGTTTACAATTCTGCAATATGTATTGCAAAACAAAAAAAGAGTTCCTCGTGGTTTAAAACCGTCTGAGGGAGTCTAGTAAATAAACTCAAATTTTGGCTATACTTCATTCTTTATCAAACCACTGCCTTTTTGTATAAGTAGGATTACAATTTGATGCACTAATGACCGCTTTTGTTATAAAATAGACGTGACTATTATTTGGAGGTCGTGAGATGCGATCTGGTGTGAAGTAGGTTTTAGAAAAACATTTTCTTTATCGTGCCAACGTTTCGATCTTTATTTAGATCAACTTCAGGCTTCAAAGTGTTTGTTTTCTGCGAAATTGTGACATTCTTGTATGTCGTGTTGACAGTGCCAGTGCCAAGACACTTTGAGCCCTGAAGATGATCTCAATAAAGATCGAAACGTTGGCACGATAAAGAAAACACCGGACCGCATCTTACGACCTCCAAATAATCATCACGAAACGGTCACTAATCACCACTCATTGACGTGACTATTTACATCATCAATATTACAGTACAGTTTACTATTTTCTGTAATTTGTGTTTATATGTGTAAACAATTTGTTTAGACCAATTCATTCCTGGGAGCGGAGGAAGAACAAATTTGTCCAGGGGTGGCATATCCAGCAATTTAAAAGAATCGATGATCGGCATATGATCAGAATGAATTTGAACGTCTAATTTGAAGTCACTCACATGGGGGTAGTAAATCTAAATTAATATTATCACCGAGCTACCTGCGTCCCCTACATAAGTTAATTCACTATCAATATCATCCATTCTGCCATTTAATATTACATAACCAAAATTATCTAGTATTTTCGATATCTTTTTTCCATTTACATTTACCGTTACATCTGCTCCAGTTAATCAATTTATCATTAGTTGTGAAGTATTTTTCCGGGATTCGCTTCCAGGTACCAATTCGAGTATTAAAATCCCTAATCATCAATATTTAATTCATGACTATCTAATACTAAATTAAACAGGTGTTGAAATGCGTGTTCCATTTATTTAGTTTAAGTATAAATGTATATTCAGAAATCATTTTTTTGACATTTAACATATCTATGTTTTTAATTTTACAAAAAGAAGTATACCATACTTCTTATACTAATGCCATATAGACAGCCTCCCGTTGCTCTTCCAAATTTTGCTTCTTTTGCCGCTGGGATCCATAGTAGCTGGACATCTTGAAAGGTGGATGAATATTCCTCTTGATCCTTTGCCTCTATGAAGATCTCATAGAGAAGAATAATATCGAAGTTCTTGAGATAGTTTAAAAAATTCTGTTCATTTTCTATTATTCTTCAGGCCATGAGAGTTGTGCGCCAATATATCCAGATCCTTGTCAACTGATGATTGCTATTTCTTTTTAGATGAATATTTCCCTGCTGGGTTCGTATTTTCTCTGGCATCCCCAGCACTGTCTCCCGAAGTACTAGGCAGCTTATACATTTGTTGAATTTTTTGATTCCATGTAATATCTGGCTTTATTTTTTTATGTTCCTTAATGATTTTTGGGTTTAATTCATTTGCAGATGGGAGTGAACTAGTTAATGGTCTTTTTTTAAGATGATCGAATGTTTTATTGCCATCTTTAGTGGAGGACTCTCTAATTATCAACTTAAATCACTCGGACACCACATTTGAAAAATGGCAAAAGGAGGGAAAATTCGAAAGGTTGTAGGTTGAGATGGGGAGTTGGTGTCTGAGTGGATCGATGTTATGGTAGCTCAAGTGGTAGAGCAGTGGCATATTTAGCCGAAGGGCGTGGGTTCGAATCCCGCTCGTGGCACTAACTATTTCATTTCAAGCAAAAACCTTACATAAAAAGATTAATTGATCTTTCATACAATCTTTACCAATTTTTTTTTTTTTGGGGGGGGGGGAATTACGACATGTTAAAATATTTTCCATTGATTTAACATTGAAGACGTAAAGACGAATAATTTCCTCGTTCTCGGTTGTCACCAGAGACCGTTACGTTAGGTCCTCACGTGCTGCATTGTTCCCAACCAACAATAAGTCCGCTCAGGTGCTGCGCTTTTTCCCTTCGCCCTTTTGCGTAAGTCCACAATTCACTATTACCTGGAGATCAGCTCTCTGTCGTGTCTTTTTTTTTCTGGTGAACTTCGGGGGTGTGCATTGGGAGCCAGTTCGGAAAATATCAGCAGGGTAGCTTGTGAAATTTAAATCGTGCCTGGTGAAAACCTTCGGACATGTTTAATGTTTAGTTGTATTAAACATATATGTTGAAGATGTATTAACATTCTGTTCGTCAAGTAGATGTATTTTTTATCGAATTTTGTTGAATAATTTTCGGCTTGGGTTTTCTTTTATCTAACAAGACGATAATGTTTGTGGGTAATAAAAAACAAATATTGGAGTCTTGCTTTCCCCTGCTCATAACCCTGATTAGGGCGTCAATGATTTTTTATAAGCAACTGTAATTATTTAAGACTTGAAGATTGAAATTGATGGTAGTGTGCAGAAAAATGGCATTTTTCCTCGAATAATCGACCAAAGTTTTTGTTTTTAAAGGCTTGCTTTGCGACAAATCATTAAGAAGCACAATTAAATAGTAAGAATACTCTAATATAGTGAAAGAAATTATTGTCAACTGGACGGTTTTGTATAATAACCATTTCATGGCACAAACTGGAGATCATAATGGCTACCATTTGTCATCTTTTGGCTAGCTTTGTGCGAGAACAAGAAGCAGCTGCTTAAACATTTTTCAACAAATAAGTACATATTTCAGATTCTACGAAATTAATTAGTTGTAGTGAGAATAGGAATATGAAATTGTTAGAAGACTGTAATAGAAAGAATCGGTTCATTTCGAAGCAATAACTGTTTCATGGCAAAAATGTTAAAAACTTCAGGTCCCCTGGTTGCCTACATCTGCTTATAACCCTGACTTCCACTATTTAAAGTAATTTTTTCACAAGCTGGCGCCTATTATAACGACGGTTTTTGTAAACAAGGGGTGCTTTTGAATATATTTAATAAATATAATTAACGAAAACACAGCTAGATTTTTATTAGATTTAGATTATATCGAGAAAAAAATAATTTTAATCTGAGAAAATTGAATATAACTTTTTAAGTAATGCAACCTAGTCAGTTAATTTTGAACTCGACGATTTTGTACAATAAACTTTCTGGTTGAAACTTCAGATGGTACTCGTTTCTCCCTGCTTATTTCCTTGACTTTGCTCCATTTAAGGCCGGTTTTAAGGTGTTGGCGACTTTTGTATAAACGGTTTTTGTAAAAAACGAGATACATGTAAAATATATTTAACAAAAAGTTATCGGAGATTGTTAGATTTGGATTATATCAAGAAAGACGAATTATAACCTGAGTAAAGTGAATCTTTTTAAGCAATTCCACGACAAAATCATAATGCAGCTATTCGTAATTGCTAGTGTGATGTAAATCGTACTGATATTTTATCTTTTTCCAATTTTTTTGAGGGCATCAATCAATAGACCCATGATTGAACGTCTTACACTTAGCCGCTTGAGGTTCCTGACAAAAACTGTTACAAAAATATAGGTTTGTTTGCCCTTTGTTACACATAAACCTCATTGTCCGACAGCCAATCGTCCAGTTATAAGATTAGAAAGATCCAAGCCAAAAATTATCCACCAAAATATGATTAAAAAATACATATACTTGAAGAAGCCACGAAACTGTTTTTGAACATTTATTTTTGTTCTGATCTTCCTAGTTCCTATCGACCCATTAATCTCCTTTCTATTCTGGACAAACTTCTCGAAAACCTACTCCGGTCATTATTGCCAATTATCGATTCTAATATTATTCCTGATCATCAGTTTGGATCCGCACATTTCACTCGACATGACATATTAATTGCCTCTCCCTGCTTTTACCCCTGACTTCACACTATTTAAAATTGTTTTGAAGATACTGGCGCCTCTTATAACTAAGGTTTTTTTTGTCAAGAAAGAGCTACTTTAAATACATTTTTAACATGCATATTTAGATTTAGAGAGAAACAATTACTACTCCAACTAATTGAATATAACTTATAAAATAGAATATATATTTAAAATAAAAATAAAAAATCTTATAAAAATTGTCGTGGAGGGATCAGGACAGTTTTTTCAGGTCTTTGAGATGAAATAAAAATAACCACAGCAATTAAATACAAATGAACACTTTTTTTTTTTTTTTTTTTAAAAAATGAAAATGAACTAACAGAATAAATTCCCTTTTTTTAATTAAAATAAAATAATACAAATAAGTATCTTTTCTATATTTAAAACTGAACAATACTGATTAAGGCCTTTTTATAAAAAATTAAGAAAACAAAAAACATTGTTCCGGCAATAATAAAGAAAATCAATTGACAAAAAGTGAACAAATGAAAATAAAATGTTCTCTGGACAAGTGATTACCCTGCAGCTCGTTGAAAGTCCAAGGCAAATAGTTGTCGAACTCGTATGAAGCCGGTTGTGCAGTCCGACGTGCAGAAAGATTTCTTCCCTCCGTAAAAAAGGCTGCTGAATCCAGAAAACGTCCACTTGTCGTCCCCGCGGAAAGATAACGCCATGCGTTCTTCGTCTGCCGGAGCTGCCGCGCATCAAGCGAACTCCCGTGCACTCGCGCTCCAATTTGAATGTGGTTATAAACTTTTATGTAATGCAACGATAAAAAGTAAAGTACAGCATTTGAAAATTACCAAGTGCTGTAATGGAAATAATTGGTTCATATAAAAATTATATCCGTTTCATGGCATAAACAGGTTAAACTTGAAAGTTTACTTGTCTCTCCATGCTTATAACCCTGACCTCACACAATTTAAAGTTATCTTTAAAACATTGGTGCCTCTTATAATTAAGGTTTTTTTTTTAAAGAACGAGCCACTTTTAAAAAATATATAACAAATAGGTACCCGAGATAGATACCGATTATATTGAAAAGATCTAATTGTATCCTCAGCAATTGAATGTCTATTTAAGCCACGACAAAAACAGTGCAGCTATTCATGATTGCTAGCGTGTTGTATTGGAAAATATCGGTTCATTTTTTTCAGATAAAACCGTTTCATGAGATATTATTTGTCTCTCCCTGCTTATAACCCTGACCTCACACTATTTAAAGTTGTTTTTAAAATAATGGCGCCTCTTATAATTAAGGTTTTTTTTGTAAAGAAAGAGCTACTTTTAAAACATTTTTAACATGCATATTTAGATTTAGAAATAAACAATTACTACTCCAACTAACTAAATATAACTTTTTATGTAGTGCAACGACAAAAGCAGTGCAGCAATTCATAATTGCTAGCTTTTGTAATGAAAAAAATCGGTACATTTTCTCCAGTTGTAACCGTTTCATGAGATATTGATTGTCTCGCCCTTCTTATAACCCTGACCTCACACAAAAAATAAAAAAATAAAGTTGTTTTTCAAGTGGTGGCGCCTTCTATAATAACTTTTTTTTGTAAGCCACCTACTTTTTAAACATATTGAATACATGCCCTACAAAATTAGTAGTAGTGAAAAAGAAAAATGACATTTATACCAAAGAAATTTGACCGAATTTTGAGTTTTAAGCGGATGAACTATTCGGTATTAGAATATATTCTTCATTGCTTGTTCATCTGCAGTTCTATGACTATCTCTCATCTGTAACCACTAGTTTCGAAAACAACCGACAAATCATTTCGAAAAAAATCTGCCCTGCTTTCATCGTCAGGGAAAATGGTGGTTCTGGTTCTCTAAACGTCTCTGGTGGGAGTCCACAGAGGCCGAGTCTCCAACTGGATCAGTGATAAAAAGGCGGAGGCGTGGCCACAAACGACTCGACCCCAAACAAAAGATTTAACCCTTTGTTCCTCGTCGTTCCACACGATTATTTTCATCTTCTTTTTCCAAGAAATCGTATTGATATTTTACTTTTTTTACAATTTTATTGAGGGCGTCAATCAGTTGACCCATGATTGGAGGTCTTGTACTTAGCTACCATGAGGTTCCTGAAAAAAAAACCGTTACAAAAATATAGTTTTTTTTGTCCTTGGTTACACACAAACTTGTCCGACAGCTAAATATTCAAGCTAAAAATTATCCACCAAAATATGATTAAGAACTACATATACTTGAAGGACCCACGAAACGGTTTTTTCTTCCTAATTCCTATCGACCCATTAATCTTCTTTCTTTCCTGGTCAAAATTCTAGAAAAACTACTCCGGCCATTATTGCCAATAATCAAAAATTCTAATATTATTCCAGATCATCAGTTTGGATCCGCACATTTCACTCGACAACTCAACATTGCATCGTGTTGCTTACAGTACAGCGTCTTTCCTCGAATAAAAAAGCATTGCTTGGATGTCTTTCTTGATTTAGAACTTTGAAAGAGTCTGGCACTAGGGGTGGTTTTGGAAACTGAAGAACATCCTCCCTCATACATATGAGGAGTACGGACCGATTTTGCCGAGTCCGTCTGGGAACTGAATACTCGCCTTATATTCGCATTAAAGAGGGTGTTCCTCAGGGATGCATAATTGGTCCATTTCTACTTTCCATTTACATTACAGATATTCGTACACTTTTAAAAGGGCACATTCGCTGATGATAGGATTCTTACACGTAATTCCCTCAATTAACACTCAACACTTACAACACCTCAATGAATTAACACTGTGGTTCACAAAGTGAAGAATGAAGGTAAACCTATCGATAGGCGTACAGGTAAATTTTACCTTAGGTAAAAATGTCCGTCCTACAGTGAGTATAAATGGAATCCCATTGCCTACCACTGACCATGTGCGTTATCGTGAACTTTTCATGGATAAACGAATGACTCGGAATCCTCACACAAGACTGAAATGACAGCAAACAAACCGAAGTTATAAATTGTTAAAATGACTACTTGACACACGATCAAAATTAGACATTGAAAACAAACTTTTTATTTAAACATTAGACCTCTCTGGGTATACGATTGAGATGTGTGGAGATCGACCAAGGATTCCAATTCCCAAGGTCTTCAATCAATCCAATCTAAAATTGTCCTTCAAATTTGCCTACATATCCCATTTGTACATGAATTCCCCAAAACCCGCTATAAAATATTTCATCAATCACAGAACCCACATAATAATTTATTAGTACGACAGTTATCACATCAAACTCTACCTGAAAATCCTCCTAGACGATTGAAGGGAAAGTCGCCCCTAGTTCTTCTCACTGAGTGAAAAGTGAAAAGGTTGAAAATACACCGTCTGTCCGAAGAAACAAATTCAATTGTTACTGCTAAATTTTCGACTTATTTTTAGGTCATGGCAAATATTGTTACAGCCCATAGCAATGTTAAAATAAATTACAACCATGCATTAAAAACTTAATAATGTCAATGTATAGACATATTTAAGATTGTTTTGCCCTGAACCTTAAATCATGTGTAAAGCTTGGAAATAACAACAAGCAATTAGTTCCTTCATCCAGGCCATACCAAGGTACACATTATTCGTGAATAAAGAAGTAGTCTTTGTATCCTACCACTTCATGCTTAGAAACCTAAATATTTAATATATTTTTTTAAATGTATTTAAACAGAAGCTCGTAGATTTCTACAAACTGTCGTTTTTGAAAAACCACCATTCTACGGAATGCGACTGAAGATGAAGCTTACTCAAGGTATAAGAGGGGAGCGGGAATAACACGAACCGCCGACTACAAAATGAACCGATTTTTACTACTACTGTTGCCATAGCATATAGTTAAAAAGTAAAATTCAGTCAATTTTTAAAAGGAAAAAACGTCAGTTTTCTTCCCACTGCAACTAATTTCATTTGTACAATCTAAAGTATCCACTGTATTTACTGTAATAGTATCTCGCAGCAATGCGATGGAGCGGGGTCAGGGTTATAAGTAGAGAGAGGCAACCGTAGCCTCAAGTTTAAACTGTGATAAACCGACTCTCTTTATTACAACATTAAAAAAATGGAATACCTGCTTGATGATTTTGGCCAAAGGAATAGCATTAAATCAATTTTTCAAGGTAAAAATGTCAATTTCTCTTCACACAATTATTTCATTCTTACATTCCTAAATATTTACAGCATTTGTTTAGACGATTTTCAACACTAGCTCGTAAATCACAAAGAAAGTTTAATAAAATATTACGAACGACTGGAAAGCTAGATCTGAGTCCGGGTTATAAGCAGGGAGAGGCAAGATGTTAACGTCTTATGCTTATATCGTACTCTTGTTGTGACAGTATTCTCATTCTGCTCACAGATACACATCACGGGAAACCGTAAAATTGCAGATACAAAACCAATAAAATAGAATTTTTTAATGTCGAAACTTTGCTTTATGAATGTGGCCTGACATTCACTTAAAAGCGCAAAATTCTAGCAGCATAAAACATAAAATATCCTTCTTTCAATTAATTAATATTTATGTAACGTATTGGTTGAAATAAAAAAGCCAGCGTGACGAGCGGAATTCGAACCCACGACCTTCGGCTAAATACGCCGCTGCTCTACCACTTGAGCTATCATGACTTGGATCCACTCGGACACCAACTTCCCATCCCGAAGGTCGTGGGTTCAAATCCCCCTCGTGACACTAGCTTTTTTATTTCAACCAATACCTTACATAAAGATTAATTAATTGAAAGATGGTATATTTTATGTAATGAAGTTCAAGTCAATCGGACCACGAAATATAATGGATAAAATAAATCGTTCCAACATTTTCAAATTGTTGCTTGATGTTGTTTTTTTAATCCTCAGAATCGGATGTTAAGAACTCAATAGAATAGTCTAAGTCATGAAAGAAATTAAATATTGTAAAATGTAAATTTTAGCTGTCAAAGGGGGTTGCATAAATTTGAATGAAGGGAACTCTTTTTGACCTTATTTGGCTATTTCTTCCAGGATGAATTATTCTTATATTAGAAAACTTTTTTCCTTTGCGTTGATCTATTCGAACGTTTTCAATATTTAGTGTCCGAGTAGATGGAAGTCGCAATAGCTGAAGTGGTAGAACAGCGGCGTAGTTAGCCGAGAGTCGTTGGTTCGAATCCCGCTTGTGACACTGACTTTTTATCTCAACCAATACCTTATGTAAAAATTAATTAATTAAAAAATTATTCGGTCAATCGGACCACGAACTCTAATGAACTTTTTCAATATGTTGATTGTAAGAATAATTGATATAACAGAATCGAATGATGTTAGAATTAATCAGAAGACAGTTGGACTGTTCGATTCTCTTCTCCCCCGAGGTTTTATTATATACAGAACACAGGAACGTTGGATTGTGTCCTTTGCCTGAGTAATCCCGGAGTTAATCCCCATCTCACGTACTAGGCGACAATAAATACGACTTTAATCACCCCATTATCCCTGTACGCCGTCTCACTCAGGATGGCCGAAATAGCGTTCGGCGACGTTATAAACTTAACGAAAGCACTAAGAATGAGAGTTCTGAACGAGAGGATCGTGAGCATTTTGTCGTAATAGGCGACTTGATTTAGATACAAAGTTCAGTAAAACTCAGAGGTTGTACAATCGTAATTCTTGCCATTGGAATTTGCCTGGTTGTTACAAAATACCACAAGAATAAAAATTAAAAATAAAAACAATATAAATAAAAAAATTGTCTTGTAGCGGCCTTTGGATAAGTTGTCTTTGAAGAGAATTTATGTTTGTCAAGAATAATGTCATGGGTGTAGACAGGACGAGACAGAATTCGGTCACGTTTGATCTCAACGAATTACAAAACAAAAAAGGACTGGAAGTAATAGTTAAGGGATAGATTGGTGATAGGTGGGTGGATAGGTTTGAGGTAGATATATTATAAAACAAGAAATAGAAGAAAGGAGATTAAGACAGTGCGAAAGTGTATGTAGGAAAGAGAATGAGCGAATGAGTGGTGGAAAGATAAATGGAGAAAGAAAGACAAGGAGATAGATTGATAGGAGAGGTAGAGAGGGAGAGAGAGAAATCATCGGTATATTGTTCATTAAAGTCCTCAAGTTTTATTAAAAGAAGCAGAATGTTTATGTGGTTCGATATAGAGATGGAGCGAGGAGAGAGAGAAAGAGAAAGAAAAGAGAAAGGGAAAAAGAAAGAGAAAGAGAGAGAGAGAAAGAAAGAGATAGAGAGAAAGAGAGAGAGAGAGAGAGTGAGAGAGAGAGAGAGTCAGACAAACAAAAGGAGGCAGATATACAGGTAGATAGATAGATTCTTCATTCATCAATGAAAATGAATAGATAGATATCTAGGTAGATTGGTATAGATAGGCAGTGAGAGAGGAGAGGAAGAGAAAGAGTCATTGGTACCATTGGTCATTAAAGGACATGTGTTATTAGTTACAGTTTATTTATTTGTAAATAGCTATCCAAATATCTTATCATAAACAAAGTCGACCATAAAAACTGCGTTTTGTACTCTCATATTTTCGCCATTTCGCAAGATACTCGGAATCTTGGATATGTAACCTAACCCTATTCTATCTAACCTAACTTGTCCTTAACCATAACCGTACCTAACCTAACTTAGCCCTAAGGTAAACCTACCTTACGTACTACCCGTCCCTATTTCAGACCCTTACCTAACTTAAAATTAATTAGCCTTTTTAACCCCAATCTAACCAACCCTTCCAGAAGCCTACCTTATCTAACCTAACCCGACACTATCCCATACCCTAATCTAACCCTTACCTAACTTATCCCAATCTACACGGTTAATTTTAACTAAATTTATGAAACAAAACACATCATACACATACCTTTGGGTACACTTAGAGTATACTTACTGTAATTGGATAATCCCCCCAAGAACCAAACGTGGCAGCGTTGTTGAAGCCCCAACATGGCAAATCTAATAGGTTTTATGAGGGGAAGGTGGTTTTTTAATTTCTTGTTTCCTCCAAGGTTTGCGACTGTCAGTGCCAATCCAACCCAGTAAATCTAGAGATTTCTTCCAACCCCTATAGAACGTTAACAATTTACAACTATTCGGACCTTTCCTGATACCGCAAAAGCGCATCTCACTCTCGTCCTTTTTGATACTGTTCTTGAACATTTCTATGTCAAAATTTCTATGTCTAAGGAAAATAACCTACAAACACTCAATCCCATTGGCATTTTTGGTTTTAGGGTGAGATCTTTTTATTTGGAATGTTTTATGATTTGTTGCTTTTTGTCATTTTATCGATGAGCCTGGTTGTGCGTGGGATGTTTGATTTCATTTTTTACCGTTTGGATTTGCCAGGATGTATTTGATTACTTCAGCACATTTTTATTTTGTGTTTGTATTTGTTTTGCAGCAGTCTGCCGATGTGCCGGGGGATGGTTTTTTTTTTTTTTTTTTGGGGGGGTTTTAAGTATATAAATTAAAAAATGGATAGTTTGGTTTGAAATGTAGATTCATATGCTTTACAGTATTTTTGGTTGGTTTTTTTTTGGGGGGGGGGGTCTGGTTTTGTTTTTGGGACAAATTTTGGGCATTTAAATTGTTTCCTTGTTTGTTTGGTGCCATGTTTGTTAAGTATGTAACAATTGGCTGGAGTTACTTGGTCTTTGCGAGGATTTTTATTTTTGGGTGTACCGGGCTTTATTTTTCTCATTATTTTGTCAATGATAAGTTGGGGTTATATCGTGGTCGAATTAACAAATAAAAAAATGAGAAGGAACTATCTTTTTAAAAAATCGAACAACACACTCACACCATCATTTATCATTTCTACGTCTGTACTAATGTTTGTTCCAATTTATGTTTAAATTTTAAATTCCATCAATTTCTCTCTCTTTTCTTGCGTTTTGAACAATGCAATCTGTTTTACCAGGCGAACCATTGCTTGCACAAGAAACAGGGGTAATTCACTATGAACAAGTGATAACAATTTTTCCAAAATATACGTTTTTCTGATACTTCAAAAGCGCATCTCACTCTCGTCCTTGAAAATTTCTATGTCAAATGTCTATGTCAACATTCCCATGTCTTAGGGAAATAATCTACGAACACGTTATGTTGTTTTTCTACGTCGTTTTAACCTTCAGTGCTTATTGTTATATGTAATATGAAATGTTGAACCATTTTGTACGATATTCAAAGCTTTATTACTAATATTCTTTTTTTTCTCCCTCTCCATTTCCTTCGTCCTCCAAAAAAGTTCAATATTTTACTATTTTCACCATTATTCCCTTGTAACTCATAATACAGTCTCGGATTCCCCATTCCGCCCCCCACAGGCTCAAGAAATTTACAATCGATGGCAGCTGCGCTTTTGAAAAAAAATGAAACAGGGAAAAAGAGGCGTTTCAAAAACAACGTTAACCTCTGAATGATGAAGTGTCGACTAAAACGACACCGTAACCGAGTCCTAAACATGTCAGTCAAGTCCTCATCTGCCCCGTGCTTCGCTATTCCTGGAACCGTCAATCTGACGATTTTTTCGTATGCGTGTGTTCGAGGGACTTTTTAACGCCTAGTTAACAACAAGATTCAACCAAAGATCTGAAATGTGTGTTAAGTTGGAGTGAAAAAGCGTTTTGGCAAAACAATTGCCTGTGAATATTTTTTAATTGTTGACCGTGTTAATTTATTTTACTTGTTGGTTTTGGCAGATAAGTACTCTCAGGGAGCAATTAAAAGAACAATAAAATGCAATTTTCACTGGAGACAACTCAAGGTTCTCACAGCTTGACGAAAATTTTCTGACAAACAAAAATATTCGCTTTCATTTTAGTTGAACTATGCTTTAAACATTTTGCAGAAAAAATATTTTTTAACCAATCTTGTTTAAATTTAATTTAAATGTTGATTAAAATCCATTAGAATTCATGGTCCGATTGACCGATTAACATCTTCAATTAATTAATCTTTATGTAAGGTATTATTAATAGAATCAAATAGATTACACAAAATTGGAAAAATGGCAAAAAGGAGGGAAAATTCGAAAGGTTGGGTTGAGATGGGAAGTTAGTGTCCGATTGGATTGAAGTCACGATAGCTCAAGTGGTAGAGCAGCGGCGTTTTTAGCCGAAGGTCGTGGGTTCGAATCCCGCTCGTGACACTGACTTTTTTATCTCAACCAATACCTTACATAAAGATTAATTAATTGAAATGTTGAATCGTGAGGAGAGAGAATGTGTTTTAAAATCAAAATACTTGAATTCCACAAAATTGATTTTTTGACCCTTTCGCCATCCAAAGGGCAGAAATCTGTACCATAGTCCTTTTCCGATGCACGGCCAAATTTTTCGACACCTAAGTCCCCTGGGTCAGAAATAGAAAGGTCCGGTTTACGGAAGACGCGATGCCGGCAAAAAATTCGCAAATGATAACAACAGAGTGCACGACAGTTTATGGAACATGAACCTCTTTTCATGTGCGAGAATCAGTGCAGAAATATGTCCACATCAGCGGGTTTCAATCGAGGCCAGTTTTGTATCGCGTGACTAATAGTAATTTCTAATGCAATATTCAATTTATACCTGAATATTTTGTAACTAATAATCTGAGAAAAAATCATTCATCCCTACAATTCTTTATTAGAAAAACTTTTTTAATTTTACTTTTCAAATAACACACTCTTATTAATTTCAATTAATTAATCTTTAATTAAGGTTTTGGTTGAGATAAAAAAGACAGTGTCACGAGCGGGATTCGAACCCACGACCTTCGCTAAATACACCGCTGCTCTCTATTTAGCCGAAGGTCGTTGGTTCGAATCCCGCTCGTGACACTGAATTTTTATCTCAACCAAAACCTTAATTAAAGATGAATTAATTGAAAATTATTTATTTTGCCAATCGGGCCACGAAACCTAATAGACTCTTATTAATGTTGGTGCATATTTTTCGGTTTCTACCGGCATTTAACCATAAAGCTAACAAAAATTATTTCAACAATACATCACCTCATGGACATAAACATACATTACCACGTTTTTAGGTTTTATCAATCTACGAAAAACATTACAGAAATTTTTTGAGGTTATTGGTTTTTTTTGCGTTTGGATTGCAGGTGTAGGTTTTACAATTTACCATTTTACACAGTTTGCTTGCACAAGCATTTCTCCCTGCTAAAAATTTTGAACAATAACACACGTTTATGAGAACAATGATAAGCATATAAAATCCGAAATTTATATTAAAAAACACCTAGAGTACGTGATATGATAATAAAAGTTATATTTTCACTTCTCTATGCAATCATTGCTACACGTCTGTACTGATCTTTTTAAAAAGTTCCTACTCAAAGTTAGGGAATTGGTGTTTTCTGACTGCATGTGGACTGTTTTTTTTTTTTTTGGTGTTTAACTCTAGTTTTGGTTTTCGAGTAGGGTCTTTTTTTCGCATGTTTTTGCTTTGTTGCTTTTTACCGATGGACCTCTTAATGGAATGTTTGATTTGATTTTTTATCGTTTGGATTTGCCAGGATGTATTTAATTACTTCAGCACATTTTGATTTTTTATTTGTATTTGTTTAGCAGCAGTCTCCCGATGTGCCGGGGGATGGTGGTTTTTTTTGGGGTCTGGTTTTGATTGTTGGACAAATTTTGGTCATTTAAATTTTTTTCTTGTTTGTTTGGTGCCATGTTTGTTAAGTATGTCAGAATTGGGTGGAGTTTGGTCGTTTTGTGTGTGTGTGAGTGTGTGTGTGTGTGTGTGTGTGTGTGTGTGTGTGTGTGAGAGAGAGAGAGAGAGAGTGAGTGAGAGGGGGTGTTAGAAGGAGAGAGAGATGATTAAAACCATTGGTTATATAATATTTCATTTCTTTGTAAAAAGATATATAAATATCTCATCATATGAAGAAAGTTGACCATAAAAATTGTGCTTCATACTATCATATTTTCGACAGATTATAATTCCAACAGATTGTTATATTATGAAGGTATCACGAGAAATATGAAGTTGTTTTATTATTAAATCGATTAGGTTTCGTGGTCGTATTGACCAAATAAATTTTTTTCAATTAATTAATCTTTAAGTAAGGTATTGGTTGAGATAAAAAAGTCAGTGTCACGAGCGGGATTCGAACCCACGATCTTCGGCAAGTGGTAGAGCAGCGGCGTATTTAGCCGAAGGTCGTGGGTTCGAATCCCGCTCGTGACCCTGACTTTTTTATCTCAACCAATACCTTACTTAAAGATTAATTAATTGAAAAAAAAATTATTATTTCAATCAACAGATCCGCCTAGTCTAATTGTGTTTTCGCCCGGCAGATTTATTCAACCTTTAGCAAGTAGTTTTCCAAAAGTTCATACTGAATTACACAAAAGACTTTTCATTCATTAATCGCCAGAAGAAGAAAAAACGATGCGTTTATTATGAAGACCACACTTTTTCATCAGTCCTCTTCCGCTCGTTATCTCTCGTACTAGTTCAAGTAATGGTCACAAACCATCCTGGTTGATGTTGTTGAATATCGGCCTTATTTAGCAAATACGTGGTAAATAAAAAATCGAGAATTATTACAAATTCCGTATTACCTCCAATGAATGCGAGTTTCTCTCGTTCTGGTGTATTAAATATGCTTTGTTGTTAGTGAAATCGTACCATTAAAAAAAATAATTTATTTATTCTTTGTTTTGCTTATTGTTTGATTGAAAATTTGAATTGAAAATAGTAATCATATAAAAAGTATTTTTTGGCAAGAGTGGAAGGACCAGGAATGATCAAGGATGACTTAAAACTTGCAGATAGTCATGCCTCATAATTTTCAAGATATGTGTCGATTAAAATATGCGTACATCCTTCCAGAATTTTTTACCCCTAATTAAAACACTCTGAAAGACAGTTTCTTTGTATTTCAGTATTTTATTTTGTATCGCGATAGGGTTTTTATGATGTTAAGCTATGTTAATTTACGTTCCTGTTTTTTTTAGATTTGACAAGAGCGATAAGGCGGGTTCTTCGTTATGGAAGTAGCAGAAAAATAACAGAAGAATGAAAAAAGCTTTCGCAATGGAAAAATATTTCAAAAAGTCGACCAAGCGCGAATCGAACTTATCCCAGGGGAATGTACCGTTAATGCATTATATCCTTTACTATTCTTAAGTGTTAGTTAACATTTAAGTATGTGATTGGCAACTCGGGTGAAAGCCGTTCAGCTCTGATTCTAGGGTCGAGGAAGTTATCCAACCGTCGTCGAGAACAATGCCCTTTTGACGAGTTTCGCCGAATACTTTTGCATTTCCTCCTCTTCTCCGACGCCCAGGTGCAATTAGGGCCTTTGTCGAAGCCCTTGGAGGAAAAACTGTTATGCAAACTCCCGGCTTTCGGCTTATTTTAATAGGGTTTCCCGTTCTCACAAAGAATTCAATTTAGTCGCGAGGAGTTCTTTTGAACCGGGGACGTGTGAAGAAGGCAGCTCCGGCTCCCTTTCCGAGATATTTTTCTGCCTATTGTGCACAAATTAAATCAACACGCAACGTAATTTTTCCATATTGAAAATAACTTCTTTTTAAGGAAAAACAATGAATGATGGTGAATACGTTGAGTATCCTCCTTTTCCCTTCAGAGGTAAACCAGCACGGCCTCTCTGTTACACGGGTCCGTTTTTCTTAATTAATCCCATCAGGATGTTGAAATCTACAAACATTATTTCTAATGTGGATTTAAAATCTTCATGGAGGTCATTAGACAGGTGAAGAAAGAACAAGACTAATTGTTGGGTTCACCAAGCTTTCGGCAACTTATAGTGCCATCATCAGGGCTTTCCCAAGAGTGCAGAAAACGATTAACATGGAAAAACTATTGTAAAAGAGTCTTGGGTTTAAGGTTATGAAGCAAATGGCCAGCATACTACATTTAACATGGTGAAAATAGTCATCTCGCTAATAAAAATCCATATGAATCTGGTTCAACAAGTTTGTTCATTCATCATTCACTACGACCAATTTGTAAAATAAAATGGTTTATAAATTCAGATTATTGACTATTTGTTAAAAGAGCCTTGATCATCTAGGTCCGTCTGGTATCGCTGTGTTTTTCTGAGGCATGTGTTTCGACGTTTAACTCTGAATCGAGTTAAAATTCGTGTGACAATGAAGGTCTTTTCAATTTTTACAACCCAAAAATTTTTTACCACTGTATTTTGGGCCTTAATATTACACCAGTGGATGTCCTCATATTGTCTCTCGTACTTATTTTCTACGTTTTATTAGTTGTTATACATTTTAGGTTATTATATTTTCAGGGTTTGTTGATCAAGGTAAAGATTATTGGGTATTTATCATCACTCTATTCACCCAGGTCCGCTTGGGCTCGCTGTTTTCCCCGTCTGATGCGTTTCAACTTTTACCACGTAGGTGGCACAGAATGATTTTTCATTTTTTGTTTAACTGTATGTAGCATCAGGATCTCTATTTTGCACCAGATGTCCGCAAGTTGCGTCTCGCGCTAGTCATTACATTCTCATTAACAAAAAAGACAAAAATTGTTGTTTATACGAAGTATTTTGTTCATAAAAGTGTCAACAGATTGTACTATATTCGTTGGTTTCTTAATAAGGACCTTGACGACAAGCGCGAGGGACAACATGCTGTCATCCACTGCGAAAAAATTTGAACACAAAATGAATTATAAATTCAGGCTTGTTGGTTAGTATACAGTGTGCGTGGCAAAGATTTTCATTTTTTATTAGATACGAAATTTTCGTTCGCTACATGTAGTATCAGGGCCTCAATTTTGCACGGTGGATGTCCGCATGTTGTCTCTCGCGTTATTCTTTTACGTTATCATTAGAAAAACCAACCTAGTGTTGTTTATACAAAGCATTTTACTCATAAAAATGTCAACAGATTGTACTATATTCGTTGGTTTCTTAATAAGGATCTTGACGACAAGCGCGAGGGACAACACGCTGTCATCCACTGCGAAAAAATCAAAATGAATAGCGTGGCAAAAATTTTCATTTTCTATTAGATTCGAAATTTTCGTTCGCTACATGTAGTATCAGGGCCTCAATTTTGCACCGGTGGATGTCTGCATGTTGTATCTCGCGTTAGTCTTCTCGTTAGAAAAATCAGTCTAGTGCTTGCTATGCTAAGAAGTTTTTAATTGAAAAAAATGATGGTTACGATCATGTATCCAATTTTTCATTGCAAGTCGCCTCGTTCCTCTACTGCAACGTTTGCAACTCTGTGTTTATATAAAATGTAGTGCATTAATTTAATTGTTTACATTGATATAAACAAAACCTTTTTTATTTCCAAAGGCCAAATACAAACGTTTACATTTTAAACATTTTTCCTTTGATATGACAGACAAGAGAATAACCGGCATTGCCGAGACGTTTAATATGTACAAAAAGACTTGTGCAACGCATAATATTGTACGGAGTTGTATAAATTCAAGGATAAACCGAGTGGAAGGGTTTAATGCGAATTCAGATCAAAGGCTGAAAGTTTCCCAGAGTTTGACGGGTTATGAAAGGTCACCAGACGACTGTCAATGAACTGTCAGCTAGCTAACGGCCGCCGATCAGCTACACGTTCAGTACCTGACTCCTTGCATACTGAATTCGTTCAAATTTAAATTGTACAAATTTTGGGTAAACGGATATATCGTTAACTACGCCCACCAGTAGCCACAAATGTCACTGTTGACATGGCCGGTAATTTTGCAATGTATGTAGTACTGAATGTGTGTGTTCGTAGAAAACGTAATGCATTAAGATAATAGTGAAACGCATATGACAAAAACGCAAATTCTATGCGTAAATAATAGAAGGAATACATTATATTAATTTTAAAATTTAAATTTAAATAAATGTGACTTTAGTGCAATTTCTTCCGCTCGATGTGTATCTCATTTCAGTATGTTCTCAACTGATGATGGTTTTTTCCCTCAGTTTTCAAAAATCACAAATTGACATAAACACGCCCAAAAAAAATTATGATTTTAAATTTTCCTGGTTTACTCACGACTCTGTATTGCAAAAACGTGCAGCTCATAGACAGTAAAAATTTTCACCAAGTTCTTGTGAATATAAACAATTTTTGGATCTAAGAATGAAGTGTAAAGGCTTAACAAAACAAGAGCATTCTGACTATATCAATAATATTGAAAACTTCACTAATTTCGTGGTCCCCTTGACCAATTAATACAATACAATTAATTAAGGTTTTTAGTTGAGATGAAAAAAACGAATTGAAAAATGGCAAAAAGGAGGGAAAACTCACAAGGTGGGTTGAGATAGGAAGTTGATGTCCGAGTGGATCGAGGTCACGATAGCTCAAGTGGTAGAGAAGCGGCGTATCTAACCGAAGATCGTGGGTTCGAATCTCGCTCGTGCCACTGACTTTTTTTCATCTCAACTAAAAACCTTAATTAATTGTAAAATATTGAAAAATTTATTAGAAATACAGATAGCATAAATAAATTTTCGAACTATTTCAACGTCTAAAATGTACAATTTTTGTGCTGATAAACTTTTTCTAAATAATTTGGAAGCCTCCGATGTGATTTCACTTTCCAATTTTTTTGCTAATCATTTCTCTATCGTTTATTCTTTAAAGTCATCAACGCCTTACGATTATATAATATATAATATATAAATATATATAAACCCTTACAACTCTATAAATTTACCTACAATAAATGTTACTCTTGAAAAAGTGTTAAGGATGCTGTCATCTCTTATGGTAAATAAAAGTGCAGGATCGGATGTGATATATAATAAAATATTAAAATAATGCAAAATAGCTATTGCTCTTATTTTTGTTTCTCTTTTTAATAAATCCTTATCTATAGGAATTTTTCCTTATATACTTGAAAATAGTTATATAGTTCCAACTTTCAAAAGTGATCATAAATTAATATTTGTATACAACCTACCGAAGGCAAAGTTTTTGAAAGTATCATAGTAAATTCCTTAAAGCCAATATTTAATACGTTATTATTTCAAATTAATGTGGTTTTCATTTACAAAGATCATAAGATTATATAATACAATTTTTTTCTGAAGAGCTATACGTTGATTGTATTTACACTGACTTTGATCATACAATTCTAATACAGAAATTAGAAAAATTAGGCATAAGTAATTTATTACTCTGGTTTGCTTTCTATTTGGAAGGTCGAATAGTTAAAGTAAAATTAAAATCGGTATAGTTGCATTGTTTTCTAGCATTTCTGGAGTTCCTCAGGGTTCAAACTTAGGGCCTTTTCTTTTTAAAATCTGCATAAACCATATCTCTGATTCTCTTCCATACGTTATGACCCTACTTTTTGCAGATGGTTTAAAAATATGCTTAAATATTAAATCTGTTTCTGATTGCTTACAATTTCAACATGCCTTAATAAAACGTAATAATTGGTATTCAACAAATAGTATTCTTTTAAATCCTGACAAATGTCCAGTTATGACTTTCCATAAAATATCCTGCCAAATTTAACTACAATTTATCAGACTCGCCCCTAATTAAACGTGAAACTGTGAAAGATCTTGGCATCATTATTGACAGTCAGATAAACTATCGCACGCGTACATTTTCCTAAAGCAACTAAAACTTTGTAGTTTATTTAACAACGTACTACACATTTCGATGATCCAGATGTACTTAAAATTTTATTTGCTTTCCCCGTAAGACGAAAAATTAGATTACTGTTCAGCTCTTTGGACTCATTTTCAGTCAAACCGTATCAGTCGCATAGAAGCAGTTGAAAAACTAATTTTATGCCTGACACTGACGACTGTTCTGTAGAGAAGGAAATTCATTGATTGCATATTATTATATAAATTATTACATTCTTTAACTGATTGCCTATTACTGCTTAACCGAATTTCATGTTCCATTTTATCATTCCAGAAGTCATATAATATTCTCCATTGATTGCCATCGAACTAATTATGCTAAATTCAATTTTATACCAAGAACAACAAATATGTTAAACTCGTTCAAAAAAAGTATATATATACATATATACAGCATGTCCCAGTTCCTTCTGACGAAACTCAGGAAATCGATTCTACTCTTCGTTTGGTGCAAAAAATGCCTAGGAGAAAATTTTCGGAAAGTTCTCTATTTTGAAGAGATATTCATCAATTTATTTTTTTTTCTACTTTTCGCTACCTTACCACATAAAAACGCTTGCAACTTCCAAAATGTTGAGACTACAACAAATCCAATTACACGATTTGAAAGAACGCTAAATTTGCTGTAAGATACTTCTATTTGCAATAAGCTGAATGACATAAAATGTTAGCCAATATCAGTTGGAACATGTCAAAATTACAAAATTTAAAATTTTGGTCATGATTGCACGTTATACTGAGGTTACAAAAAATACCTACAACTTGTCAAATTTCACAAAAACTTCTTCATCTAATATGCTTTACGTTGATATATCCAGGTTTTTAAATAACGTTCTAGTAGAGTTGAAAAATAACGAAATAATTCGAGTTCTAATTGATTTATTTCTACCCCCCTTCAAATTGACATTAGCTAAAATTTTTGAACGTTCAATTGTTATTTTTCAACTCTACTAGAACGTTGTCTAAAAACCTGGATATATAAACGTAAAGCGTATTAGATGAAAAAGCTTTTGTGAAATTTGACAAGTTGTAGGTATTTTTTGTAACCTCCGTAAAACGTACAATCATGAGCAAAATTTTAAATGTTGTATTTCTGACATGTTCCAACCGATATTCGCTAACGTTTTATATCATTCAGATTAGTGAAAATAGAATGATCTTACAGCAAATTTAGCGTTCTTTCAAATGGTGTAATTGGATTTGTTGTAGTCTCAACATTTTGGAAGTTGTAAGCGTTTTTATGTGGTAAGGTAGCGAAAAGTTGAAAAAACCTAAATTGACGAATATCTTCAAAATAGAAAACTTTCCGAAAATTTTCTCCTGGGCATTTTTTGCTCCAAATGAAGAGTAGAATCGATTCCCTGAGTTTCGTCAGAAGGAACTGGGTCACCCTGTAAGTATATAATAAAATTTATTATAAAAATTTCTAAATTTACGTACAATTATAACCTTTAAATTTTTATTGTATACATTTGTAATTGAGAAACCGTAAAATAAATAAATAAAGTTTTACCGTAATTAGCTGGATACATAAACACATATTTTATTCGATACCTATCAACCTATCTCGGAAATTATGAAGCAGCCCTGCCAGATGTACTTCATCATCAATTCATCACGAACTTCATATACATATATATAATATAAAATCTAGAAGTTGTTAAAAAAAGAATCCTTTCCTTACATTATTTGGCAACAATTGGTTTCCAGCAGAATCGAACAGATTATACGACATTTGAAAAACGCCAAAAATGAGGGAAATTTCGAAAGGTGGGGTTGAGATGGGAAGTTGGTGCCCGAGTGGATCGAAGTCACGATAGCTCAAGTGGTAGAGCAGCGGCGTATTTAGCCGAAGGTCGTGGGTTCGAATCCCGCTCGTGACACTGACTTTTTTATCTCAACCAGTACCTTATATAAAGATTATTTAGCTATATTGTTTATCGGTAGCAGGACATCCCCATGAATTTAGGGGGGTTATAGAACAGTCTTGGTCTTGTTCTGTTTCTGTTCGTGCATTGACAACACTGAGTTATTTGGCGTCAATCTAAACTTTCTATCACTAACCTTATGGGATTTCTCGCTAGCCTTTTATTAAAATTGATAAAGTTCGTCTAGATCTAAGACAGCATTACGTTATAAAGGGTCAATTCTATCCGTTGGGCAATCGCTCCTTATGATATTATGAAATCTGGACTAAGTGGCTCTTTAAGGGCACCCTCCCTGGCTAGTTTACCCTTTTTGATATATCGGTTTGTCCGGATACAGCAAGACTAGGTGGGTCAGGATGATGAAAATACTGATAAATTCACTAATTTCGTGGTCCGCTTGACCAATTAATATATTATAATTAATTAAGGTTTTTAGTTGAGATAAAAAAGTCAATGACACGAGCGGGATTCGAAACCACGATTTTCGGCTTGATAAGCCGCTGCTCTACCACTTGAGCTATCGTGACCTCGATCCACTCGGGCACCAACTTCCCATCTCAACCACACCTTTTGAATTTTTCCTCCTTTTTGCCATTTTTATCTCAACCGAAAACCTTAATTAATTGGTTAATATTATTGGTCAAGCGGACCATGAAACTAGTGATTTGAATAAGTTTAAAATGAAGTATACCTTCACTAAAGCTCTCCATGGCAATTTCATTTGTCGCCGAGAATCAAATTGATTACACGACATTTGAAAAATGGCAAAAAGGAGGGAAAATTCAAAAGGTGTGGTTGAGATGGGAAGTTGGTGTCCGAGTGGATCGAGGTTACGATAGCTCAAGTGGTAGAGCAGCAGCGTATCAAGCCGAAGATCGTGGGTTCGAATCCCGCTCGAGCCATTAACTTTTTTATCTCAACTAAAAACCTTAATTATTACTGATAAATTTTATCAACTTGCAAACCTAGCAGACAAAAGAAATAAACTGTATAATATCAACATTTAAAGACTTTTGTGTTCAAGATGACAGATATTCTTCATTGTTCTTCTTTCTTTAAAAACTTTTCCTAGAAGAGTCATACTTGTACCGTGACGAGCTAAGTTTGAATACAGAACGTTGAATAAATCTCGTTTAAATACAAACAGCATCCTTATCTCTTGAAACACAATATCCAGGGGAATCTTTCCAAATAGGCAAACTCGTTCTAATTTACTACGAAGCCGGTAAGGGCTGTAATTCGTCGTGCATGTCAAACGGGGTGGGCGCGACCCGTTTTGTATTCAGACGGGGCCGAGATCTGGTGCACATATTTATTTCAAAACGGGGAGAGAGTGTTCATGTTTTATTCAAGGGTGAAACAATACCCGAGAAGGGGTTGTTGACTGGAAATAAAATTGTGTTTACTCTCAGTCATAAAAAGATTTTTAAAATTTATACGGTTGAATAAGCAAATTGAAGGGAATTTTTTTTAAGAGAACCATTTCCCTATTCGTGTGGAAAATATCCGTGACTCTTTTTCGCAAATAAGTGGCCGAATTATCCAGCAGTTTAAGGCTTGCTTCCATTCCAAAATCGCCTAGGTGCCAGTCTGACGAAATTGCACTATTAACCGGACCACCCCCATTGTCCGAAAACGCCGAGCTTCCGTCTGCTTATTCCACCGGGGGGGGGGGGGTTAAACGATCCACCCCGCCTTCTATTTAACAAACTAGCAATTCCTAGATCAAAGATAAACCGATTTGGTGGCTGGGAAACGTGTAATTTAGGAGTTGCTTTTGTTATATTCCTTTCTTAAATCTAGACGGTTAATTAAAATGAAATTAACAATTAAATTGGGCCATGCGAATTGTCCTTGCTCTTAATTAAATGAGAAAATTCGTTTTATTGTAAGAAAAAGAAGAATTCAGAGACCCGGTTACCTTTAATTAACAAAAGAAAGTGTAAAATTAACAGGTTTTTTAATTACAGAAAAGAATAAGTTCGCATTTAAACAAGTTTGCACCAGAAACTACAGTTACTATTTCTATTTTTCTACATTCGTTAAAATTAAATGAAACTATCAGGAAAAAAAGAAAAATACACCACCGATAGAAATCTCAAGCACACTTTTTATTTGCCCAAGGTTATAAAAATTATGCACTCTTTAACGAGATTGACGATAAATTAGAAAATTTATTAGCTCCAGATGCGACTTGAGTAATTACTATTTAATAATTTTTTTATAAACTTACCTACTCAGGCTGTTCGGCTACTCGTGTTACAAACTTTGCCGGTAGAGTCTACATTCAAAATGGAACCAAAAAGTCCTAATTAACTATGGTCCGAAGCTCAACAGGTTCGGAGTTATTCTTCTTTTTCAGATTTCTTAAAATTCAAATAAACAATGATAACTCCAAAACTGAACTGTTTTATAAAATTAACCATTGAAAACTACGTTCGATTTCCAATAAGAAAGTGATAAATACTAAAATTGTAAACGTTGGCGAAAAATTGGTTTGTTTAATAGCCAGAACTTCGAAAAAATTTTTTTTTTCAAAGTTGAAAAATTTACTACGGTGATTCTAAACTATTTCCAAATGTAGAGACCAGAAAATTTCAGAAAACATACTCCATTTAATATGCGTTTTAGTAGTGTAATTGCTCTATTAATTATTTTTTTAAGGTGAAAAAATTGATGAAGGAATGGAAAAACCCGTCGTTTGCGGATTAGTAAGGTGGAAAGATTAAAAAAAAGAGGAAATTTTGAATGACTTTATTAAAAGTTTTTTTAGTGTTAATTTCTTTCTGCCTTACCAATCCATCGACGACGTTTTTTTTTCTTTCCTTCATTAATTTCTTTCTCTAAAAAAGTAATTAAAAAAGCAATTACACCACTAAAAAAGATATTAAATGGAGTCCGATTTCTGAAATTTTCTGGCTCTACTTTTGTAAATAGTAGTTTAGAATCACCATAGTAAATTTTTCAACTTTGAAAAATAAATATTTTTAAAGTTCTGGCTACAAAAAAAACAATTTTTCACCAACGTTCACGATTTTTGTATTTATCGCTTTTTATTGGAAATTGAACGTAGTTTTCAATGGTATCGACGGAATTTTCCATTTTTTTTAGTTTTGGAGTTATCATTGTTTATTTGAAGCAAGGTCGTGAAATTTAAAAAAAAAATGAGAAAAAAGGGAATATGTCCGAAACTGTTGAGATTTGGGCCATAGTTAATTTGGACTTTTTGGTTCCATTTTGAATGTAGAATCTACTGGCAAAGTTTGTAACACCAGTAGCACCTTAACTTCTTTAGATTCTTAATACATCTTTGAGTTAAACTACTTGACTTTTACTTAATAAAAGTAAAATAATAAAGTTTTTAAATGCTATCTCAATTAATGATTTTTAGAATAAAATAGTAGAATAATTTGGTAATATTTGTGTTATATAGGATATAAGCGGGTTGAGGCAAGACGTCAACTTGTTCCGTTTTGTGACGTTTGCCTTTGAAAAACTGGTTCATAAGCGTTGTTATGCATTAGCGCTTTATTTCCCACCATCACTTAAATAGTATTTCCTTATAAAAGGCTTTACTAATGCAACATAACAGTTAGGATTTAGCATAAATACCCCGAGGCTGTGTTACAGACGATTCGATTAAAACAGCTTGAATCCCGTCTAGCTGAGAACATTAAAAAACGCTTTTACAACTAGTATGTTAATATGTTTCATACCATTTTAAATTTTTATGTACAAACCAGAAAGTTTTTTAATGGTTCATTTTAGTGATTATTGCGTTGAAATACAACATTGAATTATTTCCTTTCAACGAGGTAATGAAGTTAAAAGAAGGTAAACGTGTGCTTTTTCATTAAAGATCCCCGGCTTTTAGAAAGTACGCAACGAGCAAGAGCTTTTCTCCTCATAAAAATGCAAATATTCTCACTATTTGAATTCCTGTGTCAAATTATCACCAGATGCTTTATATACGACCTTTCGACAGATTGGCGACGCTATTTGTTTTCCAATGCAGTTTCAAAACTTGTTTCTATCGAGATTAGAAACCTTTCTTTTCTTATTAATAAGGGCCTTATAAAAGTCGCGCTGAGAATTAAAACGAACCTTTATTGAAAAGTCAAATTTGTAAGGGAAATGGAGAAAAACTACTAACCGGGACCAGTCAGTTCTGAAAATTTTGAGAGATTGAAAGTACTAAAGCAATAAAAATTGAGAGAAGTGATTAACGCAGATCTAAGGGGTTTAGTCGAGATGTGAATGACGATAGTTTAAAGGTAGCAAGTAAACATTCTGCTTGCTTATATGTCTGATTTCAGTTCCCAAACAAGATTAAAGAGAAAAAGGTCTTAAAAGATCCTCTGTACTGTAAGGTTATTTTATCAAGATACTATAAACTTGAAGCGCCACCCTACTTATATACCAGACAATTGTAGACTGAAGTTTCGCCAAGATTTGTATTTGGTTTGACTTAGTAGTTTTTCTTTATCTTTGAGATCATCATGAATCATTATCTTACCATGTCATTAGTTTTCAACCGGAAATTTGCCTAGGTTTCTGTTTGCTCTAAAGATAGATTTGTTTTATTCTTGTTCCAGGTTATAAGACAGCTGCTACTGAGAAAATTTCCCTAATTTCAGGGATCAACGCTGTGCCATTCCCTGCTTATGACCTGAGATTACCTTGACATGAGATTTTTTAAAGGAGGATGTTCAGAATTAGTTTTTGAGGTAATTTTTAGGATGTCACGTAATTTGAACTTTCTAGATGGAATTAGCGCCTTTCGCATTCGCACACATGTAACACTCCAAAACTTGCCACTCCCTGCTTATCTCCTTGACATCAGCTCCCGTCCCCCCGAGTATTGTCAACATTTCTCTTAGAACTTTTAAGTTATCCAGTCATTTGTTTCAGATCCTTCTGACTAGCAACTTTCTCTGAAATATAGAAATCAGCGTCTTGCCTTTCCCCGCTTATTTCCCTGGGCATATTCAGTGAGCTGAATGATATTCAGATTTTTTTAAAGTTATAATTTGAACTTATTGCAGATGAAAGTGCTGTTCATTCTGTCAATATTCTCTTAAGTGGAAAGAATCAGCGTGTTGCTTCTCTCAGCTTATAACCCTGACAATACCTTTTCGCCTACAAATTGGCTAAGATTTTCTGTTTTTTGTAAATTTGAACATGCCTCGAACATGTTCCACATACAAAGTATAAATTGGTTCTCGGAAAATTCACATAAATGTAAGACTCAGGATATTTGCATTTTTCGTTTGTAGCAATTTTAAAGCGACTTCTTCTTTAAGCTTATGCAGACAGCAGTGCTGTTTTCTTGACGTGAAGGAAAAGTATGGAAAGAATCAGTTTCTCTCCTTGCCGTGCTTATGGCACAGACAAAAATCTTTCGACTACACATTGGCGAAAGTTGGCATTAGGGGTTACTCCGTACAAAATTCTTATGAGTTTTTTTTTTCAGTAGAAAAAATTGACTCTAGGCGGTTCTAAAAATTGGAAGTAATCTCCGTCTTGTCTTTCCCTGCTTATAACCCTGATAGTTGCCTTTCGTATAGATTGGCTAACGTTTGCGTTTGGTGTAACTGCATGCAAAATTGTCTTGAGCTTCATCAAAAAAATAATAACAGTTTTCTCTAGCAACGTTCTTAAAATGTGAACGAATTGTTTCTTTTCTGTTCTTGCTTCTCCCTGCTTATAACCCTGGCAATTGCCTTTCCATTACAGACGAGATTTGCAGTTGGTGTAATTTGATGTTGAGGTTTTTCCAGACGAAACAACCATTACTCTGATAAATTTCTAATAAATTAAAACAATCAATGACTTACCTCTCCGTACTTATATCCCTAATATTAGTTTTCCACCAAAAGTGGAAGTCTTTAGATTTTTTTCAGTTTTTTCTAGACTATTGATTCTGAGAAAATTCGCTTAAGTGTAAGAATCAATGTATTGCCTCTCCCTTAAAACCCAGCCAATAGCTTTTAACCTACATATTTCACAAGATGCAAGTCAGATGTAATTGCGTATAAAATTGCCTTGAGCATTTTCCAGGAGAAAAAACATTTGACTCTAGCAAGGTACAAAAAAATGAAAAGAATCGGCGTTCTCCCTCTCCCTGCTCACAAACTGAACATTAATTTTCTTTCAAAGGTTATCCGAGATTACACATAGTACATGGTGTGAATTTAGAATTTTCTTGAGCTTTTTCTAAGCAAAAAGAGCAATTGATCCTGAGAATATTTGAATAAATGTAAAAATAAGCATTTGCCATTCCCAGCCTATAACCTTGAAATTAGCTTTTCAAACGGAGTATATTCAGGTATTTAGAATTCGCTTTTGGATCCATTTTTAAGTTGTCCTTTAATTTGAGCTTATTACTGATGACAGTGAAATTCCCTACTGTTTACACTTGCTGCTTTGCCTCTCCCTTTTTATAACACTGTCAACAGCTTTGCACTCGCAGATTCTGATAACTGCATCTTTCTCTACAAAGTTTTCCAGGAAATGAAAAGCAATTGACAACAGCAAGAAAATTAAAATTGGACGGAATCTATTCCTTGCCCCTTCCTTTTTATAACACTGTCAACAGCTTTGCACTCGCAGATTCTGATAACTGCATCTTTCTCTTCAAAGTTTTCCAGAAAATGAAAAGCAATTGACTACAGCAAGAAAATTAAAATTGGAAGGAGTCTATTCCTTGCCTCCTCCTTTTTATAACACTGTCGACAGCTTTTCACTCGCAGATTCTGATAACTGCGTTTTTGTCTTCAATGTTTTCCAGGAAATAAAAATTAATTGACTACAGCAAGAAAATTAAAATTGGAAGGGATCTACTTCTTTCCTCCTCCTTTTTATAACACTGTCGACAGCTTTGCACTCGCAGTTTCTGATAACTGCATGTTTCTTTTTAATATTTTCCAGGAAATGAAAACAATTGACTATAGCAAGAAAATTAAAATTGGAAGGAATCTACCCCTTGCCTCTTCCTTTTTATAACACTGTCTACAGCTTTTCACTCGCAGATTCTGATAACTGCATGTTTCTCTTCAAAGTTTTCTAGGAAATAAAAAGCAATTGACATAGCAAGGAAATTAAAAATGGAAGGAATCAGCGTTTTGTCTATCCCTTCTTATATTGCTAATATTGGGTTGTCCGGAAAATAATGCAGGATTTTAAGTTTTCATTAAAAAAAATCTATATAAAATATTCTGTTTACGTTTACAGGATTACTCNGTATGGGAAATTATTTTGATTAAAGAACATTGCTTTAAAGTAACTAGTTTCTTTTTTTTTGTTTAATACCAAAATCCTGCATTATTTTCCGGACAACCCAATAGTAGTTGTTCAACTAGATATTGGTCATGAATGGTTTTCGGGGGTTTGTCTGTAGTATATCACTTTTATTTAAAATTGTTTAAAGTCAAGCAGGGTTCATTTCAGGACCAGTTTAAACAGTTCTAATTCTTCACTGGATACGGAATACTTTTAAATCAATCAGCAAACAATTCGTATAATTAACGACAAACTTTAATACACATGGCGCTTAAATATCAGGACGGACTTTATGAGCTTAGTCGCTCCGAGGGTTGGACGGGCTGTTTTCCCCGTCCCTCCGGGCAAACGCAACAAAGAAGATCCGCTTAGTCAAATCCTCCCTTTCATCCTCTCCCCAAATCTCATCCTTTTGAATCTTTTAAAGAGTGAAAAAAGTGGCTTAAAACTTTTTATTGGGGGGGGACTCGGCAGGGGTCGGAACTCAATTTTCCAGGGGGGCGATGACAGCTCGAATGTGTGAAGGCGATACCGGTGAAAAAACGGCTTTGTCTGTCTTCAAATTTTTTTAAACCGTGATTTGCAAATTTTATAAATCAAGACGGTACTTTGATATCTACTTCGATTTCTTTTGATTTTTGTAGTTTGTCTATGAATTCCTTCACCTTGGTCACTCCTGTTCCATGTTGGCTTATCATATGGTTTAAGACATGTATTAATATTTTTTACTTTTCTTACAAACACTATTTGATATTTAATATTATTTATGAGTTTTTAGCTTGTTAACATATACGACAGAGGTTGTAGCAGGTAATATAGCAAAATACTAAATCTCAAGACACGACTTTATAAGTTGTTAGTTTTCGCAAAGTCCCCCGGTTCGGTGTATTATTCATGAGCTGTCATTCAAGAGGGTCTCTCTGAAGACTACATCTCCCAAAGATAACGCGATTCCTATGAACTTTTGTGTCTCTATGAAAAGATGAAGGATCGGACAGATGTGATTGGATCCCAGTTCCCACTCCAATCCCATCCATTACATTACACATCTTCTGTTCTTGTATTTTCTAAAGATGACGGCTTTTTTCCCCTGTCTTTTATCATTTTCAGAGGGGAAGGTCGCTATTGTAAAAAGAGAGCTTCTGTTGGCTAAACACTGGGCCTGCAACAATATCTCCCACAAGTTATGACGTCCATGAGAACGATCATCGGAAAAAAAGTCGAATCTCTATTCCCTATTGTATTAGTACATTTAGATTTTATCGCCTCGTGTGTTTCTTTACAAAAATAGACAGAACGTCAAGTAGAGTTATCAAGGAAAGGCAAAATTCAATTAGTGTTCGTTCATGTTTAAAAGAAAAAATTCAGTTATGATCTGTACTTGTATTTCAGGGCTTTTTTTCGAGTTCAATTTTGGTAATAGAAATACAATTGTTTTAGAATGATTATTTATTTTTTGAAATATCAACAAATTCATACTTAGGAACAGTTTTTCAATTAATTAATCTTTATGTAAGGCATTGGTTGAGATAAAAAAGTCAGTGTCACGAGCGGGATTCGAACCCACTACCCTCAGCTAAATACGCCGCTGCTCAACCACTATCGTGACTTCGATCTACTTGGACCAAACTTCCCATTTCAACCACACCTTTCGAATTTTCCCTTCTTTTTGCCATTTGTTAAATGTCGTGTAATCAGGATTCTATTCTCGGCGACAAATGAAATGGCCACGGAGAGCTTTCGTGAAGATATACTTCATTTTACTTACTAAATTCATTAGAGTTCGTGGTCTGATTGACCGAATAACGTTTTTCAATTAATTAATCTTTATATAAAGCAATGGTTGAGATAAAAATTTTTGAAAAATGACAAATAGGAGGGAAAATTCAAAAGGTTGGATTGAGTTGGGAAGTTAGTGACCGAGAGGATCGAAGTCTCAATAGCTCAAGTGGTAGAGCAGAGGAGTATTTCGCTGAGGGTCGTGGGTTCGAATCCCGCTCACGACACTGACTTTTTTATCTCAACCAATGCCTTATAGATTAATTAATTGAAAAACGTTATTCGGTCAATCGGACCACGAACTGTATTGAACTTAGGATCAGTTTTGAAAAGGAGATTCAGGGAAACTCCCAAAAGCCCAATATTATTTATCCAGTTTTCAAAAAAAAAATGTTTGTTTCAAACAGTGTTTCGCTTTTATTTTGTCTAACCTGTTTTTCATTTTATAAGAAATTGTTATTTGTGTGAATGATGGTAGGGAAGCACATACATCGGTTGGGGTTGGAATTTGATCCCTGGGCTCTTCTCTCCCCCAGACGTGACTTGTTGGTTTGGTGTAACCCGTGGATTTTTGTAGGCCGCCCCGAAAAATACCCGGCCCGTTGACGTGGAAGAATAAATGAGAGGCTGCCCTCTCGTAATGGGGAGTAAAAGGCAAGGGAATTACAGGGTGCCGGGGTGAATTGGGGAGAGAGGAACCTCGAAAACACGGGGTCACGATCCGGTAAACGCTATTAAAACGTCCGTTGAGAATGCTCTGACTTCTGTTCTTTCTGTATCATTTCCACTTCGAACAAGACAAAGATCTCAAGCCAAACTTGGTTAAAACAGAAATTTTGTTCACTCATTTGACGTGTTTAGCAATATATGGCACTTCTTGACTATTTTGCCTACAATAGAATTTAAAAAAAAATCATCATTGCAACATTTACAATTATATCTATAACAATTTACAAAAATTCTATTGGGACATTACAGCCCTATAACGAGCAGCCAACTTATAGTATTGTGTCATCTGATTCCATCCAGGACCATACAGGTGTCATCCGCCGAAGTGTTCGGCAGTGGAAAGCCATTTTCCTGAACTCCCTCAGTGAAAATAAAGGACTGAGAAAGTGCCATAGATCCTCTCGTTGGCACATATTACAGAGAGTGCATATCTCAGAAGCAGTGGTTGGATAAGGCTTAGCGTTCAACATGACAACTTCACCACGAAGCGTAAAAGCATCTTGCGGTATATAAATCCACTGTAAGATCCCATAATAGGCTCGCGCGCTTCACTCCTGGAGCCATATTTCTGTAAACTTGCCCTACAATTGCTTGGCCAATAATGGCTTTTGCTTTTATGCTAGTACTAAATGTATAAAATTAATTATTTTTAATTACTTTAGACCTGAACTACTTTAGCTCTGAATTATTTGTTATTGAGGCAAAATTCACCTGTTTGTACATAAATTTTCGTCGCGAACTTCCTTTCTTACAACTAAAGAGAAAGAGGAAAAGAAAGAAAGAAAGACAGAGAGAGAGAGAGAGGTAAAGGGAGAAAAAGAAAGATTAAAGATATATACATAGAGTGGAAGAGGGAGCGAGAAAGAAAAACGAAAGGGAGAAAAAGAAATTAAGACAGAGAGGGGGAACGAGAAAGAAAACGAAAGGGAGAGAAATAAAGAAAAAGAGAGAGAGAAAGTGAGAGAGTGAGAGTTGAAAAATATGGTAGAACGAGAGAATAAAAACAAGCTTGAAAGATGCTCAGAAAAGAAAGTTGTAAGAATTTTTTTCTAGATGGGGTGGGAGAATGATAGTGAGAGAAAAAGAAAAAGAATGAAAGAAAGAGAGAGATAAAGAGAGAAATAGATAGATTAAAGAAATATAGATAGAGTGAGAGGGGGAGTGAGAAAGAAAAACGAAAGGGAGAGAAAGAAAGAAAAAGGGAGAAATAAAGTAAGACAGGAAGGGATTAGTGAGAAAGAAAACGAAAGGTAGAGAAAGAAAGAAAGAAAGAAAGAGAGAGAGAGCGAGAGAGAGATGAAAAATATGGTAGAACGAGAGAATGAAAACAAGCTGAAAACATGCTTAGAAAAGAAAATTGTACGAATTTTTTTTACCATTTGAAAAGCTTTATTTATTATTAAGAGTAAATTGATTTGAAACGCTTTATTTCTGGTACTCGCAGGTTTATTCATCTTTCTTAAAATCAATGAGTTCGATTTTACAAAAACACCTCTCTCATAGTCTCTTTCCATTCCCCCTCTCTATTTTTCTCTTTCCACTCTCTTCTTTCTCCTTAAGATGTTCACTTTCCATTTATCTTTCTACCGACTCTATCATTTTATCTATCTGTCTATAATTTCTCTCTCATTCTCTCGCTCTCTCTCTCTTTCATACACATAGCAAACACACACACATACACTCAGAGGTGTTTATCATCTCAGAAACACATCGCAGTAAATCGGGTCCTCCGGGCCGGACGAAATTCATTTATCGTCTGACGTCTGAATCTTCTCACAAATTGTAATTTAAGTGCATTATATTTCAAAAAATTATCCATTTTATTTTCCCTTAATAAAAACTAATCATAGTNATTTATATATTACGTTATTTATTTTCCGTTTTACTTTGTTCATTGGTAAAAAAAAAAATGTCTGGGACTGTGAGATTTATTCCTATTGTCTGCAGGGTCAACCTATAATTTGATAGTTACCGATTGGCTCTTGGTCCGTCCATCCTCGCTGATTTTGTCCGTCAGACATCTGGCATCCACACAAATCACCCAAACACGATACTGAAAATGGTGAAATAACAATACTCGTCTTACAGACAAAATCAACGAGAATCGGTAGATCAAGATGATATGTGATTATAAAATTTTAATTTTTGCTTTGCACTTAAAGCTTTGGAAGTGGAAAAAAGATAATTTTACTGGTTAGGGCGTTTATGAATGGACTGAATATATATCGAGCATAAAATGTTATAGATTTATAATAAAAAGTTAATCCTCTATGACATTTATTTCGTAACATTTTTGAATAAAGATTAATAGTTTCTGAGGTATTTGCAAAAAATTTGACTATTTTTACATGATATATTTGTGATCATAATTTCAATTACTTTAAGATCACAGTCTAGCTGTAACGTTTGTGCCACAAATTTTAAAATATAATATTAATTTTTAGTTTTTGAATAAAGTCAGTTGATTGATTGGGGATTCATAGGCTGTTGAGGCAAATGTTATTTAAATGTTGTAACCTCCCTCCGAGGGACTTTCAACTTAAAATTCCTCGCCCTTCTGTATAAATTTCACCGGGCCGCTTTTCTCCATCCCCGTTGCATTTGCAACACCTCATTGTCACGGGTCTTAACACGCCATAAATCCTCTCATCCCGAGGGGGAAGAAGCCACCCCTCGACTTTCTTCCGAGTCCCAGCCGATAAATAACTCGCACATTGTCACCCGGCGGATACACTGAACGGCTTTTATAGCTGACGTCCTCGAGTCAAAACAGAAATAGTAAATGAACACGGGGATGTTACTTTTTTATTTTTTTTATCCTCGGGTTTGCCAGTTTTAGACAAAATAAGCAGATGAGAATGCACACCGGGCGACTTTAATTACCCCATTGTTCCTCTCATTCGATTGTTTCAAGAGGCGTGTTTCATCCCTATGGTTCGTTCTTTCCAGCCGATAATTGGCACATTCCGTCTATAATCGGAGTGGCTACAATTCAAAAACTACCGAAAGCAATTAGTTAAACTTAGATTTAAAAAAAAAAAAAACGGGGGCTTGGCCGTTGGTTCTCACCTGAACCATCCTTAAGATTGAAAAAACTTTCCAACCCCTCTAAAAAGAGCAATTACTCAACCATTTATAAAACAAAGGTTTTTTTAAAAAGAAAATCTATTATGCCCCTTGTAAATAGAAGAATAGTCAAAGTTGATAAGTTATGATAAAACTGTGCGATAGAGATCATACATATTTTATGCTGTGAATGACCAAGTTGTGGTCCAAATCTGAAAGACGGAAAATTGCTAAGTTCCAACCTATTAAAGTAATAAAGCAAGTTCTTCTAGTAATTAAGGAAGGAAACGGTGGCCTTGTCAGGAAATAACAATAAATTACACGAGTGCGATACTCTCCTTGCCTTGAAACGCGCCCGCGATGTGGAAAATGCTCGGGTAATGAAAAGAAGAAGAAAAACAAGATAATGGAAGGCTAATTGTAACGCTTTGTAACAATACGCCAATTAAATCCATTCATTTAGCTCGAGGTTCGTGAATGGAGATTGGGGTGGAAAACAAGAGGGGAACTGTGGACACAAAAGAAACAATGATCGTTCTAGAGTTTTTTTCGGACATAAAACGGAAATTGATAGCCTGATTCATTTATCATTTGATCCTGGAGTTTTGAGATCTTGTGAAGATTATTTTGGTCCTCCGGGCAGGATGCTGTTTACTCCGCTAGCGCGTGTCTTGTACGATCTTCTCACATGTCATGATTTAAATAGATTATGTTAAAGGAATTGTTACGATTTAATTTCTCCCAATTAATCTAATTTCAGAATTACAAAATCCGTGATAACTTGACAATTATTTTTAGATTTTTAAATTTTGATAAAAAATAAGCCTTGCATTCACCATAGATAATAAAAAATAATTACAATAAAAAGTCGGTCGTAATGGTATTTTTTTTCGATTTTTGTTTTAAACATAAAATTTACAGGTTGATTCATTTATAATTTAAACCAAGTAATCTTGACCTTAACCTTAACCAATTTGGCTTGTGCCACTAAATTTGGTATTCCGAACCGGATGAAATTCATACCAGATGGTCTCATTCATTTACCCTCCCACATACATTCTATTATCTTAATTATACTAATCATAGAAAGAAATTCTGAATTATATTAAAATAAAATAATGATTTGATTAAAAAGATTATGAAAATTAATACGTACTTTTACAATAAAAGGAAAAAAGAAATAGTGCAGTTTTAAGGATTTTTATGGCAACATAAATTGATAGCCTGATCCATTTATTATTTGATCCGGGAATTTATAGATCTTGTGCCGATTAATTTGGTCATCCGGGTCGGATGCAGTTCACACCGCCATCTCGGTCTGTTCCTATCTCTATATAACATGATATAAATCCATTGAATTAAAAACGTTACTATGATTTAATTTCTCCTAATTAATCTAAAAACAGAATAACGAGTTTCGTGAGAACTTGTCAATTATTTTATGAACAAAACGCTAGGTACCGGCAATAGCCCTGGGCGGTAAAAAAATTAATGAATAAATAAATAAGAAGTACGTTTTTCTAGTCCTTATTTCCGATTCTTTTTAAAACAGAAAATTTACAGCCTGATTCATTAAAATTTAAACCGGTATTTCGACATGCCAGTAAATCTGGTCCTCCGGGCCGAACGAAATTCAATCATGTGCCAACTCGTCTCATGACTGAATCTTCTCACACATTTTAATTTAAGTGCATTGCATTTCAAAAAATCATCCGTATTATTTTCTCTTAACTAAACTAATCATAGAATAAAATTCCCAATTATTTAAAAATAATATAAATATTTGATAAAAAAATTAAATTGCTTTTCCAGTTTAAAAAAATGAAATCGGAATTTTCAGGAATTTTAGTGAAACAAAAATTATTATCGTGACTCATTTATCATTTGATCCAGGAATTTTGAAATCTAATTTGGTCTTCCGGGCCGGACTCAGACACTCTGCCATATCGTGTCTTTTACGATCTTCTCACATATAATAATTTACATAGATTGCATTAAAAACTTTACTACGATTTCGTTTCTCCTAATTAATTTAATCATAGAATAACAAGTTTCGTGAGAACTTGACAATTATTTTGAAGTTTTTACTTTTACAATTGATAATAACAACAAAAATGAAATTGGGTCGTTCTAGTTTCTTTTCCCACCTTTAAAAGGAAACGGACAACTTGATTCATGTATAATTTAAACTGGGGATTTCCATATGTGCCAATAAATTTGGTCCTCCGGACCGGATGAGACTCATACAATATCATTTAAGTACATGATTTTTTTAATCTTCCGATTTCATATATTTTAATTAAATTGATCGTAGAATAACGCGTTTTGAGAAACCTTAGTTGAACAATTAGTTTAAGATTTGAAAGATTTTTTTTTTTAATTTATAAAAATTAATCCTTACCTGTACAATTAAAAAATATTAAATCGGGATGTTTAAGCATTTTTAGGAAAACGGACATTGGTAGCTTGATTCATTTCTTATTCGAATAAGAAAATTCCATTTATCTGTATATTAATTTGGTCTTCCGGGCCGGATGAGCTTTAACCATCAATTTGTTTTGTTTGGAATTTATTTAATAAATAATTTTACATACATACATTAAAAAGTGAATAAAAGGGGAAATGTCTAGGACATCATTCATCCTTGTGGCATAGGACATAAATATATTTACAATTTTTGCTAATTTGGCCTAATTTGGAAACAGCTTGGGTTTATGGTTTTATTATAATTAGTCTATGGTTTTGTATATAATTAGTTTGTTTTGGAGGTTCATCCCTTATTCTCTACACATTAATGGGAACAGAGTCTGGATAGCACACTTCCCTTTATCAACCTTTTTACGAGTGTTGATACCAAAGTTAAGTTTGCTATCGAGGTGTAAACCAAGGTATTGAACACTATTGCGCAAGATACAACCAACCGATTCTTATACATTCCCTATACATAGGAAGTATTTGTGAATAGAATTGCCTCAGTTTTTGTTGTGTTTAAGCTGAGTTTCCATCGGTGGCAAAACTTAACGATCCTATGGAGGTTTTGGTTCAATTTGTTAGTACTAGCACTTAACCCCAACGATGAACAGTATAATGCTATGTCATCAGCATACATAGCTATTTCACAGTCTAGCCTAGGGACTGCATTCATAAATGTATTGAACATGGTTGGCACTAGAACTGAACCTTGTGAGACTACTTACATGGTGGCGAGACAATTTCATTGGATGTTACCCTGAATGCTCTGTTTTGTAGATATGAATTACTCTGACAATGTAGTTGGGAATTTGTCTTTTATAAACCAATGGACAATACATTTGTGCCAAACCGTATCAATTGCCTGCTCCATGTCGAGCGAAACCATCCCCGTGTGTTGTTTTTTAAATTAAAATTTTGTTCACTAGTTTTCGTGGTCCGCTTGACCGAATAACTTTCGAACTATCGAATAACTTTCGATTAATTCAGGTTTTTAGTTGAGATAAAAAAGTTAGTGTAACGAACCGGATTCGAACACACGACCTTCGGCTAGATACGTCGCTACTTTACCACTTGAACTATCGTGTCTTCGATCCACTCGGACACTAACTTCCCATCTCAACCCCACCTTTTGAATTTTTCCTCCTTTTTGCCAAACGATGCCAAAAAATGGCAAAAAGGAGGGAAAATTCAAAAGGTGAGATTGAGATGGGAAGTTAGTGTCCGAGTGGATCGAAGTCACGATAGCTCAAGTGGTAGAGTAACGGCATGTCTAGCCGAAGGTCGTAGGTTCGAATCCCGCTCGTGACACTGACTTTTTTATTTCAACTAAAAACCTTAATTAATTAAAATTTTGTGTCACGCCGTCGACATCTCTTGATATTTGAGTTATTGCTCTTGGTCTCGGACGAAACCCAGGTTAGCACTCAGAAATTAGGATGTTGGAGAAGAGGTGACGGTTTATACGAGTCAGTAATATTTTTTCAAATATTTTGCTAATTGGCTGAGAAGGCTGATAGGTCTATAATTAGTAGAATTTGCTGGTGACTTTTCAGTTTTCTTTATATATGACGTTGGATTCTTTCCAGTAGGAGGGAAAGTGACTGTGAAAAAACAATGAACTAAAATTACGAGCAAGAAAAATTAGTCCTTTTCTAGGTAAGTTCTTTAGCATCGTATTTGTAATCAAGTCAAAGCCAGGAGATTTCCTACTTTTACGGAAACATATAATGGATTTTATCTTTTTAGGAAAAACAAGAGAACACTGGAAGTAAACATCAGTCGGTTCATCTGCTTTTTTGATCTTCTCACACATTTTTTCATTCACTTATTAGTAAAATGTGTTTCATCGTTTCAGAATCAATGGGATAGTTCGGAAGGTTTGAAGTACACCGTTCTTTTGAAACTTAGCTGGCTTCGTACGGTGCTCCAGTGTAGAGAAACGTGCAGCCAGTTTGTTAGGAAAAAAACCTATATTTTTCAAAGGGGAAATAAAGACCTTCTTAGATGAAGGTGCAGTTCTGCAGCGCTCCCCCCACTGGCGTGGAACGGTAGCTTCTTCAAAAGGCGGATTAGATTACACAAGGGGGGACAAAAGCTGGTTTAAATATCTTTTGTGCCCCCTGGCGGTGACAGGCCGGGGGGCCCTCGTGAATAAAACAACCGGCCTTAAACGACATAAATATGATAAACTGCAGTCGCCCTTTGTTTGCAGAAAGGCGTCCTCCTTTACCTGGCTCCTACCTGATTAATGAATGGCAGAAACCGCTTCATTACGCTCTCTCCTGCTACTGAAACTCCCACCATTTACTTTATCGGCTGGTAACCATCTCAAATTAAGGAAATTAAGTCTGATTTTTCATTGTCAACTCGGTCATTAGCGCGCTCTTGGGTTAAACCTACATTTTATTATCGTTCGTGTTCATCCATATTTTCAACTGTGTTGCACCGTGGAAAATCGTTCGTCCCCTTACAACAATGCACTGTTAAGTCCGACTTTACTGTTTTCTCGTCTTTATCTTTCAAACTAGACAAAAAATGGAAGAAAAAGAGCACATCTTAATTTCACTTTAATATTTCTAATTCTCTATGGAAAAAATAGAGTACAGTTAAGTGCATATTTTCCACCAAATCTCGTGGGATTAGTTAGATGGTTAACATTTTTTATACATATGCTTGTTATCGCTGTATGCTTGGTAAGACACGTTTTAGCTGTTTTTAGGATCGTACAATAATAATTACAAAAATAAACTTTACGACTAAATTATTGTCTGTATATGTGTTTAAAAAAAGAAGGTTGTATGAAGGTAGTTATGACTGTTAGAAATGCTGATGTGACATATTCCTGTATGTAAGATGTTCTGTACCGTTTGGAATTTAATTTTATAAAAACAAAAGCTACACAGGATATCCATACCACGTTATAAAAACAAATAGTTTGTGAGATGATAGAAGGTGTACTATGGATCGATAAGTCACCATTTAGGATGGCATGTTGGTACGATGTTAAACTGTAGGTAGCCGATGATTTCCTAGGTCAAAATGTTAGTTTAAATAAGTCCATTCCTTACATAATTAAGTAAACCGTTACATTTGTAACTGTTCTTTGTCGATCATCCTGGATTGCTTATCCTACGTGTGTCAGGCAGACTAGGATGATAGATAATGATCAAATTACCGTTTACCTTGCTTACCGAACGGAAAAATCTCATAGTATTATATTTATGTTCTATATGTAGTATGGCTAGAGTAGTAAAAAGTTTTAAAGTAGATTTTATCATTTTAACCAAATTCAGAAGCCAGGCGTGATGTATCATATACAGTGACTCACAGATTCGTTCACAGCTGAATGCAAATTGGGTTATGTCATTATTTACTTTACAAAACAATAGTAGGACATCAAATAAACGTAGTTTTTTTAATAATTTTATTTATCTTAACACAAAAAACACCCAAAAATTAAATTGGGTTTATCATAATTATTAAAATGATAGAAAAGAAATTACCGTGTGCGAACGATAATATGATTGTGTCATAGTCCTTTTGGAGGACACATAGGACAAATAGCAATCCAGGATGATCGACAAAGAACAGTTACAAATGTGACGGTATACTTAATTATGTAAGGAATGGACTTATTTAAACTAACATTTTGACTTAGGAAATCATCGGCTACCTACAGTTTAAAGGAAGGAGGTGTCCTTTAATATTTTGTATGTCCTCCTTTTGCTTTAAAAACTGCATCAGTCCTGGGTATACTTCTCACGAGATTTCTGTACTGTTCTGGAACAATTAGGTCCCATTCGATGTGTGTTTTTTTCCAAAGTTGATCGAAGTTTGAAGCGTCTCCTGCAGCATCGCCTAAAGATTTTTTAGTTTTCCTCACAAGTGCTCAATTGGATTAAGGTTAGGTGATTATGAGGGCCATTTCATGACAGTAAAACCACGATCAGCAAGCCATTTTGGTCAGCAATGGTTTCTTCACTTCCCGTCGCTCTTAATCCGGCCTCAGCAAACATCTCTGTTTGTTTCAGCATTGACAACCATATTATCATTATCACGCGGCCTATGCTGAATTTGAACAGCATTGTCAACCTGTCCTGATCGAAGCGTAGATACATCGCGTTTTGGCCTCAGAAAATTTTGTTTTATGACCACTCCTCTTCTTTTTAAAACAACTTTCGTAAATTCCGGAAGATCTTTCAGGTTTTGTTATTTCCCCAATAATAACGATTTATATTTTTTTGAAATTTCACGATAAGGAAGTCCTTCTTGTAGAAATTTTATTATTTGATCTTTCAAAAATGTTGAAAATGGCTTCATACTGTAATTAAACGGAATAGATCATAACCGTTAAGGAAAGGAAATATTTTCAATATGTAAGAAAAATAACTAAATTGATGATATCTGATAACAATTTTGAGACGAATTATTGAATGGTTTTTGCAAAATTTGCAATGAAGTAACCCGAGACACAAAACTGTACATATATCGTAATAAACTGGCTCAATTCAAAGGTATAAACATAAATAAAGATTATTAGGGTGAATGTTTGTTTACCAACAGTTCAATGAACTCAATCCTATTGCTGTTGTCTGGATTAAAAAATACGGGATTTGCAAATTAGAGATAATAGAAAATTGTTTACTGATGTGAACAAATATATGAACCACTGTATGTATCACAAAGTCAAACAAGATACTTGAGTAAAATGTAAAACTTAAGCAAATTTGCGTATCTTGTTAAGTAATGTGTGAAGATTAAAATAAGTATGGAACTAAATAAAGTATCGGACACCTTTGGTAAACAGGTTAGGATGTAGAAAGTCTATATGAAATAGATAGAACGGCATAAAATACGTTAAGTACAATAGTTAGGAAAACTAGCATGGTGGTTGGGAAGAAGTTGATGATGATGATGATGTAATATTTCAGGGTATGGTATACTGCGTCCTTTTAGAGCTATTGTATCCCCTGCGCTCAGCCTAAAGCACATCGGCGAGTCCTATTTCATCAAGAAACTTGATTAATAGGCCCGGTTTCAATGGTTGTAGTTCTTCTATGGTCACATTGTACATCCCAAAACACTTCCTCCTGCGGGCTAATGTAGCTCCGCAGTTTGTTAGTAAGTGTGTTGGTGTCTCTTCTGCTTCATTGCAGAATCTACATGTGCCATCTTGGATTATTCCAATTTTCTTTAGATGTCCATTTAATCTACAGTATCCTGTCAGGAATCCTGTTAGGATTCGCAGTCTATTCCTGCTTCCTTTGACACATTCTGTGATTTCTTTCTTGCCAAAATTGGCTAGAAGATTCTTGGATTGTCTATGTCCAATAAGTGAATTCCAAAGTTCACTCATTTTCTTTTTTTCCTTCTGTCTGAGAGAGTAACAGTGTGGATTCCTATGGGAAGAAGTTAGATCAATATTTAAGTTGAATGTTGGTGATTCCCTGCTAGGTAAAGGGTGATGCTAAGGTGTATGAAGATTATGAAGGTTCTTAGTCAACTTAGTCAAAAAACTATACTTTACTATACGTTCGTAGTTGTACTAAAAGAGTAGGTAAACATGAAGATTTAACGGAGATATCAGGCATTGTAGGCTGAAAGTAAAATAAGTGAGCAGGTCATGTGGATAGGTAAGGTTAAGGTTAATAAGAAGCAAATAATGATCTGGAGGCAGAAAGCTAGGTTCTTATAATATTTGGCAAATAAGACAGTAAGTAGGAAAAATAGCACGGTATAAAATACGTAAAGTAGGTAAGAGGGAACTTTCCTAAGGGTCAGTATGTAAGTATGAAGATGATATGAAATTATGAAAATAAGTAGGTAGGTAATCGAGCTATTGAGGTTGTAAGTAGACAAATAAGTAGGAATGTGTGAAGTTGCGGCTGAAAACTAGGTTCCTAGGATGTTTGATAATTAAGACATTAAGTAACAAGAGCTGTAGTATTGCATAAATACGTTAGGTAGTATGAAGAGAAGCTGGTAAATTGGTAATTAAGCAGGTCAGTGCGTAAGGAAGATGTCAGATATGAAGGCAAGAAAGAAAACAAGTGGGTGGTCATGACGATAGCGGAATTCGGTAAGTATGAACATAAATAGTTAAGTAGGTGGGTAGCTAATGAGGTCGGTAAATATGCTCATAGTTAGGTAGGTACGTAACAAAAATAGAAAGTTAGATAAGTCTAGGACGCTTATTAAATCAATTTAGTAAGTTTGCTAAGTATCAATAAGTAGGAAATTTGCTACAGTTGCATAAAATACGTTTAGTACTTAGGTATATACTTCTTCATCCTCTGATTATACCTGACTGATAGCTTATTGCTCGTCAGCCAGGAAATAGGTATCTGCTTATGACTAATATGATGTTAAAACTAGAGTTCCACAGGGTGGTGTTATCGGTCCCATCCGATTTTCAACGTACACAACTGACCCACTTACCCATCCAGACACGTTCTGGTAAGTCATGCACAGACTACCTATAAAATTAAATAATAAGTAAGTAATTAATTTGGTTTCGAAGGTACGCAAGTAAGTAGTAAGGTAGATAGAACTATACAATACTTAAAGTAGGTAGTACATTACCAGACTATACTGACCGTTTGTTTCAGTTCAGCCACGGGACCATCTGTGGGGTGGGATGTATTCTGCATACACGGCTGACCTAAAATCCATCAAGACACAATTATTCAAACGTTTGATGATGATATTGCTATCCTATCAGCCAATGAAGATCTCACCATCTCACGTCGCTCCTTGCAAACTCACCTTATCGATATTTTGCATTTGCATTCCATCAATCCTTGTTAAACACAATTAAATTTTGTAAAGGATGTCATAAATACCGGTACAGAAAGTTCAACCAATTTCTCTCATTACACATTATTCTCTTAGACCTTAAATTAATGGCGGTGGTGGTCACGCGGCATTTTGGGCAGTTACTTCTAAAAGGGTTCATTCTTATTCATACAACCATCACTTTTTTTTTTGGGGGGGGGTTACGCTGGAATATTACCCATGAAGTTTTCTATTTTCATTTTACTGTCGTGCGTGATCGGCCGACCAGGGCCAGGTCCCCGCCGCGCGCCCACACCACTCATTCAGCTCCATCATCTTCTCATCTAAATTTTCATGCTTGAAGATAATCAAAAAGAAACGTTTATCGACTTTAGAAATCCATAGATTATGTTGAAAGCTGATGGGTTGTTGCTTATTAGGACAGATTCTAAATTTATTGGTTTTGAAATGTTTGGGACTTTGCTCAGATATTTAGCAGTTTGTCTCTTTCATTTTCATATTCTGGACATTCAAAAATTATGTGGGAAGGATTTGAAGGGCAATCGCAAGTGGGACAGTTCGGAGACGATGCCAAACCGATTCTCTTCTTGTAGCTACCCCATAGGCCATGATTTGTCTTCAGTCTAAAAATAGTAGAATAGAACTCCTTTGACATTCCTTCTGGGCTATCGCCTTCCGAAAACCTTGGTTTTTTCTTGAGCTGGGGGAACAGTGACCTGTAATAATTGCCAACATCACTTAGTATACCTACAAATTACTGTTGCACAAGACGACCTAAGTAAGTAGGAATAGAGGCAGTAGGTAGGAAGCCAGTATGTAAGTAAAACAACGAAATCAGGTAATGTAGGCAAGAAAGACGATAAGAAGAAAGGATGCAACATTCTTTATTCCCTACTGACTTACCAACATCATCAGAGTTTTATCTTTAAACGAAATTTCTATCTAGCTGGCGATGACTGTCCAACTTGGCCAATCTTCCACTCTCGTCAATGGGGATCGAACACAGGATTTTCCACGACGAGTTGAATGAATAGAGTTGATTAGCGGCCGTTGGGGTCTCGCTTAATCAATCCGCCCATCGATCTGGGAAAAGACAAAAGGGGAAAAATTAGCCCTCGAACATCTGTGCCGTCCATTGTCCCCCCTCGGACTTTTGTCATGGTAATCCCCTTTTTTGTCCACCGCCCATCCACTTGACCACTTCACAACTGTATCGGGGCGCATCATCCCCCTCGGCAAACGAACCTCCCACGATGTTACACATGTTTTGCTATTTGTGATGTGGGCTCACTATAATACTCTTATTCATTGTTAGGCCTTTAACACTTTATATCCTATAGTGTTTTTTTTCTAGCAAGCATTTGAAAGCCAATTATTTTCGCCAAGTTGAAATAATGAAAACTTTATTCGATATTCGATTACTCCGTTGTAATTATTTTTAAATTTACTGATCAAAAATAATGATAAGCATCATCTAATTTTGATGGATTTGATGAATTTTAATATTCATTATCTTGTGGCCGTCCTTTTTGCGAAGATTTGTCTCCTTCTTGGCGTTTTTTGGTTAAAGGGTTTTTCGACTGACCGAGTTTTTTGTTCCTTCTGAGTTATCTTAAAAGGCGGAAATGGCAAAGTGCACTTCATTGATAAACAATCGATTAAGCACTCTTTGCGCAAGAGAGTCCCCTTCCTTTATATTCCCTTTCGAATTATACGCAGCACTTTTTCTACTTTATCCTGTTGGTTAAATTGATCTTGTTTATTCCACAATGCTAACACTATAAACAAAAACACTACATTCGAAGGCTACAGACGTGGGAGCAGCTTTTTAAACGAAAATTTTGGTGATACAATATTGAAAAATATGAGACACGCATTATGTGGTAAAATATTTTTTTTTTAATACGGGTTTCGGGCTATGTCTTGTACGTCTTTAATTGGTTTATATTGTATATCGTTATATTGTGCATCAATCGATTTTTTTGGCATGTGGATAGCTAAATAAATTAGTAATTATGCAGATAAATAAGTAGGAATGTATGAAGTGGATGTAGAAAGCTACATAGAACGGTAAGTAAGACAGTAAATAGGAAGATATGTAGCACGGTATAAATACGTAAAGTATGAAGAGAGGATGATAATTTGATAATTGGGCAGATCAGTGGGTAAGTATAAGAAAGCTATAAAGTATATAGACTACAAAAAATAAATACGTTGGTCATTTCAATAGCTAAGGTTCGTTTAAAAGAAAAAAATGTAGGTAAGTAAGAACTTTAGGTTGAAAGCAAGGTTCCTAGAAAGTTTAGTAAGACAGTAAGTAAGAAGTTGGTCATACAATATAGAATACGTTCAATTGGTTGGAAAGTTGGAAAAAAAGGGGTACGTTGGTAGTTAGGCTGGTCAGTATGTCAGTAGAAGAAATATATCAGATATGAATGCAAAAAAATAAAAACATATAAAAAAACATGTATGAATGCCACATGGATAGCTTACGTAAGTTGTAATTAAAACCGAAATAGTTAGGTAGGTGGATATGTAACAGATAAGTAATTATGAACAAAAGATTATTTGGAGATCGTGAGATGCGGTCTGGTGTGGCATAGGTTTTAAAAAACATTTTCTTTATTGTACCAACGTTTCGATCATTATTGAGTTCATCTTCAGGGTCTGGGTTTATAAACATTGTTTAAATTTTACAACTAAATGTAGGATGTAAAAAAAATTGAATTTATACAATGCTAGAAATTCTAGATTCAATCAAAGTATTTGTACTGTAGGTAATCCAGTGTGTAAGTATAAGAAAAATATGTGTTAAGAATGCCAAAAAAAGTTAAATTAAAAAAAAAATTATAAAGTATAAATAAGTAGATAAGTACGAACAAAAGGTAGAAAGCTAAGTGCCTAGGTTGTTTGGTAGGAAACACAATAAGCAAGAAATTAGAAAGCAAAGTACAAAATACATTAAGTTGTTTGAAGAGAAGATGGTGATCTGGTGGTTAGATAGTCCAGTATATCAGTAGAGGAAAGATATCGGATACGAACGCCAAAAAAAAAAAAAAATTAAAAAAATAATTAGGAACGCCAAGTGGATAACATTAAAAAATGAGTTATAAGTATAAACATAAATAGCTAGGTAGGTGAATATTTAACGAGGTTGGTAAGTATAAATAGGTAGGTAAGTATGAACAAAATGTAGAAAGCTAGGTGCCTAGAAGGTTTAGAAGGTAAGACAATAAGTAAGCTAGGTGCCTAGAAGGTAAGACAGACAATAAATAAGGAGGTAGAAAGCACAGTATAAAATACGTTAAGAGTGTTTGAAGAGAAGATGGTGATTGATGGTTAGGTAGTCCAGTGTGTAAGTATAAGCAAGATATCAGTTATGAACGAAAAAAAATTAAATTATAAAATAAGTAGGAACACCATGTGGATAACTGAAGTAAGTTGTAAGTATAAACATAAATAGGTAGGTAGATGGATATTTAACTGGGTTGGTAAGTATAAATAGTTATAGTTACTATAATAGTTAGGTAAGTGTAAACAAAAGGGAGAAAGCTACGTGCCTAGGATTTTGGGTAAGAAAGACAATAAGTAAGAAGGTAAAAAGCTCTGTATAAAATACGTTAAGAGGGATTGAAGAGAAAATGGTGAGTTGCTGGTTAGGCAGGTCAGTATGTAACTATAATGAAGATACAAGCAGGTCATGAGAATAGCTGACCGAAGGGATTAGATGGCCACTTGTCGCAAGCTTTTTATGTAACTTGAAATTCTAATGGTTACTTCCTCATGCATATAACTAAACATATACCATACTTTAAAACAATCGAGAATTGTAAATTATTAAAAAAAATGTTGCACCTTTCAGTACGAAAATTAAGGTCTAAGATTGTATTAGAAAATGCCCGAACATGTTAAACAGGTGCCTGGTAATTTTTTAAATTGAAAAATAGAAATTTTTTTTTTTAATATTTCAGAGACATTAATATTATCGAAAATGCTACTGGAGAAAAGGCTAAGCGGAGAGCTTTCTCGTTTTCATGACAGCAGACACGCATCGACGGATAAAAGCGAAGATTCGATCAAAATATACACCGAATGATACAATTTTTTTTCTTTTTAAAGGGGCATCCAACAATGGTCATTTCAGCCCTGAGAGCATGCGAAATACCACAACACATTCCATACGCAATCACACAAATAAATACATTCACACCATTATACTTGCATTTATTCTATTTAGTAGATGGAGTACTCAATATTCCTCCATCAACCTGCATATACTATTATCTTTATTTTTATGAACTTTCATCATGGTCCGACTGTCCTCGCTGTTTTGATCTGATCGTTACATTTTTAATTGATTTCTTTGAGTTGTAGAATGCATTTTATTCGATTGAAACAGCGCAATTATTTAATAAAGTTTGATATTTTTGCAGTAAAATGATCTGAGGAAAAACAGCTACAATGTTAATTGAAGGCAAACAACTTTTCTCTAATTCTATTTAAGAAAAATACTAATCTGTATTTTAATAATTTATATATTTTCTATACATTTTGAGATAGTTAATTGCCATACCTCTCTGACAGACTGGCGTAGTTTAGCGGACAAGGATGATTGGAATCGACCAAGCTCCTACTTTAGGTTTAAATTTCGGTCTTTTTTTCTAATTTTTCGAACCGTCTTGCACCCATCTCTGGCACAGATGGAGCGACATTTGGGCGTATTATCTTGGGACTCGTCCGTGGTTGCAATCAATGCGCCTTATGGCAGCAGGGAATCGGCCAGATTGCATCCCTCGCGCCAATTGGGCAATCCCTCGGGGGAAACCTGCCGGTCTTTATCTTCAAATGGAAAAAAAAGGTTTATAGAATTATAGAAGGATACTTGGCGAACGTGTCAACACTTTGTGTACTTATACAAATTACAAATACAGGAAAGGGAGCACAGAATATTTTATACTGAACTGTTTCGATTATTTGCACAGCTTGTTGTGCGAATTCTTCAGCCGGTCTTTTTTTCCCTTAAATTCTTCTATTTAACTAGTGATTTTTATGAAGAAAAACTCCGAATAGAAACAGTGAGAACAGGCGAAACAAAATTATTATAAACTGGGTAAATATCAGCATAGTTCAAAGCCCCAAAAATTAAGTAAGTTTGTTATTAATTATAAGTAATTAATCTTTATATAAGGTATTGATTGAAATGTACTATGATGTACTATGAAATAATTATGAATGAAAACTAACTTGTTTTTGGCATTTTTCAAATTTCAAAATTCGAAAGGTAGGTTGAGATGGGAAGTTGGTGTTCGAGTGGATCGACGTCACGATAGCTCAACTGGTAGAGCAGCGGCGTAATAAGCCGAAAGTCATGGGTTCGAATCCCGCTCGAGACACTGACTTTTTTATCTCAACCAAAACCTTAATTAAAGATTAATTAATTTAAATTAATTTATAACTGTGAGTTAGCCACAACAGATATTGATAATGAACTAATTAGCCCAAAATCATTTCGCCCCGAACATTTATACTAGAATTAGCACATAAATTAAAAGCTTTGTTTAAAAAAACTTACCCAATTATCAATTTGGCTTTTAAACATGGCATAATAATCAATAAATTTCACTCTCATATAAACGCCAAAGACCCAATAACGTTTATGTTCAATGTAATACACAAAATTTATTTTGACGAAGAAGACGAATTCGCCACGACGATTAATGTGTTTAAGATCTGATTTCTGGTCAGGTAGAGAAAGAAGTAAACTCTGTGATCACTTACCAAACTTTCGGCCTTTGTAAGATCATCATCAGAGCCTGAATAAATATTACAACATTACATGGTCTCGAAGTACATGAGGTTTCAACTTAACCATCCTCATGTACTTCGAGACCTCGTAGTCGGTGTCTTCGGGTTTTTTTCATCATTGTGCAATGTCAATATGAGAAATAGCATGCTGTAAGTTAAAACAAACCAAAAAACTTGTAATTAATGAAATAATGTAATGTAATATTTATTCAGGCCCAGATAATGGTCTTATAAAGGCCGAAAGCTTGGCAAGTGATCACAGAGTCTACTTCTTTCTCTACCTGACCAGAAACCAGATCCCAAACACGCAAAATTTATTGTAACGATTTTAATAAAGAATACATTCGGCATTCTGAACAGAGGCTGAAAGGTACATACAGCACACACCTAAAAGAAACAAATACTGGTAAGAATGACACAGGCCTCTCTCACCATGCTAAATCGAAGCATCATAATTTTAAATTTGACAGCACGATAATCCTAGATAAATCAAGAAACCCGACAAGAAGATTGATAAAAGAAAAATTGTTTATCTCCGTGAGTAGTAACTCAGGGAATTTATAAAAAGATAAAAGAGGAGAGAACAACTCAATTTAGACTTGATTTTAACAGGTTACCATAATAATAAAATAACTAAAAGGTATTAACTATAAAAATAAATGTATAATTAGAAAAAGTATATAATTTCAATTAAATTAATTTAGATGGAATTATAACAGTTCTGAGTTTGAAATCTGAGGACATCTAAACTCAAAACCGAAAGAATTTATTTAGTCAATCGGACCATGAAATGACATTGATATAGTTATAAATTAATTTATTAATAAGTCCTGTTTATGCTTCATTTTTAGAGTCTTTTTTATTTCAATTTATTTTGTTCATAAAATTGGGGGAGAACTTAGGCTAAATTCTCCCCTTTCAAGATTGTTGGCACAGTTCAATTTTATGTTGAAAAAGTGACAAATATTAAAATCAGTGTAGATGTTGTTCTTGTACCAATGTGAGGTAATTGTTGGGTCCTCGAATGTCTAAAAGTCTAAATAGGGTAATTTATTTTTATGTTCCAGTTCAAATGTGAATTTTAGGTTTTCATGGTACTGAATAATTTAAGTGTCAAATGAACTAATTTTTTTAGCCTCATTGAAAATATATGGTCAACGTACTTTTAAAAAAATTTAATATTTTTAAGCAGATGAAGAACAACCCAATTAATTAAGCCAATATATATTTAAATATTTACCATGTTCAAATTGCCTGGTAATGTTCAATAAGCCACCAATCGGTCGAAAAGTAGAAAACATTTTTTTATCAGGAAATTTCCTTAGAAAAAATAATTAATTACGATAACAATGGCACATAAGGGGGTAGAATTGAAGCGTATCAGTTTTTAAAGGGAGAGGGACCTTTTTCATTTAATGGTCCGGATATTTAATGGTGGTTGACACATAACGAACTATTGTCATTGAGAGGCCCTTCCCTGGGGACCTCGGCTGTGGGTTTATCAAACAAGGGTCCCTCCATCCATTAAAGTTTTATGCTAATCGTTTTTTAAATGGGCATCGGTATGAAAGGGGTAGACCTGTTCGACTCCTCTTTAGGGAAAACATGCGTGGAATAATTTGTTAACTGTTAAATTTTCAAGCCTTCAAATACATCCTGGATGGAAAATTGGCTGGGTCAAATAAGCTCAGAAGATGGAAAATCAACAGAAAAATTATGAGAAAATAACTCAAAATACTATGAAATGTCCAAACGAGTCCAGTTGTAATCACAGACACGCAAGAATATATTTTGATAACATATTAGGTGTAAAAATATGTGGTGATTAGTGACCGTTAATCGATAATTATTCAGAAATCGTGAGATGCAGTCTGGTGTGATGTAGGTTTCAGAAAAACATTTTCTTTATCCTGCCAACGTTTCGATCTTTATTGAGATCATCTTCAAGGCTCAAAGTGTTTGTCTTCTGTGTAATTGTGCCATTCTTGCGTGTCGTGTTGAGAGTGCAGGTTTTTAAATAACGTTTTAGTAGAGTTGAAAAATAACAATTGAATGTTCAAAAACGTGAGCTAGGTAAATTTGAAGGGGGGGTAGAAATTCAGAAAGTCAGTTATGCATTCGAGAAGAGGGAAAACACTTTGAGCATTTCCTCTGGAAAGTTCCTCCTTTGTTGTTAGGTGCTTGCTGGAAGAAGAACCATTGCATTTTATTGTATGAAGCTTTCTGGTATGGTTTTTGTGAGATTACAGATGTGTCATTTTTGTTTTAGCGAGTTCTAATTGGTTTATTTCTTGTTGTTATTTTTCAACTCTACTAGAACGTTATTGAAAAATCTGGATATATCAACGTAAAGCATATTAGATGAAGTTTTTGTAAAATTTGACAAGTTGTAGGTATTTTTTTGTAACCTCAGTAGAACGTGCAATCATGAAAAAAATTTTAAATTTTGTAATTTTGACATGTTCCAGCTGATATTGGCTAACATTTTATGTCATTCAAATTATTGCAAAGAAGTATCTTACAGCAAATTTAGCGTTCTTTCAAATGGTATAATTGGATTTGTTGTAGTCTCAACATTTTGGAAGTTGTAAGCGTTTTTATGTGGTAAGGTAGTGAAAAGTTGAAAAAAACCTAAATTGACGAATATCTTCAAAATAGAGAACTTTCCAAAAATTTTCTCCTGGCCATTTTTTGCTCCAAACGAAGAGTAGAATCGATTCCCTGAGTTTCGTCAGAAGGAACTGGGACACCCTGTATATATATATTTATAGATGACTCATGACAATCATGTTGTAAAAAATTTAAATTTAAACCATTTGCAGATGACCTTAAATTTTACAGAACCATATATAATAATAATAATATAGTAGTGCCTCAAGGGAGCATACTAAGCCTAGTATTGTTTTTTCTACTTTAGTGCCAACGATTTTATAAATAAACCCGCTGTTTTAAGTCGATTTGCTGAAATATTTGATAGAGCCAGCTAGTACTCTTAGCCAAGTTCCTAGATGGATAAGATGAGCCTGTAGAGAGCTATGTGTAGAATAGGATTGCAGTCCATCTGCAAAAGTTTAAAAAAGCGTGTTGGGATGGTTAGGTAGGACATACGTGTAAATTGAAAACAGGATGAGACGAGTAATTATACCCTGTGGGAATTCACCGGTATCAAGTTATTTAGTCATAAACGGATATTCCATGGCTGACTTGAAAGAAGCGATGCGTCAGGAATTTCGGAGGTGAGGAAGTACCTATGAACCTACTTAACTTATTTTGTGCAGCTCTTCTAAATGCCCTACTTACTTCTTACCTTCCTCTTCCTAAATTAATAGAAGACCAAAGAGTCCTAGAGTGCATAACCTTCTACTTCTATTACATACATACGTAACTATTTTTGTTTATGCTTACAGACCTCAGTAACCACATGACCTACATATTTTCTTCCTTGTCTACATATATGATATCCTCTTTATAGTTACGTACTTGCCTTCCTAAATGCCAATTTACCAAAACCTACTTTTGCACTTGGCTTTGCTACCAAAAGTTCTAGCTTTCTCCCTCTACTAAGTATTTACATATTTATCTTCATACTGTAACAAGTCAATCTTCCTACCAACTAACCGTATTTTATACCGTTTTCTGTACCTTTTTCTTATTTGATTACTTTCCAAACTTCCTAAAAAGTCTTAGAATGCTTTCTAGCTCTACTTCTAACTTACCTATTTATTTGTATCCTTATTTTATTCGGCTATCCATATGACCTTCCTACATATTTTCTTTTTTACGTACATATTTAAGAAATACGGTGGATGATTTTCATATACGATTTTTTTCTATTCATGGCCAAAATTAATAAACGCATTGAAAATTATTTTTGTTAAAACAAAAGAAAAATTGCCAAAGTGGAAGATAAATAAATAAATAAAAAGTAATATATGTGAGATATTTACTGACATTTTACCTTCAAACATTTTGGTCCGCGAAGTCTCGCTGTGTATTCAGGTCGTTTACTCCTGCTATTTTTAGACGATTTCGTGATTTATTTAGAGATTTTTTGTGGATTTCTTTGCATATGTGTATTTATTTTTATAAATAAATCTGGATTTTCTTGACATTAAAAATTTTCCTCTTTCTTCATATTTGTTATATTTCAAATGATAGTGTCTTATTATTTTAATTGAAGTACCTACTGAATTAGCTCGTCTGATAATTTGTTAATTCCTGATCTTTCTCGATAATTCAGTCTGATTATTCTCGACATAATTCACGCTTGTGATCCGATCTGAAGCGAACAGCGAGAATGGGCGGACCAGGATGATCAAGGACGATCCTAAATGTACTCTTAAATTAATTATGAAGTTGTTTGACTTTTCGGTCATTCCTGTTAAGCTATTCCATAGTTAAAATATTAATTTTTTAAAAACTATTTTGTATAAAAACAGCTTAATCAGAACGATTAAGAAACCCAAATAAAACGATAATTAAATATTGTCTTAATGTATCCTTAAAGTAGTGATAAAAAATTTTGATTAAAATTTGCATAGTACTACAAACATCGAGGCCAGGCGGACTTCAAAATGTTTGACGTTAGTGAAAAACTTGTTCCTATTTCCATATATGAAAATGATCGGTATTATGGAAATACAAATAAAATTTGCATGGAACATTGGGCTCACTATCGAAATAGACAATTTGGCATTTTCGTCAAATCAAAAGCTGTTTGTTCAGCAGATAGGAAAATTCGGCGATTTGCAACAAAAGCCCGAAGGAAGCGGCATGTTCCACCGGCACAATGGCCTCCTTGCAGATGCAACAAGTAAGATGCACTTTGTATGGGGATTGTCAAGCCACCTTGTTGATCCTGAGGTGTGCAGATGGGAAACGCTCGCACGTGGACGCGGGGCTAACGGTAAAGGGTTGAATATCTCGACAGCTGCCCTTTACCTGTTGTCTCTGATGTTTTGGCCAAGCATATGCCTCGGGAGCTTTTTTTAAAAACAGCATCTGCACCGTTTCCTCCTGTGAAACAATGGCTCAAGTATAAACTATTCATCCACCCACTCCCCCAATGGTCTTTTCATCTTCAGACTCTTTTCAATAAAACTTCGAATGACGTGGTTGTTCCTTATAAAGAAAAGTACAGGTTTTACTGACTTAATTTTGCTAAAAACGAATTAATTTAATTTATTAACGGAATTACAGTTGCAGGTCGGATTATTGATCAATTTTCAGTATAGGAGTTCTCGGACGTTAATCCATCAGTTATGTAATGCTGTTCTCACTCTATTAAGCCCTTATGACCGCCCGTACCAATTACCCCATCTTGCCTCATTACATCACCTTGCAATACAGATTTAATTAGAGCTGATCATGATTTTTCAAGGAGGAAACAGGTGGCCGCGGAAAAGCCGAAAGGTGCATCTTCGACCCGAAGACATATGCCCCGGGCACCTGGCAGAACCAACTGTTGCTAAGATTTCTCTCGAGATGCGCCCACACCGGCATCCCTTAGGAAAGCGGAAACAGATTTTTCCAACGTGGTACAAAAACAACATTTTGGACGGTTTGCCTTGGCAAATAAGCAAAAGGTTAAACATGACCCAACAAATCTAATTTCATTGGTTCACCGTTAATAAGAAAAAATAATAATCTCTATATAAGATTTGCAATTTTCTCCCAATTATTACATCTAACTAGAAAAGTTAGTTCGCTGATTGTTAGTTATTTAAAAAAAATATATTCATTGGTTAAAAAATAAAATTAAAACAAACGAAACGTAACAAGAAGATTCGATTAATATGTAAAGAAAATAGTGAGATTTCTCCATCGGGTCTGCCGGGAGATGTAATTTGGTTGTTTCCGGCATTTTTTTTGCTCCACACTAGTTTGGTCTGTTTTCGCCCTCTTCAGTGGTGAGTTTTATTTATAACCCTGGCTTGAAAACTCCCTAGTTTTCTCATAAAAAATTGACACAATTATAATACACAAAGCCACCACATAATTGGCCCAGATATGAATTTCGTACAACATTTTTTAAAATGTTTTGCACGCCCTGAAATTTTTTCAGTATGATTTTTCAAGAGACAGATTAACATAGATTCGTATTCGGTGAAACTCTATTTATTAAATGTGGTAAAAAAATATATATAAAGAAAACTTGACTTTTATTAATCTAACTTTGAACCGTTTTGAAGGAAAGCCACGCCCCCATCTATAAGCCACGCCTCTTATTTATTAATCAAATGTTGTTGTTTTCTAATATCAAGTCGTACTTATCGATGAGCTCATTTTTAAAATTTTCAACATCATAAGTTGTTATTTTAAAAAAATTTGTACTTACGTCGCATCGAATAAAATGATTTTTTAAATACACAAAATAAGCCACGCCCATTTTCGAAAAGTTCTGTGGGCGATTTTTCGAAGTTAGAAGGTGAAGGGGTACACAAAATTCACCATTTCTGACATTTTTATCGAAAATTCACAACTTGAACACCCTATCAAAAAATTCTCCGTTACAAAACTCCAAACTCCGCTCACTATCGACCTGTCAATGCAGAAAATTGTCGCTATTTTTCGCTCAAGCTATTGAAATGGTTTTTTACAATAAATAAAATGTAATGTTCATTAAAAGATGCGTACACTTGTTCTATCTAAAATTGTTAAGTAAGCCGTTCAGTTTTTCGTACATTATTTCATTCAGAAGGAGATACCCATCAGAAAACAGTAACATTCGATTTGGGTGAAAAGCAGAAAATTAGGTAAAATTCGAATGTTTCATGAATAGGACTGGGGTTGGTCTAATGTAACGGAGGATTCGATCACCAACAAACGAGGTTTGTAACGGAGAATTTTTTGATAGGGGGTTCAAGTTGTGAATTTTCGATAAAAATGTCAGAAATGGTGAATTTTGTATACCCCTTCACCTCATAACTTCGAAAAATCGCCAAAAATGAAATTTTCTGCCGATCAGGCTGGTTTTAATCTCATTCGACACAGAAATTAACCCTCTTTAGATGTTGTTTCGAGCTGTTTCACAATCAGGCTAACGGTTTATTAACAATTTCACGAATAAGGTCAAAAAACGTGATTTTTCATGGCTTTTTGCCTGTAGCTCGGAACTGAAGTGTTTGCGGACACAGGTTCATCGGACCTTTTTTACTCAGCGTTCAATTTCCTATAAGATCTGGAAGTGTGGCTGAATCGATTGGGGCCACCCTGTATATACAGGGTGAATTGCTACTCGTGCTACAAACTTCTCCAGTAGATTCTTCACCCTAAAATGAACAAAAAAGTTCATATTGTCCATGGTCCGATTCTCAACCATTTCAGAGTAATTTCGCTTTTTATCGATTTTGAAAGATATCACGTCCTGGCGTCGGAAAATCGTGATATCTTTTAATCTAAACATTTCTCTTAAAATCTATAAGCACCGTTGAAATCCCCGTTAATTTTTAGAGAGAATCAAAATCATAATTCCATTGAAATTTTTTAATTTAATTTAATGCCCATTTAGTATGTAATGCTTAAGAAGTTTACAAACAGCTAGAAGGTCAAGGAAGAAAGACCCAAACGTTTTGCCACCTTCATCTTCTTATTGAAAAATTAACGGGGATTTCAACGGTGCTTATAGATTTTAAGAGAAATGTTTAGATTAAAAGATATCACGATTTTCCGACGCCAGGACGTGATATCTTTCAAAATCGATAAAAAGCGAAATTACTCTGAAATGGTTGAGAATCGGACCATGGTCAATATGAACTTTTTTGTTCATTTTAGGGTCAAGAATCTACTGGTGAAGTTTGTAGCACGAGTAGCAAGTCACCCTGTATATATATTGTACATATATATATCTATGTTTTTATTTTTGTACCTATCGATCTACATAATTAATTATCTGTTCCTATCTTACTCTTTCTCCTTCTAGTTCTCTTTTTGAATCTACATATCCATATCTATAAAATTATATATATGTGCTTTGATTTCTATATCTCTTTTTTGTATTTACCTATCCATAGCTAACTAACTTTTTCTATGTGCTCTGTATACATTCCTGTTCTCACTGTTTCTTATTTTTTCTCTCCCTCTCTTTCTGCGCTTATTCTGTACTCTCTCTCTCTCTCTCTCTCTCTCTCTCTCTCTCTCTCTCTCTCTCTGTTTTTTCGCTCTCTCTCTTAACCTTGATGATGTAAATAAAATTAAAATTGTTAACATCTTTTTAAAATATGACGAAAATGTAAAATGTCTGGGTTCTGGGTTTAACGCTTACCAAGAATCTATCATGGGATATACAGGTGTAAAAATCAAATCTACTCGACCTTACATAGATTTAATAAATTGTTAAATTTTGCAAAATACAATGTTAATATCAAAAAACAACTTGATCAATTCTAATCTTTCCACACATAACTTATTGTCTAGGAGCTATGTGTGACTTAAATCGTACACAAATCAAAAAATTGCAAGTAGGGTTAAACATGTGTACCAGATATATCCTGAACCTGAGATATGACAGTTGAGTATATAACAAGTTTTCGCAACCCAAATTTCTCAAAATTAAAGATTTAATCGATTACAATCTCTCATGTAAAGTTTTTCAAATTCTAAGAGTTCAAAAACCAAAATATCTACATGTGAAATTTAATTACATGTCTCAGATTCATGACAGAGATACTAGGTATGCAAACTATCGTCTGCGTGTAGTTAAGCAGAAAACCAAAACTTTTACTAGGTCATTGTCAGTAATAGGTGCAATAACGTTTTCGAGAATCCCTACACACATAAAACGATATAAAAATATCAAAGATTTCCAAAATCATCTTAAAAATCTCTGTTATCTAGATAGTTATGATTGATGTCTCAAATTTAACTTCGTTTGTTGTTTTCGTTTTTTGTTTATATTACTATTTAGTGAGTAAAGTTTTATTAGTAGATTTATATTGGTGATTTACAATTCATTGTTTGTACAAAATTATGTTTGTTCACTTATTTTGTTTTATTAGTAATTTGCCTTTTGATGACTCAATTATTATGTAAATTGGGATATCTATTTCAATGAGCAAATTTAGGTTAAGTTCAATGTAAAATAAATAGATGGAATATATAGACCACTAAAATAAAGTTATTAGATGTAATTAATATTTAATAAATTAGAAGTAAGTTAAACTTAGAAACTATTGTATTTCACATTAGATGTAGGAATGGTCCTTGAGACCAAATCTTGTGTGATTGATAAATAAAACGTTCATCATCTTCATCTTACCCCAATCTACTGTATTCCTTACTCTTTGGCGTTCTATCTTTTTTTGATATTCAGTCATTCATTCTTTTTCTACCCTTTCCCTTTTTTGCTTTTTATATACTTACCCATCTCTAAGTAACGTTGTACATACATTGCGTCATTCTTTTTGTTTTTAGTGTTGGTAATATTTGTCTGCCATACTCTGTCTCTCTCTCTCTTTCTCTTTCTCTCTCTCTCTCTCCCTCTCTATCCTTCTCTTCTTTCTCGTACGATAAGTCGTTCGCTACCTACTAAATCTTCAATTTTTCTAAAGTAAAACGTTACTCATTCAATCATTGGCCTTCTTTTTCGCACACGCACTCTCTCTCCTCTCACGCCCTCCCTCTCTCTCTCTCTCTCTCCCTCTCTCTCTCTCTCTCTCTCTCTCTCTCTCTCTCTCTCTCTCTCTCTCTCTCTTCTCTGTATCACTTAACCTATCCGTCTATCTTATTTATTTAGCCTGCCCATACATGTATCTACATTTCTCTATGGGAATTTGCCTTTTTATCTCTCTTTCTTTTATAACTCTTTCTTTCATTATTTTAGGATTTTTATTATGTTTCACGGGAGAGAACTTAAAGAAATCTCATTTCTCTTCTAACTCTCTCTCTTGATTACACCAAATCAAAACAGGCGGAACTGTTAATTATAAAACTTGAGCAGGAATGCCATTAGCAAACCGATAGGAATGATTTTATATCGCAACTTTTTATTTCTAGCTATTTTAATTCTTTCCGTAACAACGTTGTTTACGTTTTTGAGCTTTTGGTGGTCAAATTAGATACAATTACAATTTTCTTACTGTCACGACCTCCCGGCCAATAATGGCTTCAGATTATTTCAGCCAACTTCATCACGTTTCGATAAATAATTTGATTTTACAATTTTTTCATTAGAGGTGTTAAGGAATGTAAAGGATTACTGAATCTAGGTATTTTCTACCAAGCTTTCACACAAAACAGCCTTGAGAAATAGTCCTAGAAAAACATATTTGTCAAACTATTTGTCCAAAATGCGGACCGCTCAGTTAATTGATTGACACGGTCCTGTTTCGAATTTCCTTTTTCTCAAGGGTGTGTTACGGTGTTAGTTATGGGAATGCAGATGGGCAAAAGAGAGGATGCGCCCTGCAGCCTTTTAAATGGGCCGAGTGTTTCCTATTTGCAATATGCCACCTTGCCATGGGACTTAGGGACTTCCGTTTCATCGAGGCCTGGGTAAAACAAACATATTCATACGTTCTGTCATTTAAATCAGTATATATGCGTGTAATTTTCCTAAAAATATATACTTCGTAATTTGTTTCACTATAAGACTTATTAAAGGATGTTTCAAGTTAAAAAATTGAGCTCGGGGAAAGAACGAAACCCGTAATTTTCTCCTTGGGCCAGATTCCTTTTGTTGTACGCTGAGTAAATCCCGATTCCCGCGGGAGGAAGTTGTTAAAAAAGAAGATCCGAATGGAAGGAGCACTATGAATGGGAAGGAAGTGGTTCTGTTGAGATTGGGCCGGAAGCAGATGTGCTCCGGTTCCGCCCGGCCACCACCTGTCCGAACCATCAACAGGTATCAGCGAAGAGCACTCTAATTAAACAAAATCCGCGGGCGCGGGTGCAACAGGAGGTCTGGGTCATATCTGGATTTGTCAATTGATAAAAGCCAAATGCCACCAAATTAGGTGAAAAGAGCCCTTTTTACCTGAAAACCAAAAGAAAAGACGATCCTCATCAATTTTCTGTCTCACATCCATTAAGCGAATAATTATTAGACAATTTCTTTAATCTGATAAAACCTAATTATTTACAAAAAAAAGGTCAATTATAAATCAAAGACTCTTATATAATTTGTTTAATGTGTAATTTAATAAAAAAAGTTCATAAAGATAAGCCACGCTCCTTTTTAGACAAACCACGCCCATGAAAGACAAGCACGTTCTAGTCACACCTCATACTCAGGCACAGATTAAAATTTTCAAATTTTGGTACCAATGTACAAAAAACGTTATCTAATATTTATATAATATTGTAATTTATGAATTAATAATATTTCACCGAATTGCTAAGATACGGCTCTTAATCTTTATCCCCGGATCTTTCTTATCAGCTAAGTTTTATTTTTATTTATTAAAGTAGGTTAATAAATATAATAGAAAAAGGGTGAAAAATGTCAAGCATTTAAAGATAACTCACGTTCTCAGGGATCAATTGTCAATTAAATTTTAAACTGATGCCTCCTCGTTTAAACGAAAGTGAAAAATTGACCAATTAACCAGATTTTTTTAAAATGGACAAATCTTTAACTTTTCAGCAAAATTATTATTATATGTAGCATAGCACAGTATAAAAAAATTTAGGTACTCGCATCACATCAATAATCTCACCTTGAAGTTACTCTTAAATAAAGCCACACCCCCTTAACATCAGTCCCGCCCTACTTATTTATTAAAATAGGTAAATTTTTTATAAAGAAAATGGCAGAGACTTAAAAATTGCCCTCTGCAGTCAGTCGTTAACAGAATAATTTATTAGTGTTATAATTTACCTAATGCAATAATTAGAGTCTTAAAGGTATGCTACGTCTTTTTCAACTAACCACCGGGTTTTATCGTTTATATTTTCCTTCTTATAACAATTGCAAACAATAGCAGTGAACTGCCAAAAGACGAATTCTTCTAAAAGATGTTTCATGTATATTTTAGAAACTTAATTTTTGTCACCATCCATTTATAACAACAACATAAAAAATAATGAAGATTAATCCATCTTAAAATAAACCATATCCTTTTTGAAAAAATCACGCCATTTTTAAATTGATCACGGTGAACCAGCTGTTTAATCTATTTTCTGGTAAATCCACTGAAAGTCCATTTTCTTACTACTTCCATTCATATAAAAAAACCCTGAAACAAACAGTCCAATGTATAAAGAATAACATAAGTATAAGTATATATAACATAATAGGATAAACCACGCCCTATTTCCACCAACCACGCCTTTTTTCAAACTAACCACACCCCATCATTCGTGTGTTCCACTAAATCACTTGAAAATTAATTTTCTATTAATTTGTACTCAATTCATGAAACTCCCAAAAAATATATTTTAAAAATCTTAAAATATGCCACGCCCTTTTTGAACCAACCACGCCTTTTTTAAACTAACCACGTTTCATAATTTTACGGTCTGGTAATTCTCATTTAAGTCAATTTTCTAATAACATCCAATTATAGCACAAAACAGTAAACAAACAAGAAAAAATACAAAAGACGAATTCTTCTCAAAGACAAACCACACACATTTTGAACCAACCACGTCCCTTTTAGACTGACCACTCCTCACCAGCAGTCTCATGTATATTCTCGTGAAGTTGTATGACCCGTGAAAGTTAAGTTTAAAAATATTCCAATCATAACCTAAAAGTATTAAACAAATAAGAAAATGTATAAACACGTAGTCTACCTAAATATAAGCCACGCATGTTTTTCACCAACCACACTCCTTTTAGGCTAACAACGCCCGGCATTTTCATGAGCCACCCACAAATTAAATCCCCTGATTATTAATTTTTTAACAACTTACAGTTTTCACGTAAAGCCTTAAAAAAATAACTAAACGTACAACAAAAATGAATTGTTTTTACCAAACAAACCACGACCTTTTTCAAACATACCACGCACCCTTTGATGACCCACGCCCCGCCAGTTCGAAATTCTTGTAAATCTCTGAAAGTTAATTTTCTAATAAGTTTCAAACATAATATAAAACTATTAACCAAGTGGAAAATTTACACTAAAATAAAAGGCCAGTGGGAGACAAAACAAGCATATGAGGGTCTGTTCATTTGTACAGATAGAACTTTGTGATCTTTTAAATTTTTAAAACTTCTTCCTATGATTTTAAGTTAAACGTAATGTTGATAACCAAAATTTGTTACCTGTTTATTGCTCAACCTTTTTACACTTACTATAGAGATAGAACATAGTGATAGACTAGGATGAGTATGCCCGATAGGACTGCTTTAAAATAATTATTCCAAAGTAATGATTTGTTGCCAGGGGAAAATTGGATGAAAAATTATTTAACCTAGCTAATCAGATCAAGTATCAATCGGTAAAACCGTTTATATTCCAATTACGCACTCTATAAAATAACAGTTTTAATAAATTTTTATGTCTCAATTTAGAGTGAAGTAGGTAAAAGGGAGAAGGTGTCCGGCAGTTGCTCATCGTTAACATCACGTAAAAACTGTGACCCTCTGATCTAATGTAGTTTTACATTATCACCTGTTTCCCCTATATCAAGATGCAACTGGAAGTGGGGTTGGTTTTTGTTCAAACCTGCACAACCACCCTCCTTATGCACCTTCCCGTCGCATCCTGTCGTAATAAAAAAATCAACCCCTTATTTTTCAATTGGCGTACGAAGGAAAGCTATATAAAAGCGCGTTTTCACTTTGAATGCGATAGAAATCCAACTATAAATCTTGGAAATGATTTGATACAATAATTATTCAATGAAAAACAAATTATGACCTTATTTTTAAAAACTTATTAGGAACTAGCAATTAGAAAATTTTATGTTTTTTAATTATTTTTTTAAAACCTCATACTATTACAAACATTCGAGACCAGCCCCTTGACGATAGTACACGCATCATTTAGACTAGCCACACCATTGAACGATAAGCCACGCCCTAAATAGACAAAACACAATTGATTTAGTAATCCTTTTTAAAAAGATAGTACCTACTCAAAGTAAGTTGTTTTGCAAAGCTCGAAATCCGGATCGTTGCAAGACAACTTACTGTGAGTAGGAACTATCTTTTTGAAAAGGATTGAACACCGCACTCACTCTACCAATCATCATTTATACTGATTTAGTAAGTTCTAAGGATTTTTGGTAACTCGTATAAAAATGGTTAAAAACTGAATTTTCTCGATGCACCGATGTAATCATGTTACAATGATAACCCTAACTCTAAGCTCATTGAATAAAGGCAAGACCTTAAAGGTAAACTACACCTTGTATTTATTGATTAAATGTATCCCCTAATTATAAAACTAAAGGTGGAAAACGAAAATTTACCCTCTGATCCCGTTGCATTTGTTCGTGCGCTTATTGTTTTGCACCAAATTCGTAATATAAAATTTATAAAAGGCCGGTGTGAGTTTAAATTTTAAAATCAAACTGAAAGCTATCTCTTTCAAAGTTCAACCCTGACGATCTATGCCATATATCACCTAATACGTATTAAGCCACTACTAATAAGCCACACCTTCTTTTGATAAACCACGCCCCTGAATTATAAACACTAAAATCAACTCTTTAATTATTCAGTAACACTTGTAATTTTATAAAATAATTGTACTTGTATTATTTCTCATTAGATAAACTAATTTCTTAATCATGGCTGCGACCACATGCAACCAGCCACTCTTAAATTTTATTTACGGTTATATATCAATTGAAATCAGTTTATTTTCCACTGGTACAATCTGCTTTGGTCTTTGGAATTATCGTTTTGGGTAGAACAACGACCTGTTGTCTTAAACCACTTTTGGTTGCCCACAATACACCTATTAAATTAAATATTTAAAAAATCGTAGATCTAGCTTTAAAAAAATATATACTCAGAAGTTAAGGTTATGAATTTAAAGCAGTTGTTTATTAAATTTTCTTGTTTATATTATTTTAAATAAAATTAACTTTAATAAGTTTTTGTTGGGAAGCACTTGATATATTGTTCAATAACCTCACCGTCGAAGTATCAAAAATAAAACCAAGTCCATACCAACAAGCCCCTTATATTCATTTATTAAATTTGGTAAATCATTCTAACAAAACTGGCTAAAACTTAAAAATTTCCGGAGCAACGAAATTTATGTGATAAAATGTCATATTTGACAACCTTACTGTAAAAATATGCCACACCCTTAGCCAACTAGAAATTCCCCTGTCTTCAAAGCAGGCCTTTAAATTTAGTTATTTCTAGCAACAGGGTCAATGAGTTAAACAAAGATTTGAGTTGATTTTCATAAACAGAAAGGTCTGCAATTTGCCTGCCCTCCTTATCCCCTGACAGCAGTTAACAGCAACAAAACATAGCCAATATTTTCTGATACTCCATTTCATATTTTATAGGGTTAATCTTGATAGCTGGACGAAACCAGCAATTCCCACTTCCCGCTTATAACCCTGACAACGTTTTAACTACAATACTGACATGATAGAGTTTTGAGCAATTATCAACTGTTAATAAGATCGAAACCTGTTCCAGAGAGCACTTATTGACAACGTCTGAAATGTAAATTCAAGCTTTTGCCTTTCCCCACTAATAACCCTGACAGTGATTTTTTTCAACTCAGGAGTACCTACGATTGCCGAGTGTTATTACGATGTAGACCTAACTATTTACAGAGAAAAAGTCATTATACTCTAACATGCGTCTCAAAAAGAAAAAGTCTTGCGTCTCCATGCTTATAACCCTGACAGCAGTTGTACCACAATATTGCCAACATTTGTGTTTCCCAAAAATAGTTGATTCTTTCGCCGTTTTTAAATCGAATAGCAGCTCATATTTGTGTTGGGTGAAATTCTGAAGCCATTTTGAAGTTATTCCATGTATCATACGGCAGAACATCGATCAATGTCATACTTTTTTGGTATCCGTGTAGGTATTAAGACTGAAAGATAATTTATTTGCTATATAAACTAATTGTTATATAAATGATTTTCTACCCTTGCTATTCGGTAAGGTTTTTTTTACCTGGTGTACTTCATATGTAACAAAAAAAGGTCGTAAAGGAAATCAAAGGTACTATCAATGGTTTCTTCGGCTATTTGAAATAAATGAGGTGTGATGTAAGTGCTGAAATTAGCATCTGAAGGGGTAGCACGTGCGAGCACAGCTGCCCCCCTATCAGAAAACCCGTACCTGCAGCATAATCTGTGCATATGCATGACAATGACCACCGGACACGGGGGTCCGTCGATCCATTGAGGAATACGATCCTAAATCCCGCCTACGTTAATTGGTATTGTATCTTTACAAGCACAACCGGCACTTCTAGTGCAAAAAGTGATACATGTTTCCTGCGGCTTATCAGCTCTGATCATACCGGTCCGCTTGTCCTCGCTTTTTCTGATCCAGACGAGTTTCGACCGGTTTTAACTGTTTTGTTCGACCTTTTTTTAAGGTCCGTTGACATTTTTATAAGTAGGATTTCAATTGAGGAATANTAAAAAGCGAAATTACTCTGAAATGGTTGAGAATCGGACCATGGTCAATATGAACTTTTTTGTTCATTTTAGGGTCAAGAATCTACTGGTGAAGTTTGTAGCACGAGTAGCAATTCACCCTGTATATATGGATGGATGGATAGATAGATAGAAGGGCTGGAACAGAACAAAAGAGGAAGAGAGGACAAATGTTGAGGATGTAGTAGAGGGCTCATGTAGAATATGCACAAAACTAAAAACAAAAAGATAGACGAACTGTAGTTCAATGTTACTTAGAGATGGGTAAGTATATAAAATGGAAAAAAGGAAAAAAGAAAAAGACAGAAAAAGAATGAATGAATGAATATCAAAAAAGAAAAAACGAGAAAGAGTAAGGAATACAGTAGATTTGGGAGGGAGGGAGAGAGAGAGAGAGAGAGAGAGAGAGAGAGAGAGAGAGAGAGAAGGAGAGGAGAGAGAGAAAGAGTACAGAGTGAGTGAAGAAAGAGAGGGAGAGAAAAAAGTAAGAAATAGTGAGAACTGGAATGTATACAGAGCACATAGAAAAATTTAGTTAGATATGGATAGGTAAATATAAAAACTACAAAAAAGAGAGATAGAAATACAAAAATAGAGATAGAATAGAATATGGATATGTAGATTCAAAAAGAGAACTAGAAGAAGAAAGAGTAAAATAGGAACAGATAGTTAATTAGATAGATCGATAGGTTCAAAAATAAAAACATAGATATATATATAGATAGATGGATGGATCAGTGTGTGACAGAAAAAGAGAAAGGGGGAGGGAGAGAGAGAGAGAGAGAGAGAGAGAGAGAGAGAGAGAGATTAATAAATAGAGCGACAAATAAATAAATAATTAATCAACGTAGGGTGGGAGAAAAAGAAGATAAAGCCAGCAAAATAAGATTGACATCATACAACATAATTTATAAAATCCATAAATAATTTGAGTGACCTTGCTACAAGCGAAAGTTCATTTGCAGTTCAACTGTTCTAAAATCCCGGTTTATAAATGATAATTGTTTTCCTAGCTGTTTTCACAATGCATGAAACAGAAATTTTCCAATTTCACCATCACGGTTTAATTGGCAATAATAAACCCAATCCTAACAGACGCAGACAGGGGTAGAGATAGAGTGGGTGTTGGCGGATTAATTAAAGTATGCCACGCGATGCCATGAGAACTGGATCAACAAGTTCAGACTCTCGTATCCCCTTTTCTTATTCCTCTCATTAATAATTTAATGCCGACCAGGACCGGAATCGTAACGAAATGGAGTCAATTAGGCCGCAGTTCGCCATGTGCAGTGCTTTCGTTATTTCGGATCTTTATCAGTAATGGATCGAGGCGCATTTCTGATCTCATTATTTTCCGAAGCTAATTTGGAAAACTTCATCAAAGCTTATTAGGGGCCGATGTCGTTTGCCTCATCCTCTCGGCCGTATTTTACATTTCAAATGCGTCTTGTTAGCCCCGGGCAGGCCGGCCGAAGGAGGAAATTGATATTAAATTATTCCGAACTGGTGGACATTCAATTAACAATCCACCTTATCTACAAACACGACCTGACGAACAAATTGCACCGGAAAAGTTACGGCGTTTCATGTTTTTAGTTTTCCCTGCTGGGTTTTCACGGAGAAAGTGACTTCGATTCATTCATCCCCACTTCATTTGTCGCCGAGAATCGAATAGATTACACGACAGTTGAAAAATGACAAAAATGAAGTAAAATTAGAAAGGTTGTGGGTTGAGATGGGAAGTTGGTGTCCGAGTGGTTCGAAGTCACGATAGCTCAACTGGTAGAGCAGCGGCGTATATAGCCGAAGGTCGTGGGTTCGAATCCCGCTCGTGACACTGAATTTTTTATCTCAACCAATACCTTACATAAAGATTAATTAATTGAAAGATGTTATTTGGTCAATCGGACCACGAAATCTAATGAATTTAGTATCATCATAAATTTTAAAAATTGTAAAAATTGCATATATTAAATACAATTACAATTTAAAATCTCTTCCAATTTATAGCTTGAATATAGCTTGAAAAGACGTGATAAATATATCCAAATCTTCACCGAAATTCGATGAAATCATTAAAATTAATAAAAAAAGTAGAAGAATTATTTTCTAGGGTAAACGAAAAAGGGATATTTCTACTTTTTATGTTCACTGTTTTTCATTTTTATGTTTTAATTGTTGCTTGTTCTTTACAAGGTTAATACTAGTGTGTTTATTCTTAATTCCCTCTGTTTTAGTTTTGGCTTTAGTTTATTATTATTTTTTTAAGTACATAAGTTTATTTTATGCAGTCTTCTTTAAAAATAAAAAATATTATCCGGCTTTTAGGTTTATAGTAAATACAACTAGTAAAAAAAAAATGATAATATAGCCAGAACAAACCAAAACATCATGTTAGTCAAGCATCGATGTTTTTTTGCCATTGATGTTTTACATTCTAATCCCTACTGATGTCAAGCATCGACATTTTTGGGTTCGATACCCATCCCTACTTTAAACTGCTGTGTCACAGCTAGACATGGAACCACTCTCTCTTCTCCTCTTACCCCTTACATTCTCTATCACTCTATCTATCTATCCAGCTATTTATCTATCTGTCTATCATATCTATCTATATATCTATTTATTTATTTAATCATCTCTCTATCTCTTTGTCCATTTTAGTATTTCCTGTTCTTTCTCTCTTTTTATATTTATACCAATCTATATATACGTCATTCTTTCTATGTGCTTTGTACCCATTTTCCTGTTTTCGTTTTCTTACTTTTCTACTTTTCTTTCACCTACTTTCTATCTTCTTTGTTTTACTCTCAACTTGAGTCTCCCTTTCTCTTTCTCTCTCGCGCATTTTACACCTTTTCCTTTCTCTCTTTTCATCGATCTAGTTACCATCGGTAAATTTCTAAGTAACACTGTACGTACATTGTACGAATTTTTTTGTTTTCACTATTGCTACATTTCTTTCTTTTTCTCCATCTCTCTCTCTCTCTCTCTCTCTCTCTCTCTCTCTCTCTCTCTCTCTCTCTCTCTGGTTCCCTCTCTTTCTCTCTCCCTCTCTTTATATATCTGTAAACTGTATAACTCACATTAAGCGTAAGAAAGGTCCGAGAAACCTACTTTGCGTGATTAAATCCAACTCCAACCGTCAATCAATCTATCAATCTCTCTCTCCATGTATTACTCTCCCTCTCTCTTTCTCTTTCTGTCTCTCTTTATCTTTCATCTGTCTTATCCCTCTTCCCATCTCCTATCCTATCTCCTTGTTTTCGCTTATCTTTTCGTTCTCACTCTCTCTCTCTCTCTCTCTCTCTCTCTCTCTCTCTCTCTCACACACACACACTCACTCCCTCTCTCGTTCATTATGGTGTCTTCTGGTAATTAAAGTTTGAATAAAGTTAATACGACATATCCTTCTAACGTACAAGAACACATCGAAGAATTGTGCACTTATTTATTGTCAGTGGAAAAGAAGACTAAACGAGAGAAAAGGTACAGTGCACATTTACATCGAAAGTACTCATTCTCTATACACCAACAAGAAGGAGATCACAATAAATTTAATTTACGTCCCTTAAGTATCTGGACTTACGCTGATGTGAAGTCTCCATGCAGGAACTAAGATATAAATATAAGACTTGAACAACTTCGATGACTTCTGGAGGGAAAATTTTTCAGTTTTTTCATAATATAACTTTGTGCTTTTTAGTTCGAAAATTCTAGTTTGGAGTGTGGATATTTAGTTTGGAATTGAGGGTCAGGACAAGCTGTATCCAGCGCATACAGTCCTTTGAATCAAAAGTGCTCAGACGAAATACCCAAGCTCCTTACTATATAGGGATAATATAATTTCAAATTGTAATAACATTTTAACTAACCATCCCTAACAGTAACATTTTAACCCTCTACCCATCCCTAACCATTTTAACTACAGAAACATTTCTGATAGTTGAAAACAGCGAGGAGTGACGGACCGGGGTGGTGGGAAAGGTCCAAGCCGCAGATTCATCGTCCCACCAATAAGGAGAAATCCTACGATTGATTTTTATTCGCTTTTTAACTGGTACAGGAAAGTTTAGACGTTATTGAACCGACCCGGGATGAGCGTAAGAAAGCGGTACGTGACGGTCCGAGGCACGAGACGGCCACGCGCCCCGTTCCGAATCGAGCCGAACTCGGACGAAGTCCCGACTGCGGGGAGAAAAAAAGTCGGGTTAGGACATGGGCTTTTTTCACCCGGGGGAGGCTTTTCTCAAGGGCTTTTGTCAGCGGTAGCCGGGACTTTCCCACACCCCTGAGAACACCCGGCCCCGGCTACCTAAACATCCTTGGCACGAAGCGCAAGCCAAACGACAATGGGCCGGGGCTAAAAGTTGAAAAAGGCTCTAAGTTTCAATAGAACAAGTATTGAAACCTGTGGGACCTTTGAAAAGAAAAGGCAGACGGCAAGCAGAAAGTGCTGATTGGCACTGAGAACAAACAACCAAATGCCGTATACAATATATAATCAAAAGTTTACAAAAAAATACAAAAAATTGCTAGTATATAAAGGGATAAAATCCACTAAGCACTTCTAAGTACGCTCTCTTATCATCTTATAAAAGACTAAAACATTTTGACCGAACTATAAACCTCTCAGATGTTCAAAATGTAAAGAAGAACGAATCAGTAAAACCTATAAAAATCTTATAAAAAGAAAACGCACAAAAAATATAACTAATCGATATACAAAACGTAGTCCAATTTTTTTTTCGAGGGTTCGCAACAGCAGAGATTATATCAACCTTCAGAATGCCGGTGTTTTTGGAAAAAAAAAAAACATTCGCAAGTATTTCGAGTTCGAATGCTGGATTCGAACCCGGGACCTTTGCCTTACAATGATGAGCGCCGAGTCAACCCCTAAACCGTTGCGGCCACCGACGCCCCCTACAAAAATGTTTAACAATTATAGAAAATTCTTTTAAATAAAGATCATCCATTTAATCGATAAGATTTCGTATTCAGGAAGCTCTACTGAAAGTCGAATGTTGTTCAGGACTAAAAATTACAATATAATAAATATTTCTGCAACAACGAACCCGTGTCCGGATTCCGAGCCGAAAAAGAAAACAGCCAGTGAAGCGTCAAAAAATCTTCGAACGTTTCTTAAAAGATTGCCGCTGATTATAATATATAAATTACCTGATCTAAAATACAATATGTACCTCGATATTAGATACTTATAAGATTTCTTTAAAGTCTGGCTGTAAAATCAGGATAATACGTAATTGTCATATGGTACCAACAATACATACTGGATTGGTACAATAGCATAACATGTAAGTGACACCAAGGTTTTACAAATTAACTACATAAAAAGTACGTTGTATTATGACATGATGTCATATAAATAAATATTAATGATAATAATATTATTACCGTATGAATAAATATAATTAGTAAGACCAAAAGAGATAAATAGGCATGTAGGTGGTCGACAGATAGATAACGAAAGAGTGATGGAGAATGGGCATACATAGATAGATAGATAGATAGATAGATAGATAGAGAGAGAGAGAGAGAGAGAGAGAGAGAGAGAGAGAGAGAGAGAGAGAGAGAGGAGAGACAGAGAGAGAGAGAGAGAGGAGAGACAGAGACAAAAAGATCTGATGTTTACATAAAAAAATCTAACAATATTCTGTGTGGATGTCTGCATATTTCTCTCCCACTAGTCTACACTCGCCAAAATACGGAAGATCTTTAGGTTTTATTCATTTCTTGAAGAGCAATTGGGGTAGAACATAGAGGACATACATAATATATACTTAGACCAAAAGAGAGAGAGAGAGAGAGAGAGAGAGAGAGAGAGAGAGAGAGAGAGACAGACAGACAGACAGAGACGGAGAGAGAACAGAGACAGAGAGAAGAGACAGAGACAGAGAGATCTGTTGTTTACATAAAAAAATCTAACCATGTTCTATGTGGATGTCTGCATGTTTCTCTCTAAATAGTCTACACTCGCCAGAATACGAAGAACTTTTTGGCTTTATTCATTTCTTGAACAGCAATTGGGGTAGAACAGAGAGGAGATACATAAATATACAATTAAACCAAATGAGATTAAGATATTACACATAAATGGATAGATAGAGATAGAAGGTAAATACATAGGTATGTAGATCGATAGAGAGAAAGAGAGAGAGAGAGAGAGAGAGAGAGAGAGAGAGAAGAGAGACAGAGACAAAGAGATCGGTTGTTTACATAGAAAAATCTAACGATGTTCTATGTGGATTTCTGCATGTTTCTCTCTCGCTAGTCTACACCCGCCAAAATACGAAAGATCTTTAGGTTTTAATCATTTCTTGAAGAGCAATTGGGGTAGAACAGGGAGGACATACATACATATATAATTAGACAAAAAGAGATTAAGAAATTACACATAAATGGATAGATCGAGATAGAGGTAAATGCATAGGTAGATAGATCGATAGAAAGAAAGAGAGGGAGAGAGAGAGAAAATGAGAGAGAGGAGAGACTGAGACAAAGAGATCTGATGTTTACAAAGACAAATCTAACGGTATACTCTATGTGCATGTCTGTATGTTTCTCCTCACTGTACTAACCAAAATACAAAAGCCCTTTAGGTTTTATTTCTTTCTTGAACAGAAAATGAGATAGAATAGATAGGAGATGCATAAATATGTACTTAGACCAAAAAAGGTTAAAATATTGCATATACATAGAGAGATAGAAATGGATGTAGATAGATTGAGAGGGAGGAAAAGAGAGAGAGAGAGGGAGAAAGGGTGAGAAAAAGTGAGATCTGATGTTCACACAGGAAAATCCAACAATCGATTATGCAAATTTTCTAGGTTTCTTTCGTACTAATGTACTAATATAAAATAAGAAAACCTAGGGAAAATGAGAGGTGACCAGAACGAGGACTAAATCAACGAATAGATGTAGAATAGTAGATAGTTCCAGCTCACACGAATGTAAATCACACAAGAGATGTATAGATTGAGATTTATAAAAAGATAGAGAAATAGTGTTTATGCGTGAAAGAGAAAGGAGACAGGAAAAATAGAGATGATGAATAGTTAAGAAAGACTCACAAAGATCAAACATGACGTCCGTATAATTCTTGAATGAAAAGGCCAACCTTACTTTATTTTTATGCACCTGAAAAGAATGAAAGAGATACAATGAAGTTTTCTGAATACAATTCACGTTGTGGTCAGATTAGGAAAATCACAAACTGACAACTATTTATATTTCATGAGTTTTTTGTTGTTATAATGGTGATAACTGTAACCTATAACAGAGTGAATCAAAACAGTTTTTATGCTAAGCCCAAATTGATGGTAATTTTGTTGTTGTTCTAATTGCAGAGATTGTGTATTTTTCCCTTAACAGGGAGAACCTTGACGTTCAAACTGGACAAAACGAAGAACCGAAGTGAAGCGATCCCACGCTATTATATTCCGATTCCGTTACTTAATAAAAGGAAGGACGCAATTTAACTTTTGATAAACGGAAGGACAAACCGCCGGTTTGCTGTGTTGAATCTAAATACAAATTGGATCAGACGGCGTGTAATTGCTCTTGGTCGTTATCTATCGGGCCTGTGTTATCGTCAAATTGGGGTGAAAAGCTTCAAAACGTCTGTAAATAACCTCTTTCAACACTTTCTTACAACTGATAAAGGATGAAGTGATCGTTTAGACGAAAGTACGAAAAATCACCATATAAAACAATAGCATACCCATAGATGGGTTATTCTTGTGTAAAACATTTTTCGTTCAATATTAACCCTTTCTACACTGAATAAGTTAAACCCGTCGTTCTCAGTTCTTCAACTCAAAAAGACATTTCATCTACAAGGTGGTTTCTAACCCTTCCCCCGACCGGAAATTAATAACTTAACATATGTTAATTGATATCAGTCAAGTGACAATTTTTCCGACGCGGTTCTGCCCGATGCAAATGACGAGCACAGGTTGGCTCAGGTAAGACAGCTGTAAAAGGCCAGATGCGACCTTTCTACCTTGGGCCCACAATGTGCTTTGCATCTGTGCTACTCTACCTGTTGAACCTCCTCGTACCCCAGGGACTTCATAGTTATTCTGATTTCCTCACCTATTATTCTACCTAGTAAAAAGTATGAATTTTTAATGTCAATATCGATTTAAAGAAAAAGGGGAAACAAAATTTAAGAAAATGCTTCTAATAGTAAAGCATAAACATGCATAACTCATAACAGCAATCTTCCCTGAAAAAAAATCTCTCATTCTTTCTTTCTTTTTCTCCCTTCCTCTCTGTCTCTCGCTCTCTCTCTCTCTCTCTCTCTCTCTCTCTCTCTCTCTCTCTCTCTCTTTCTCTCGCTGTCTCTTACTCTCTCTCTCTCTCTCTCTCACCTCTCTCTCTCTCTCTCTCTCTCTCTCTCTCTCTCTCTCTCACATTCACTCACTTACTCTCTTCTAACCGAGGGAAATTAANTTTCGCACGTTCAAATTGAGCGTCATTAAAAAAATCAGCTGATAATTGGAACGTCGCGTTGGCGGAGGTATCAGTGGTTCACTTTGGCAATTCATGTCGAGGGACGTGGTTGTGGAAGTCCTTCAACCTGATGATGAGCTAAAAGGCTCGAAATCCGGATCGTTGCAAAACAACTTACTGTGAGTAGGAACTATCCTTTTAAAAAGTTTTTTATTTTGTCAACAGTCATTTTGTTCTCCAGAAACATGCTTTATCAATCAAACGAATGCGAGCCTCTTTAAGTCAGTTCAAATTATTAATTATATCAAGTGGCGGCCATTGAATTCAAGACTTTTCACAATACTGACGAGAAAAATGAATGAGATGATTTCATGACATGGGAAGAACAACTTTCGATGTTAATGACAATGTTCGCGCATTCAAAAGAAAAATCTAGCTACGGTATCAACCTGTTGATTAGGAAGAATAATAGAGTTTTCCATATTAAATAATTTTTTTGAAAGAGAACAAACTTAAGCTTGCGATCTGCACGTTGATTCATGATATGCGGACACTGGCGAAGTTTGGAGATGTCATTTTTGCCCTACTTCCCACGAGATCGAGATTTCAATGTTGTAAAACCACGAATGGGTAGTCAAATCGTTTTCAATTTTGAAAAAGCCAACCAGTCCATCTTCAAGAAAATACGAATGTTCGATTACGTCAGACCCCTCCTTGAAATCTACTTTCGAGCCCGATACTTACCCCTATTTTTGGCTCCGTTGGAAAACAAAAAATTTCAACCGCTAGTTGAAAAAGCAAAACGTATTCTTCCCTTTGCCACAACTTACCTAGGCGAATCCGGATTAGATAGCTTATACAGCCACCAAAACTAAATACCGAAGCTGTCTAGATCCTGGACCCGGCATCCGTCTGAGGTTATCAAAAATTAAACTCAACATATCCAAATTGTGCAGGATAAAACAACCTCACTCTTCCCAATAATTCATCAATCATTAATGTTCAAATTACAAATTCTTGAATTTGGCTCGAGTTTTCCCACCTAATGATTCGGCTCTTTCCAATTTGATTTTAATGATCAGGACATAGTAAATAAATTCATTAGATTTCGTAATCCGATTGGCCAAATAATATCTTTCAATTAATCTTTAGGTAAGGCCGTGGTAGAGATAAAAAAGTTGGTATCACGAGCGGGATTCGAACCCACGACCTACGACTCAATACGCCGCTGCTCTAACCACTTGAGCTGTCGTAACTTCGATCCACTCGGACACCAACTTCCCACCTCAACCCGACCTTTCGAATTTTCCCTCCGTTTTGCCATTTTTCAATTGTTGTGTAATCTATTTGATTCTCGGCGACAAATGGAATGGGCACGGAAAGCTTTAATGAAGATATACTTCATTTATCTTATTAATACATTAGATTTCGTGGTCCGATTGACCAAATAACATCTTTCAATTAATTTATCTTTATTTAAGGTATTGGTTTACATAAAAAAGTCAGCGTCACGAGCGGGGTTCGAACCCACGACCTTCGGCTATACGCCGCTGCTCGTGTCGAATTCACAGATCGAAGTCACGATAGCTCAAGTGGTAGAACAGCTGCTTATTTAGCCGAAGGTCGTGGGTTCGAATCCCGCTCGAGTCACTGACTTTTTATCTCAACCAATACCATAGATAAAGATTGTAAATAAAGTTAAGTATGTCAATCTGTTTTTTTTCATAGTGATATCTCCGTCCATCACCTAATTAGTAATGAATTGGCTAATTTATAAAAATATAATTTGCTTCATACTTTACTACATAAGTTTCCAATTTCAAATATGTGAATGAGACGGGTCTGCCCTGGATTTTGTTAAGTAAAAAGTCCGATGGCTAAAAGTTTGGGAAACCCTGCCCTGCTCGTTTAATTAAAAATATCTACTGGGATATTAAATATTTTGGAAAGAACAATGTCATCGGTGCATCTTCAAGTTCTTAAAGTTGATGTAAATTAAATTGTGTTCAAAAAAATTTATTTTCAAGGGGGAGATGACACGATTGGAAAACTAAGCCGTTCAACGGCCCAAATCTCTGGCGGGGATGTGGGTCACGCGGTATTTTTTTGAGATCCGTCCAACGAGGCGCTCGGCCGCGAGACCATTTGGCAGCCAAATTTAGAACAGGTTTAAATACAGTTTTTTCATTGTAAACAGATAAAAGGGAAAGTCGTAAATCCACGGTCTGACATGGTCTGGTAAACCGGCTTTATAAAACATTGTGCACAATGTTACATCGGACGGGGGTAAAATGAAAACGAATCTTGTCGGTTATAAATTTCTCGATGTGCTTCTTCTGCATAGCATGATCCCAAACGTTTCGGCAAGACTTTGTGATGTAACTGCAATCTATATGTAATGTCTATACAGGTCAAAAATTCATTATTTAATTTGTTTTGTTCATTTCTGCAAATATCACACGAAATATTGACCTTTTTTTTTAAGAGTCACAAAATAAAGTTAGTACAGAATTGAATGTTCTTTAAATAAAACCCTTTATACCTTCTAGTCTTGACTCATGTTGAACTAAACCTCAATGACGAAGTCAAAAACACTCCTTTTTGTTTTTAATTACCGAAAAACATGTTTTCTTCTATATTTTTACAAATAATTAATTATTCTTTCTAAGGTCTTGGTTGAGGTAAAAAAGGCAGTGTCACGAGTGGGATTCGAACCCACGATCTTGAGCTAAAAACGCCGCTGCTCTTCCACTTGGTCTATCGTGACTTCGATCTTCTCGGACACCAACTCTCCATCTCAACCTACAACCGTTCGAATTATCCCTCTTTTTGCCATTTTCATTTTTCTCTCAACCAAGACCTTAGAAAGAATAATTAATTGATTGAAAGAAGTAACTTGGTGAATTGACTACGAAAACGTAAATAGGTTAATTTTTACAAATATTTGAGACAATAATAATTTTTGTTAAATAAATGTAAAGAAAGCAAAATTTTGTAGAGTATTATATTTTCTTTGCAATGAATTTCTTTAAATTTTGATAAAATTCATAAATGTTGAATAAAGCCATAAAGAACCCATGTGTTAGGAATTTTTTTTAACTTTTCAAGTTTTAAAAATTGTTATCCACGAATAATTCAATAAAATAAAATAAAGAAACGTTAACAAATTCATTATTTTGAGTAAAAAATCTAACCCTTCTTGTACACCCCAACCCGATTTTTTGTCATTTTTACAAGCATTCGACATGGTCAAATTTTCTTCGTATTTGCAATTATCTCAAGAACTATTAATTTCTTTAAAATGATAACGACGTAAATGTTGTAATAAATAACATATCACATAAAGTGAACTATTTTAAAACTATTAAGGCTTGAAACATACTGAGATGAACGATCAAGCGTTCTTGCCAATCGACACTAGGACCCGAGAAAAAATTTAAGTAATTTAAATACACATTTTTTTAAATATGTCGTTCTAAAAATATTTTAACCTATTACGCTACGAAGCTAGACCACAAAATAATTTGTTTTATATTTCAATACCACTATAATTTTTATTGGGGTGTTTTTGAGGAAAAACTCCGAGACACGTACTTTTTTTTGTGTCTATTGGGTTGTCCGGAAAATAATGCAGGATTTTGGTATTAAACAAAAAAAAAGAAACTAGTTACTTTAAAGCAATGTTCTTTAATCAAAATAATTTCNGACATTCATACAAATGAGTAATCCTGTAAACGTAAACAGAATATTTTATATAGATTTTTTTTAATGAAAACTTAAAATCCTGCATTATTTTCCGGACAACCCAATATTTTTTCACGAGTACAAAAGTTGTGATCTAAATATCCAGGTTAACGGGGTACAGATAGTAACTGAATTGTTTCAAATAGCAAGGTACGCATTAATGTACGCATATTTGTTGAACTTTGCGATGAAATAAAAAGTCCAAAATTTATTAGCAACCATTCTCAAGTTATTTCAACAAACTTTTTACAACACAGGTTTTCTGATAAAAGAAATCTTCTTGAACCAATCACCAATTTATTTATCATTTTAATTGAAAGTAATTTACATGCCCGTGGTCCGGAAAGAAAATTTTTCGAACAATTTCCCCAAATAACATCGATTAACAAGACGCTCTGGATCTAAAGCACGATTCAGCTTGGCAGAAAATTTTTTCGAAAATCACAAAAATAGAGATAATTTTGACGAAACTTCACAGAACCAGAGAAAACATAACAAGGTTTTAGAACCTTATGTTTTATTTTGATTTTGTTTTTAAGGGCTTTTTGAACATAGTTTTTTGGTTAAACAAAATCTCTAACATTGTCAACCAATCACCATTTTATATCGCTTTAATTGAAAGCAATTTACCTGATCTTTGTACAAAAAGATTAATTTCGGAATAATTTACTCAAATAACATCGATTAGCAGGATGTGTTTCTTATTAGAGATCGATTCAGCTTGGCGCAAACTTGACTCAGATTTTTTTTTCGAAAATCACAAAATTAGATATAACTTCGACGAAATTTCACAGATCCACAGAAAACATTCCGAGGTTTAAGAACATTATATTTAATACGTAATGACATAGAATTCATCCTCATTTTTCTAACTTATACTGGCATAAAATCTAAATCTAGTGCATATACGCAAAAAAGAAGAGAAATGCAGCTTGTCAACAGTTGTAATTTCATAGGCATTGGATAAAATCCGGAGGAATTAGGAATTTTTAGGCTGAACACCGGACATACTAGAACATAACTGCCCGGGGCCGATCCAGCCAAAAATTGTCTATTTTTTCTTATAAAACTACGTTTTTAAAAGCGTTGACTGTGCTTAAAACGACACCGAATTGTTTATTTCTCAAAAACATTTTTTGACCTTCTTTATTTAAAATGTCTTTGGGTTTTTGTAACTTTTTATATATGTAATCTTATTTTATACGATACAGCATAATTTATTATTATGCTAGGTAAAAATCGAATTGGCTGATTGAAGTACATGCATAAAAAAGTCAGAAAATTAGGTTTAATTTTTTTTCTTTTTACCTAGGACCCATTGAAAAAATCTTGGAAATGCGTCTAATATTTTCCTAAATGCAGAGTCTAATATTACATACATTTTTTTCAAATACTACCAAATCAACTTTCAAACATTTGCCTAACATTGTACGATGCGTAATTGTAGACGGATGTAACGGAATAGCTTCAATTATTGTTGGAATCCTATATTTTTAACCTCAAAAACTAAATTTATTTAAATTTCTTAAACATTTTCTCGGCTATTAGGCTGGAACCCGTGTCTAATATTTTTCGATCGAGTATCACCAAAAAAGTTCTATTTAAATCGATAAACCCAGATCCATAGCCTCCCTTTGTAAGTATGAAAATAACTCACTTTCACATCTGAAATAAGAAAGGGATAAAATTGATTACAAATGTTTTAAAAAACATATATTTTATCAATAGACTATTATACGTTCGATCATCAATCTTTATTTTGACATAAAAGAAAATAATTGAATCCAAGTGGAAAATAGTAATGAGCTTTTTTTTAATCGAAGATTGATTGAATTGATCTAGGAGCGTTCATTTTTCAATAATTTCCTAGGAAAAGTTTGAGCTATTTGAACAAGTTTAACTCGTCAAAAAAATAATGATTGGATTTTCCTTACCAGGGAGACGAGATGAATGTACTTTTAAGGGCTTAGGAAGTAAATCGGGTGCTGGTCAACTAAATAAAACAATAGCCACTTTTGCCGATCTTTCGGAGATTATATCTTCTCCTTTCTCATGGCTTGGTGATTTTTATTAACTGTTAAATCAGTTGACCAACACCCGATCTATTTTTCTAACTGTATATTTTGATCGATTCGATTCTCAACAATTAAACCAGACGGATCTCACCAATCTCCATGGGCTTCTTCACAACGATCCGATTGATTCGATTGTCAAGACAAAAACATAAATGCTAAATTTTAATAGTTAATAAGAATTGCGAAGAACATACACTGACAGGCAAAAAATTCCACCTAACTATATTTTTTCCATTTTCTCGATAAAAGAAAATTCTGCCCTTAATTTGTTTCATTGTTTTTATCAATAAGTATGTGTTTATGCTATGTTTTAAATTGGGAATATCAAGTAGAGGTAAATACTCTTAATCCTTAATCCAAAACAAGAATTAAAGATTGTTCAATGTTCAATTTTTACGGAATTTAAGATTCAGTCTCATTTGAATTCTGAAGCAATAAACTGTTTAGTTTTCATCTTTGTTTTCTTAATTTCAATTTTTAAACTTACAAATGCCACTTAGTGCTGACGATGTTTCGCGTGGTGCGGCACTTACTGATGGACGTCCATCTGGTATGCGGCTACAAAACTCTGCGATACGAAGTTAGAAGTTTTCCTACCATGGAAGGCCCAGTCCTGGACGCCCTAGTGTAACAGAACCACAGGAACGTTTTTTGACTTCGAGAATTTTGCGAAACCGTCACCTTACTGTTGTTCAAGCGAGTCATCAGGTCCAGGAAATTAGAGGTGTCCAAATTTCTGAACGCACTGCTCGAAGAAGATTAAATCAGTATGGTCTGATGGCTTTTCGACCCCGTACGCGGACCAGAATTGACCAGAACACAAAGTTGCTCGCATTTGCTCGAGAACACAGCCATTGGTCTTCTGTACCTTTTACAGATGAGTGTAGATTTGCTCTACGATCTCCAGATGGGCGTGAAAGAGAGTGGAGAAGGCAAAATGAAAGTTACGAAGCTGGTAATTTTCCCAGAGCCAACCTTTTCAACGTAGCTCAGTGATGTGGGGAGGAATCTCAATGGAGAGCCACAAGAAATTGGCTATTGTTAGTGAAGGGTATTTGATGGCCAATCTTTACGTGGATGAAATTTTGGAACATCATGCGTTTCCTATCCTCCATGAAATCAGCGACAATCCTATTCTAATGCAGGACAATGCCCGTCCAAGTGTCGACCATATAGTTCAAACGCACTTCAACAGCATAACATCAGGGTCTTAGCCTAGCCCGCTCTCCAGACTTGAACCCCATCGAACATTTATGGGATAACCTTATAAAATACAATATATATTAAAAATAAAAAATAAAAAAAATCTTATAAAATTGTCGTGGTGGGATCAGGACAGTTGTTTCAGGTCTTTTGATGTGAAATAAAAATAACCACAGCAATTAAATACAAATGAACACCTTTTTTTCTATTTTTTGAAAAAATAAAAATGAACAAAAAAAAAAAAATCCCCTTTTTTTAAATTAAAATAAAATAATACAAATAAGTATCTTTTCTATATTTAAAAATGAACAATACTGATTAAGGCCTTTTTATAAAAAATTAAGAAAACAAAAATAAACATTGTGCCAGCAATAATAAAGAAAATCAATTGACAAAAAGTGAACAAATGAAAATAAAATGTTCTCTGGACAAGTGATTACCCTGCAGCTCGTTGAAAGTCCAAGGCAAAAAGTTGTCGAACTCGTATGAAGCCGGTTGTGCAGTCCGACGTCCAGAAAGATCTCTTCCCTCCGTAAAAAAGGCTGCTGAATCCAGAAAACGTCCACTTGTCGTCCCCGGGGAAAAATAACAAGAGCGCAAACCACAAAAAACGACAAGCCACCTCTCTCGTCGCCACGCGTTCTTCGTCTGCCGGAGCCGCCGCGCATCAAGCGAACTCTCGTGCACTCGCGCTCCAATTTCAATGTGGTTATAACCTCAAAAGACGAATAAGAGCACGTCCATGACTTCCTGATGCACTCCACGATCTTCAAAGAACTATTCGTGAAGAATGGGCTAACCTCCAGCAAAGAGACATTTCCACACTGGTAGAAGGTATGCCGAAGTGTCTTCGAGATGTAATTAAGGCAAAAGGAAGAAATACGCGATATTGAAATGTTAATCAAAAATCTAAAACAAATCTTATCTGTCCACCATTTTTTTATTTTATTTTTATTTTTCATTTTCCTTAGCAATTTACATTTTTTTGGTTTTACTTTTTTTGATAAAGACTCAATAATTAAACATTAAACAATGTGAAAATTCAATTGATATATAAAACTATATACAAGTCAAGTTATATTACAATTGGGCGGAATTTTTTGCCTGTCAGTGTATATCCAAAATCTCGGCAAAAGTGGCTATTGTTTTATGCAGTTGACCAACACCCGATCTACTTCCCTTACTCTTTATTTTGGTCTATTCGATGCTCAATAATTTTAAGGACTTGTTTATTTAGATATTTGCCAATTTTAGACGGACAGATTTTTATCTTCTTGAGACTAAGCAGGCTTAAAAAAGACGATTTAATTCAAAATAATCTAGAGCTCCTCTATAAGAAGAAATGTGTTGTTACATAGTTACATAGTATCATAATTTATCGAATATAGGCCCGTCGACCAATCTAGTCTCGCAGGCGCAATTGTTTATCATAAAAATAGACGTGTTAAGAGAATTCTTTTTAGGAGTGGCGTTTTAAAACGGCCCATTTGTTTTCAGTTTAGTTACGAGGTATGAAAAGTGTAGTCTGTTTATACAGTCGGTGGTTGGAAAAAAAAATCCGTTCAAATCTTAACTGCAGTGTTCACATAAATCGTCAAATTTCAATTAACATTCACCATGTAAGTCGTGGACCTCTTCAAAAACCGTTTCGACTTTTTCTCTTTAACAAAGTACTGGACTTGACAAAATCAACTGTATTTGCCCATAAATTAAAAACTGTAAGAACTGACTGATTGTTAGATCTTCTTATAATTATTTCGATTAATGACGAAGTATACGTGGAAGTAAAAAGTACTCATTTTTCAGATTGCTTTCTGTTCCATTTCACTATTAGATTGCTTTCACCGTTTTCATATTTATGATTTGCCGGAAATGGAAAAAAAAACCGAGACCTCCCGTTAGGATGGAGATAAATATTTAAATTCCGTCCTGCCTAGAATGCACAAGATGGCTAAATTTTTATCTGAATAAATAGAACAACGAAAAACGGTCGTGTTTAATTTAATTTTCACCAAAAAATCTAACCTTTTAATCTGGTTTTTGTATTTCAAAGTCAATTTTTCATTATTTTTAAGCATTTTTCTCCAACCGGGTAACAAATTTAAAAATAGGAAACTTCAATGTTTAAAAAATTTGCCGAAAAATCAAGGAATTCGACATATACTATGCATACAAAAAAAGACAAAACGCACACAACAACACTGATGATGATGTTTGATGCTGATAAAATGCAAGGCTAAGACCGAAAAATAAAACCGTGACCGGGGTAAATCCACATTTTTTTTCAGTAGATCTAGTTTGGAGCTTATTTTTGACTATTTGCTTAAAAAGTAGTTACAATGTGTGAAGTGGACTATTAAACCAGAAGAGACAGAAATATTAAAACAAAAGATGGCTAATTTTGCATCTGAATAAATAAAAGAACGAAAAAGGTCGTGATTAATTTAATTTACACCAAAAAATTTATCTTTTTAAGGTAGTTATTGTATTTTAAGACAATTTATTATTATTTGTAAGCATTCTTATCCAACCAGGTAACAAATTTAAAAATAGGCGTAAGAAACTTCAATTTTTAAGAAATTTCCCGAAAAATGAAGGAATTCGACATATACTAGGCGTACAACAACAAAAATGTAAGACAAAACTAATTAATCTTTATGTAAGGTATTGGTTGAGATAAAAAAGTCAGCGTCACGAGCGGGATTCGAACCCACGACCTTCGGCTAAATACGCCGCTGCTCTACCACTTGAGCTATCGTGACTTCGACCCACTCGGAAACCAACTCTCCATCTCAACCTACAACCGTTCCAATTTTCCCTCCTTTTTGCCATTTTTAAACATATTTTTTTCATTTCAACCAATACCTTACATAAATTAATTGAAAGATGTTATTCGACTCCTTTCTTTTTTTGAAAAATGGTAAAAAGGAGGGAAAATTCAATAGGTGGGGTTGAGATGGGAAGTTGGTGTCCGAGTGGATCGAAGTCACGATAGCTCAAGTGGTAGAGCAGCGGCGTATTTAGCCGAAGGTCGTGGGTTCGAATCCCGCTTGTGACACTGACTTTTTTATCTCAACGAAAACCTTAATTAAAAATATTAATGAATTGAAAAAAATATTATTATTAGGAACGCAATTTTTCAAAATATAATAAAAATTTATAAAACGAACGGAAAGTAATAACGTAGGATAAGCAGACAGGCACTCCCAAAATTGGTAAAAAAGCTAGTCTTTCATGAAAAACAATTCATAGAAGATTTGAATTCAATTATTTCTTTTCCCAATTTCCTTCTATACGAAAATATCTGCACAATCGGATGAAAAAAAATTGTTCAAATTTTTTAAATTTTTCATACAGGACGTTTCGTAAACGCGCTGCTGTGAAACGCCAGTCGGAACCTTTCGACGGTCCATCCAACAAGGAATGTTATCCAAGGATCTGGGTCGATCTATTATAATTCGAGTAATTCCCCGTCCCCCGGTCGTTCCGACTCTGAGGAAAAACCTGAACGAACTTTCCTTTTGCGAAATCCCAGCCTGGATTAACACCAAATAAATTAAGACAATACCATGACCACAGGATAAGTGTTAAGGAGTGTTAATGCCGTTCAATTTTAACTTTATGTGCGTTAGTCATGAGAGTCAATTTTGTTTCGAAGTTTTTCCAAACGGTTTATAATCCATTAACGGTAATTTTATGGAAGAAAGTTTGATATGTTTCTGTTATGCAAAGTCGATTTTCCTTTCACTCTTTTTTCGTTATTTTCTTTAAGACACACTTGCCAATTCAATTAGTTTATTGGCCAATCCGTAATCGAAAGTCGTTGCGGTTATGTAATTACATAGTAAGACCTTAAATGTACAATCAGAGACATTTAGACTTTGAATGAGATATTTGCGACCATTGCAGTCATCGATTTGCCGACTTTCGCTCGTTTTTGGTACCGTAATCGGAATTGCCTTGTCAACACGTCGATTAGCATCGGCCAACCTGCAATTAAACAATTTCCAAATGCGTATTTTTAAACGTTTGTTCACACCCTCGGACCGGCGAGATGATATTCACGGCCCGGATCTGTTATTAATGGGCTGCCGGTGACGTGTTGAGACTCCGTTGTTGGCTTAATTGCCGGACAAAATTGGGAAAGGAAGCGGAATAATTACAGCGCCACAGGTGAAAAAGACGCGGACGGTATGTCTCTGCTTTTTTTGTCCGATTCGGTTTTTACTCGGTGCTTTTTAACGAAAGAAAAAACGAACGTTAACGAACGTCCGTTTTGGGTGGCCGTCGGTGTCGGATGAACAACTGTGTTCCTCCGGACGCAAGGTCCAATTCCCAAGTCTTAATTCGGTTTATTGACTCTTAGAAAGCTGAAAAACCAGGCACATTCGTTATTTCACAGACAAATTTTCAATACTGTTGTGTTACAATTCTAACCACAAACCTCAAACAACTAGAATGGTTAGTGGTTCCAAAAGTGGTCCCTACGCACCCCCAGGGGTCCTCGGTATCTTTCAGGGGAAAATTTCAATTGATCTGGGGGTCCTGAACAACGTCGGGGGTCCGCGCAAGGTTTAATATAAAATAATAAAATTGTGATCCATTTTTATTCTTATGGAAATTAGCAGTATTGTAATACTCGGTAACGAGTAAGAGAACTGATAAAATAGCCAGTAACTAGTACGACTAAGTAACTGCCGTAACTTGTAACTATAACAGTATTGGTAACGAATAAAAAAACGATCATTTCGGGATCGTGAGTTGCGGTCTGATGTGACGTAGGTTTTATAAAAACATTTTCTTCATCGTGCCAACGTTTCGATCTTTATTGAGATCATCTTCAGGCTCAGTGTTTGTTTTACGTGCAGATGTGTCATTATTGGCACTCTCAACACGACACACAAGAATGACACATCTACACGTAAAACAAACCCTTTGAGCCCTGAAGATGATCTCAATAAAGATCGAAACGTTGACACGATAAAGAAAATATTTTTCAAAAACCTACGTCACACCAGACCGCATCTCACGATCTATAAACAATTCCTCAAAAATATTTGAGATTTCTCCTATTGTATTTTAGTTAATGCAATATATTGGCAAAATAAATTGGCATGATAAAGAAAATGTTTTTCTAAAACCTACGTCACACCATCATCTTCAGGGCCTGGTATTTATAAGCGTTGTTTAAATTTCACAAATACATGTAGGATGTGAAAAAAATGAATTATACAATGCTTGAAATTTTAGATTAAATCAAAGTAATTGTACTCACTCGAACTGTATGTTTTCTGTGTTACACAGTAACAGTGGTTTGTTGAAAATTAAACATTTGATTTACAAATTTTTTTATATCCTTCTGTGCCATTTTTAACATATAATAATATGTGTAAGCCGAAGGAAAAATACTGACATTACAATGGGCGAATATTTGAAATATGGCTTTATTTCATTACCAGGAATTAGTATATTACCTATGTGTCTTCTATGTAATGAAACTATGCCAAATGATTCAATGAAAAGTTCCAAGCTTAAGGAGCATTTAATAAAGATAAGGATTTAACGTTTTTTCAAGCAGTCAATGAAAAATATTTGAAAACAACGTCATTGCAACAACTCATAGGGACAACATATAAGCGAGATGACGATGGACTGCGTGCTTCTTCTAACATTTCTTTATTGATTACAAAGTCCGGAAAGCCGTACACTATAGGTGAAGAACTTATTTTACCAGCTGTAAATGAGGTAATTGGATTTTCCGGTTACAAAAACAGATCCCAATTTTATATCCTGCATTATGAGTTATTGTGCAGAAGGTGGTGAGTGCTTTCCCGTCTTCCTATTTGGCAGAACGTGGATTCAGTCCCGTTATGAACCTCATAACAAAAAAAAAGAAACACCGACTAGAAATTAGTGCTCGTGGGGATATGCGGTTGCTGCCACAAACATTGAGCCGGACATAAATACACTCATAACATTTCATCACGTTCATCATTATTTTTTTTGTAATTTTATTTGAAACATAAGTTATAATTTCAATAAATACTTCTTCAACAAAATGTTTTTTTGTTTTGTTTTTTAATTTGTAATTTTTAAGCTTTTTCACTTGGGGGTCCGTGGGCAAGTTTTGACTATAAAAAGGTGTCCATGGGTCAAAAAAGTTTGGGAACCACTGAACTAGGTCAACCTACAGGAATTTGTTTTTCCTCTAGAAAGACGATCAAAATTCAACAAATACAAAATAACCCGACCCTCCAAGGCGAGAGTTTATTAAATTTTGAAATAAACACGAAGAGGATAATAACATCCTGTAATAACGCAAGGTGACAAAATCACCATTACTCCAGCATAACACAATTACAAAGTGTAACTGAGAAAATCCCCAGTTAATTTGTTTGTTTTGCAAATAAGGAAAGAGAAAGCTTGGAATCTGAGTGGCCAATGTTTTTGCTTAAAAATTGATATAAAAATAAAAATCAGTTATCTGATAATACTGATATTCCGACCAGAGTACATGATAAGCCACGACCAACTCGCCGAAGTACCTTTGGTTACTAGGTATGCTGAAAAATATAAAATACCAGTACCAGCAATCTATGGACAAAAGTGTATCAATAGAAACAAATCTTCGACCAAACGGTATAAATGCAATGTAAAGGAGTTTTACGTCTTGCTTTTCCCTACTTATAACCCTGTCACTCCGGTAGCCAAGTCTTTATCTAATTTATTTAGGAATCGTGATATGCGGTCTGGTGTGATGTAGGGTTCAGAAAAACATTTTCTTCATCGTGCCAACGTTTCGATCTTTATTGAGATCATCTTCAGGGCCTGGGATTTACAAATATTGTTTACATATAACAATTACATTTTGGATGTGGAAAAGTGAATATATACAATGAAAAATATATTTTTTTATATATTCAATCTTTATCAAATTTAAAATTCATTATAAATAATGGCAGGATAAATGGTTTTCTCTAAGGTTAATAATATTCATGAAGGAAAACGCAGGGATTCTGGTCAGATTTCTCAACGACCAATTCGCCATTTTTATACTGTTTTTATTACAATTCATATAAGTTTTCTACAAAAAAGTGAGTAAGTTAAAAACCAAAACTTCTATCACGGAATAAAAATCCAAGGGAAGTAAATTTACGTTTTGCAACTCCCTGCTTTTAAACACAACATCGCTCCATTAACCACATCATTACTTAATTTTCTTAAGGGTTCATTTTCATTCAGGGAAAGAATGAAAAATTTTTCATTTTTTCGTATCATCCTGTGTCCTCTGGGTGCATATGGATGGATTATTAACACCGGCCAGATTTCACGATGGCCGAATTCACCAAAGTTCCTTTTATACAAGATGGTGCTTTTTATTACATTTTATAAAAGTTTTCTAGAAAAAGCGAATAAGCTAAAAAAAACTTCTATCACGCAGAATTAAAGGAAACGGGAATGAGTTTTATGTTGTACACTCCCTGCTTATAACGGTTGCGTCGCTCCATTAACCATCATCATAACATCTCTTAATTTTCTCAAGGGTTTATTTTTATTGAGGAAAATTGGCAGTTTGAATGATCCCATATAATCTCGCTATTTCTTAAACAATAACTGTTTCAGATTAATGTGCGGTAACGAGTACTCAGATATACGAATAGAAGCCGGATTCCCACATGCTTGCGGATGCAGTATTGGTCTCTTCTTCTTTACCATCTATTCGGATGAAACTGCAATTTTGCCTTCTAACCCAAAACCCCATTGGGCTCTTTCTGTATCAAAGATTTCCACTGCACATCATAAGGAACTACTGACTTCCACTCAGGTTATATACTAAGGACTTTACCTAGCCGGCAATGTGGAATCCGTTAAATTTAAGCCACAACTACGAATCAGACTTGATAAACACGAAGGCTTTTATGACCTAAATCTGTTTTGATCCTCAGAACTCAACTATCTCTGTACAAGACTTTACTGCTATCAATACGGAGTGATATTGGACATATGGAGTGGAACTGCCATCCAATCTACACCGTATCCTTCCAATCAAAAGTCCTCAGACAGATCGTCTTTACTAACCGCTATATAAAACTTCCTCAAGATACCCTCTTTCAACGGTTTGTCACTTAGTTCTCGATTGATGCTAACCTTTTGACCAAAATCTATCTACATTTTCCCATCCTCAAATAACGATCGCCTCGGGACCTCGCCACTTAAATTTGTCATATTGAGTGTCAATCCAGTGCAGTCCTCACTCAAATAATTAAGTAACTAATCTCAGAGTAAGGTGCAAAAACGAGCACTCAGATATACAAATAGAAGCCGGATTCCCTCAAGGAAGCTTTACTGGTACCTTCCTTTTTACCATTTATTCGGATAATCCTGAAATTTTGTCTTCTAGCCCGAAACTTAAACTTCTAACCTCATTGGACTCTTTCAGCATCAGATTTCCGCTGTACATCCATAAGGTACTACGGGCTTCTAACGAGGTTATATATTAAGGACATTAACTAGATGTGAGATATGTGGAATCCATATGACTTACGAGATAACAACGAATCAGAAGACTTGATAAACACGAAGACGTTTAGGACCTAAATATGTTTTGACCCTCAGAACTCAACTCTCTCAGTACAAGACATTACTGCTATCAATACGGAGTGATATTGGACATATGGAGTGGAACTATCTCCACCGCAACCTATCTTTTCAATCAAAAGTCCTTACAAACCGGACTGTATAAAACTTCTTCAAGATTCCCGCTTTCAAGGGTTCGACACCTAGATCTCAAATCATGCTAACACTTTTGACCAAAATCTATGTACATTTTTCCACCCACAAATAACGATGGCCTCCAGACCTCACCACTTAATCTCTCATATTGAGTGTTAAACCAGTGCAGTCTTCACACAAATCCGCAGCATTTCTTTTGTCAAAGGACCAACCAACTGTCCAGCATCCTAAAGTTTTTTAACCACTCGATCAATCTTAGCAATACTGCCCAATTTCTTACCCTGAGAACCGGCATTAATACGATGGTAGTATCTATTGATATGTCTCTATTCGACCAATTCAGCGTGGGTAGATCAAGCTACCCTCGAAGCTTTATCGTTAATTATTCAGAAATCGTGAGATGCGGTCTGGTGTGATGTAGGTTTCAGAAAAACATTTGCTTTATCGTGCCAACGTTTCGATCTTTATTGATATCATCTTCAGGGCTCAGAGTGTTTGTCTTCTGTGTAATTGTGCCATTCTTGCGTGTTGAGAGTCACACACAGAAGACAAACACTTTGAGCCCTGAAGATGATCTCAATAAAGATCGAAACGTTGGCACAATGAAGAAAATGTTTTTCTGAAACCTACATCACACCAGACCGCATCTCACGATGTCTGAATAATTATCGATTAAAGGTCACTAATCACCACACATTTATCGTTAATGATAAGATGATTTGAACCTTGTGAGATTTTTCCATGTCTGCAAGGTGATGTATCTGTTGGCTGATCTTCACAATTTAGGAAAAAACGAAAATTTGTGGTTTGATCCTTTCCGATTACCCAGTTTATTTTCGCCATATATCAATAAAAAATGATAAAATATTCTATCATCAGAGAAACATGCAGACATAAAAACGATTCCTTCATAGTCCGACCAAAACAGGAGGACGGATCGGGATGATTCACCACTTTGCAGACCTCAAATAAAAATAATAAAGTGTTAATTTGACAAAATGAACAAAATAATTCTATTTTACAATCTTAATCGATGGTTATTGAATTATGATATGATGCTATCTTCTTGTTTACCGTAAAATTTAATAAAAGTCTACCCTTGAAGCTTTATTATTGAAAGTTAGCACCTTGTTGTGATTTCAGGTTGCTCTTAAACTCTAGGCAGTGGAAAATAATCCAACCTGTTGTTGTCAGTGCAACATCAAACCGAAGTAATTGGTTATCGAACTAAATGTTGGGTCGTGGCTTAACCTTGCTTCGATTCCCTTTTCGTGTCGAAATTGCGAAATTCTCGGACTTCCATGAACCGCCGTCCAATCAATCCATCTCGTTGCATCAGCCCCCGAGATCCTTGCGCAACTCTCGACAATCGTATTGTTCCACTAACCGCCACTTTAAAACGCCTTCCTGACTTACACTTTTCAAAATAGTACTCCGATTTCGAGAAGCGTGAGCTTAAAGGTCGCAATCGCGAGGTAAACAATGCAATCCCTTTTCCCTTTTACTCGACGTTAGTAGAGAATATCATCCGAATTCTCTCAGGTTAATAAAAAACAATATGAAATTTTAAAGTGACATTCTAATCGACATTTAAGTCCTAATTGGCCGCGATAGTCGGCCAGAAATTAATAATCGCCGGTCCGTCTATTCTCGCTTCAGGTGCGACCAGCCATTTTTCAAAATAGCTCCTCCACAGGTTGTTGTTCTCACCTAAAATTTGGCATACGAACCCACACTCTGTTCGAAGCACTGAGAACACTTAATAATTTGGTCAAAGATTATTTATAAATTCAGTAGAAAATTTGAGAAAAAGATTTCGCAGAATGAATATCGTTATCATAATTTAATATAATTACACAGCATGTTAGACAAATGTGAAAAAATATATGTACTATTAGGTAGTGTAATCAAATATTTAGGAACATGTTAGAAACATGTTCAAAAATTTTTTTCAATGGGACCTAGGATATAAAAAAAAATTAAGTATTTAATTTTTTTAATAAAGTTCTTTTAAACATACTCTTTGTAGTGCATGAATTTCAAAATTACTTAAATCAGCCAATTCGATTTTTAGCTAGCATAATGATGAATTATGCAGGATCGTTTTAAATGAGATTACATATGTAAAAAGTTATAAAAACCCAGATACATTTTCAATAAAGAAGGCCAATTTTTTTTTTGATGAAATAAACAATTCGAAATCGTTTTTGGCACAGTCAGAGCTTTTAAAAACGAATTTTTTTGGAAAACAAAATTAGGCGATTTTGGGCTGGATCGGCCGGGGGCATTTTTGTTCTAGTATGTCAAATGTTGAACTTAAAAATTCCTAAGTCCTCTGGATTTTAACCAAAACCTACAAAATTACAACTGTTGAAAAGTGTATTTCTCTTTTTTTTTGCGTATATCAACCAGACTGAGATTTTATGTCAGTATAAGTGGGAAAAGTAAGGAGGAATGCTATGCCATTACGTAAAAAATGTAATGTTGTTAAAACTTGTAATTTTATTATTATTTATATTTGTAATTGTAAAAATTGTTTTCTGTGGATCTGTGAGGTTTCGTCAAAATTATCTCTATTTTGGTGATTTTCAAAAAAAAATCTGAATCAATTTTGCGTCAGGCTGAATTGATCTCTATTAGGACACATCCACAGCATACTGCTAATCTATATTATTTGAGGAAATTATTCCGAAATTTATCTTTTTGTACTAAGATCAGGTAAATTGCTTTCAATTAAAGCGATAAATAAACTGGTGATTGTTTGAAATTAGAGATTTTGTTTATCCGAAAAACTATGTTCAAAAATCCCTTAAAAACAAAATCAAAATCAAATATAAGGTTCTAAAACCTTGTAATGTTTTCTGTAGATATGTGAAATTTCGTCAATATTATCTCTATTTTTGTGATTTTCGAAAAAAAATCTGATGTTTTAACCAGGCTGAATCGTGAATGTCCAATGTTCAACTTAAAAATTCCTAAATCCTCTGGATTTTATCCAATAGATACGAAATTACAATTGTTGAAATGCTGCATTTCTCTTCTTTTTTGGTCTCTCAACTAGATTGAGATTTTATGCCAGTATAAGTGAGAAAAATAAGGATGAATGCTATGCCGTTATGTATAAAATATAATGTTCTGAAATCCTTTAATGTTTCTGTAGGTCGGTGGAGTCTTTACAAAGTTTTTTATACTTTTATGATTAAAAAAAACTAGCGATTTTGCACCAGGCTGAATTAAGCTTTAGTAAGCCACATCCAGAGCAACCTGTGATTTGATTTGAGGAAATTATTCCGAAAATTTTTCTTTTGTACCAAGATTAAGAAAATTACTTTAAATTAAAGCGATAACTAAACGGAGGATTTGTAGATGAAGTTAAGGGTTTTGTTTATCCGAAAAACTATGTTCAAAAATGTTTTTAGCAAATAATATGAAAACAGTTGCCCGAAATTAAAAACCTTTTAGACGTTTCAATTTAGCATCAAAACACCTTTCAGAAATGGTACATTAATGAATACTTCTTTCAATTAATTATTCTTTCCATGTAAAGAATTGAATTGAATAATAATTCTTCATGTAATCTGAGAAATGTTTAAGTTTAGAAATAAATTAGTCTGTATGTTAGGTATTGGTTGAGGTAAAAAAGCCAGTGTCACGGGCGGGATTCGAACCCACGACCTTCGTCTAAATACGCCGCTACTCTACCACTGTACAGTTAAGATAGCTCAAGTGTTAGAGTAGCGGCATATTTAGCCGAACGTTGTGGGTTCGAATCCCGCTCGTGACACTGACTTTTTTATCTCAATCAAGACCTTATATGGAAAAAATAATTAATTAAAAGAAGTAGCTTGGTCAATTGACCACTAAAACGTAAATGCATTAATGAATACCTTGCAATTTTAAATAGATAAGTTTCTCTCTGTATCCCGTTATCCTGTTGAGATAAATCAAAACGTTTTCGGATCATGAGAAACTTGAATAAAAATTAAAATTTAAGTCTGTCGGGATATTTTACAAAACGACCCCATAAAAAAATATATGGGAGGTACAGTTAAACTCTCCCTGTATATTGAAATACATAAGGTTTTTTTTGACCGAGCGTCGTAGCAAAGTAGGGTAAAATATTTTTAGAACCATATATCTAAAAAAAATGTATATTTAAATTACTTAAAGTTTATTTATCGGCTCTTAGTGTCGATTGGCAAGAGCGATGGGACGCGCGTCTAATAATTTTTGATCTTTGCCTCCTCTTGTAAGTAAAATAGTAGTGAAATAGATTTCGGTTAAACTGAATTTAGTTAAAGCTTTCTAGACGTGAAACATGCTGATATAAACAGTCATTAACTTAAAATGTTCCAACCAGATTTAGTTAGATCTGGTTACTAAGGCTCCTTTTAAGTGCATTCGCACATAACGACTTTATTTTACGATTTTTCAAATATGTCAGAAATTCTTAACTTTTTCAAACACTTAACGAAGTTAAAAATGTAAATATATACTATATGCATGTTATTCAGTAGTTTGCAAATACATATCTCAGAAATTATAAACTTAATAAAATTATTATACATTACAAATGTGACGAAGATAAAGTTGTAGAGAATTAATTTTTTTTAACAATATGAGTTTAAGTACCATTTTCTACCTTTAAATATGACATGTTATTACCAAACAGAAAATAAAAATTTTGAGTTTCGTCTTAAATTACATATTTGAATATCTACGATGTCCACGTTAACAGTTAGTTGCAAAGAAAGTGAAAACATTTTTTGTAACAAAAAATAAAGTTGATATTCCTTTTCTGCACTCCAAAAAACCCCTTGATTCAAACATATAATTGGAATAATAAAAAATTAAAATGTTTGTCTCAAACCAATTTCGTTCCATCCGATATTTTTCGAAAACCCAAAAACAGTGACTTAGAAACTATTTTGTCCTCTATCGATTCACAGGAAACTTTACGCAGTTCAAAACACTAAATAAACTACTCAAACGCAGAAAACAAACACGTTGAGTGAGTAGAAATACTTTGATTGAATATAAAAAATAATTTTTGCATTGTATAAATTAACTTTTCTCCACATCCTACATGTATTTGTTAAATTTAAACAATGTTTGTAAATCCCAGGCCCTGAAGATGGTCTTAATAAAGATCGAAACGTTGACACGATAAAGAAAATGTTTTTCTGAAACCTACGTCACACCAGACCACATCTCGCGATTTCCGAATAATAATCGTAGTAAAGTTAAATATGGATAAAATCCAAAAGAGTTATAAATTTTTAAATGGAATAGTGGACATCGGAGAAAAAAATTGCACCCTTGACAATCAAGCCCAAATATTTCTATTAAATTAACATATACATCAAAAATTATTTGAAATAATAACCTTGAAACATCTCCATCAATCTACAGGAAACTTCACGTTGACCTAGGACCTCACAAGAAACTTAAAATAGCACAAACTAGGCACCAGTTAAAAAATTATAACCCGAGATAAAACCGTTTAAAGGATTTCATCAGTATTTTTTAAAGCTATAATATCATAAAATGGATGTTCTAATCTCAGGCATAAAGTAGAAAGATTCTTCTTTCTAACGATTTTAGGAACATGGAAACATGGATAAAATCGGAAGGAATCATACGTTTTTAAATGGAACACCAAACATTGAAGAAAAAAATTACACCTTTGCTTAGATAATCAAGCACAAAAATGTAAATTTTATATTTATGGGCTTTAAAAGGTGCTTAAAACGAATCCATTTTTTTCAAAAAATTTTCACCAAATTCACTTGAAGCGCGTTTTCTTTCTGCAACTTGTGCGCAGAAAGTTGGAAAACCAAATATAATAAATTAATTAAAAAAATAAATTTAAAAAAATAAAATAAAGTGGTAAAATTGGAACACACCATCGATCCACAATAAACTTAACAGGGACTTTATGACTTTATAAACTACACGTAATGGCACAAAGTTAGCTCCCATAAATAAATTGGAACCGGAGATATAAAGTAAAATGTTTAAGGAATTTTTGTTCATCTCCAAATAATTTTCCCTCTTGTAATGTGATAAAATCATAGCATTGTTGTATTAGACGGAAGGAAGATTACAACGATTCAAATAACTTTCATTTAATTAATCTTTATGTAAGGTATTGGTTGAAATGAAAAAGCCAGTGTCACGAGCGGGATTCGAACCCACGACCTTCGGCTAAATACGCCGCTGCTCTACCACTTGAGCTATCGTGACTTCGATCCACTCGGACACCAACTTCCCATCTCATTCCTACCTTTCGAAATTTCCCTCCTTTATGCCATTTTCAATATTTTTTCATTTCAACCAATGCCTTACATAAAGATTAATTAATTAATTAATTGAAAGGTGTTATTTGGTAAATCTGATCACGAAATATGATGGGTTATAATGACATTACATTTTTTAAATGGTGCTCCAAACGAATTGAAATTGTCTTTTTACACCTTTTTTATATATCAAATCTTATTTAGTACAATCCTGCATATAATTTTCTTAGCCTAGGTAAAAAGTTATATATTCCTTAAAATGAATGCGTAACAAAGGTATAAAACCATATTAAAAAATATTTACCGGCTCCTAGGCCCATTCGTAAGAAATTTAGAATCTATTTTCATTACTTTTTAACCAAGTATCACCAAAAAGTTTAAATAAAATGAGCGACCCCTCGTTCTTCTACTTGTTAATTCTTTTCGATTCAGTAAATTTATATTTATTTAAAGGTAAAAATTAAAAAGAAATTTATTTCTCCAACTGAATTTATTATTCACTAATGACATGTTTATTGCTTCTGAGAGGCACCATTTTAAAAAACGTGGATGGCCAAAACTCAATTAAACTACTTACAAATGTGTGGTGATTAGTGACTCACCGTGAGATGCGGTCTGGTGTGATGTAGGTTTCAGAAAAACATTTTCTTTATCGTGCCAACGTTTCGATCTTTATTGAGATCATCTTCAGGGCCNGCGGTCTGGTGGGATGTAGGTTTCAGAAAAACATTTTCTTTATCGTGCCAACGTTTCGATCTTTATTGAGATCATCTTCAGGGCCTGGGATTTACAAACATCGTTTACAATTAACAAATACCAGACCGCATCTCACGATTTCTGAATAACTACTTACAAATGTTCCTCATTCATAGTACTATATTTTTTTAATGTGCAATATCTATTTAATATGCAAATGGAAAAGTGCAATTTCGCTTTAGATAATCTCACCGCCCTATTTTTCAAGAGTAGCTTTCCCCTATTTCATCTTTATCTCCTGGAAATAGAAAAATAGAAATTATTTGCGATGTGAGGTATTGAGAGCAGATGAGAAAATGCCAATTTGGCCTGGATGATTGACAATGCATACAACTTTCCTCCAGGATGAAGATATGTTTTAAAAAATCCACGTTTTACGTGAAAAAATATAATCGTTTTGATGGAAGAATATCGCTGTGTAAAATTTGTAGCCTGTTGTTATTAAACAATATAGCAACAATCTGCTCGAAATGCAATAACTTGCATAGATAACGAGATAATTCAAATTAAAATAAAAATAAAAATGAAAAAGCATCAGTGGAGAAGCTATCCTATGATAGCGCTCCTAAATTAGAAATCATCACTAAATCACTCGAACTATTGTGTACATGAGGATTTGGGATTGTAGGTTATGAGATTTTTTGAAGCTGGATTTTACAACTTCATTAAAAAAAGGAACATTTAGGTCGTTATGAATAGTATGTTACAGTAGAAAATAAAACGGGGAGTTGACAATATATGTAAGGCTTCGTGATGGTAAGGTCTGGTTTCTAAGGAGATTGGAAGGTTTCGCTGAACATGTCGTATGTCTATATTAATTTCGATGATGATCATGATGATGGATACTAAGTATGGTTCCCCAAGCACAGCAGCATTCTGGCTTATTGTACTTTCCTAGATCCTTAGTTCTGTGGTATCGATTCGATACTCCTCCTAAAAAGTACTAAGTGATTGACTGCCGTTGGTAGAATTCCATTCCTGGGTTTCCTTTTGTCTCCCTGTTTATGTTTCGCATTCGAAGATGGCATGGGTGGCTGTTTCTTCCTCCTCATTGCATAATCTACAAATGTGATTATCATTGCATATGCCCATGTTACCTTATGGGTTTCAGTACTGAGTTGTATACGAGTATTTTGTTGTCAAGAGAGATCTGTCGTCTAGTAATATTTGAAGTAATCGTCGGTTCAATTCTATCCATTTGAGTCGTACATGAGGTTTCAGGTGAGTCTAGATGCTCTAGCTAGGGGAAAGCGTTGTCGGTTGGAATTGGGTGAGGTTATAATAGATTCGATGGAGAGTGATGCGACGGAGGGTGAAGGTTATGTTGTAGTGCTTTGTGTTCTTTTTGCTTCGCCATTTTTGAACCATTGTTCAATAGAATGTATCCGGAAGGTTCGGTGACGGTCGGAGCTAGAGGACAGATAGTCAGTATCGGGTTGTTAATGGATATCAGCAGTATATACTGAGTACAATAGCGGCCCAAGGAAGTTACCCTGAGGGACTCCCGCCCAACCTTACAAAGGAGAGTGTGACGATCCGACCCCTATTATAAAGTAGGATTTGAAGATGAGATAGTCTGTAGACGGTAGGATGTCAATGAGTTTCCAGCGCAAATCCAAGTGCCATTCTCGATCGAAAGTTTGTCCGACATTGAGATACGGTCCCGAGAAAGAGAAAGACTCTTGAACTCAAGAAAGGATGCGATGATGACCACAAATTGGATGGTTAAACAGAACGCCTAAATCATCATTTGGGGATTATATTCGATGATTCAAGGATGAAGTGTATTGCGTTAAAGGAATTTTTCAATAACCAATAATTGGCAAAATAAAATTAATTTAAGAAATTTACAAATTGATCGTGATTCTCCCACGCACAATTTTTCATGAAAATGAATTAAAATTTTACTCAAATTTATGTAAACATAAAAGACAAACGTTAGAGAAAACGTAAAGACAAAAACACCGAAATTATTAAAAAATTTAAATGTATAAACGTTCCTTTGACCGAAAATACAAACTACTCTTCTACTTGATTCACAATTTTTCTACAATATAAAATCTTGTGAAGTCTTGACTTTGTCAGTTGTTGAATATATACTTTTTATACCTAGTGTGATTTATTAAATTATTTGTAATTTAAAATAAATAGCAATATTTCGTTCAGTAAAGTTGTTTTATTTTGCTCGTCTACTCCTCTTACATGTCTAACATTAATCCTTATTTGATCTCTTTTGTTTATACAATGTATATACATAATTGTTTACAAGGACTAATCCTTTATTCATTCTTGTGTTCTCCAACGTTTATTTTTATTTCATTTGTTTTCATACATCAGAACGTCGTGCATGTCTAATGAAAAGTAGTCAAAGGCATAAATTCCTTACAAAATCTTAAATTATGAACGGTTGTGAAAAGTTTTGAGAAGCGTATCGGTTTTAAATATTTGCAATAATAGGAATATTGCGTCTAATTTTTTTTGTTATAGATCCATAGACTTTTCTGGCGCATGGTTGGAACACGCCAGATACGTAGGACTGAGAGGAAGTCAGCCTCTCCCTGCTTATAACCTTGACACGGCGCTGTAGCACTTTTGTGTCTTTTGGAACAAACTTGAGGATATTTTTTACCTCAAATCAAAAGAAGATATTGACATAAATAACAAAAAAGAAAAGATCATACTTGAGAGCTTAAATCCGTGTAAGTTTTTTTGATATTTTATAAGTTAAATTTATAATTAATTTTACAAGTTAATAGTATAAACAGCTTGTATACATAAGGAATTTTGTGAAAAGAGTTGCTAGAAGAGTTTGAAACAGTATTAAATGAAAAAAAATGTACAAAATGGAATGAATCAGAATCTTGCCTCTCCCTCCTTAAAGCCCTTACGTCACACCATCTTATTACAATACATACTTATTGTCTGCAATTTGTTCACTTTCTGTTATATCAAAATATAAGGAGGATTTTAATTAGTATCAATTTAAATCAAGAGTATAAAAGTCACGTCAGGGGTTGGTTTCAACATTATAAAGCAGGCGAAGAAAATAGGTATGAATACATTTAATAAAGTTCAGTGGAAATGTTGAATGCAAAAAATTATTATCACACCCTGCTTATATCCCTAACGAACAGGAATCAGAAAATTGCTGACACAACCTTTTCTCTCACTCCCCCCTCCAATAATCAAAAATTGAGCTATTTACTTGAATGACTACTGTCAGTTAGCATGAGCAGTTATAAGTACAGAATGTTTCACTGTAATGTATTACTTATCATCGTAAATGTGACTTAAAAAGCGAAATTGGGAAAAATAAATAGTTTTAATAAATCATAACAAATGTATCAGTATTTCAACATGTGACATATAGTCAGGGTTATAAGTAGCTAGAGGCGAAATACTGACTCGTTCCATTTCTGTGAATTGGACTCAATGAAGAAAAAATAAATTAATAAACAATAAGAATTTTATTCAACCACTGCAGAAATATTCTATATGAATATTTAAACATATGACTGGAAAATATAGTCAGGGTTATAAGTATGAAGAGGCAAAACACGGACTCGTTCCATTGCTGGGAATTGGACACAATAAAATAAAAACTACAAAAAAGGAATTTTACTCAATTACTGTAGAAATTATTCTATACCATGATTTAAACCTGTGACTGGGAAATATAGTCAGGGTTATAAGCAGGTAGGGGCAATATACTGACTCGTTCTATTTCTGTGAATTGGACATGAAACAAGTAAATAAATAAATAAATAAATAAAATCAAAATAATTAAAACAGGAATTTTATTCAACTACTATAAAAATGGCTGGACAATATAATTAAGGTATAAGCAGGTAGGAGCAAAATACTGACTTGTTCCATTTCTGTGAATTGAACATCAAAAAACAAAACAAAATAAATAAATAAAATTAAAAAAATAATAACAGGAATTTTATTCAACTACTATAAAAATATTCTTTAAGATGATTTAATCCAGTGCCGGGAAAATATAGTTAGGATTATAAGTAGGTAGAGGCCAAACATTGACCCGTTCCATTTCTGTGCATTGGACTAAAAAAATAAAAAATAAAAACATACGAATTTTACTCAGCCATTGTAGAAATATTCTACATCAATATTTAAACCTGGGACTGGGAAATAAAGTTAGGGTTGTAAGTAAATATTAACAAAATACTGACTCGTTCCATTTCTGTGAATTGGGCTCGATTTAAAAAATGAATAAATGAAATAAATAAAAAGATATGAATTTCCTTGTTGTATTAATATTCCAGATCAATATTAAACATGTGGCTTGAAAAAGTCAGGGTTATAAGTAGGTAAAGGCAAAAGAGTGACTTCTTCCTTTTCTGTGACACAAATGGCTAAATTTTTCTGGCAGACCGGGATGATTGGAACGTACAATGAATTTATCATTTTACATTGTTCCGACATTCTGACAAAATATCAGTTTGTAAAGGTGTGGATGAGTTGGTGAAGTCGATTTATTACAGTCGTACCAGCCGTCAAAAGACACGATCTTCTTTTTTGGATTTTCCTTAGTCTTTAAGTTTTAAATGTTATCTTAATTAAAACTGACATTAATCAAAATAGCTCTACACTGTTTTAATCAATATAATTGGGTAAAGCCCTGAGAATGGTGATATAAATCGCCGAAAGATTGAACCTAAAACTTCTACTTCATCACAAAGACTTTATGAAGATACCTCAAAAATTATGTGATTACTGTCCGGACGAAAAAAAACTCTAACTTTAGGTTGGTGATGTCGTCCTATAATAAAATCCGCTGACTTGAAATCAGGGTTATATGTGGGGGTAAAACCCTGAAGATAGTGATATAAATCGCCGAAAGATTGGTGAACCTAAAAACGTCTACTTCATCACAAAGACCTTATGAAGATACCTCAAAAATTATAATGCGATTACTGTCCGGGCGATAAAAACTGTAACTTTAGGTTGGTGATGTTCTGTAATAAAATCCGATGACATGACATCAGGGTTATATGTGGGGGTACAACACTGACTAGTTATTTTTCTGTGAATTTGACCGAAATGGCTAAATTTGCCAGACAGAATGTGATGATTTGATATTATCGTGAAATTGGGTGTTGTGAATTGGTGAGGAAGGGTTGGTGACGTCGTTCTGAGGCCGAGAGGTCGCTTCGACCGGCTTCCAGCCTGTTGCTCATCTGCCCAAGTCCGCAGGTGGCTACGAAGCACCAGGAGGGGCTTCGCCACCCGGGGAGGGGGTGCTTCGCCGCCCTGGTGGCCCGTGGGCCAAGCTGCGCCGACCGCCAGGGGCGCCCCGTCCTCGAGACCTCCGCCGACTTCCTCCACCACAGTCAGTCTAGCTTGCACACCTCTACCGCGACTATCTCTTCCACAGCCGCTCTTTCTCATCACTTCAAGTGCCGCGTCTTACCCACTCGGATGCTGAGCTATCACACCGGCTTCAACATTAAAAGGAAGAGATTTCGCCATGTCTGACGGCTCGTGAATTTTTACAACATCCGTCCCAAAAAAAATTATTTCTCTGGGTTTTTTTTGGGGAGTGTTTTTTTTGTGTTTTGTGTTGTGATCTCAAGTGATTCAGTGATTTCAAGATTTCCTCAGTCATGTTTGGGATTACTCTATTGCTATTTCTCCTTGGTTATCCTTTTAAGGTGAGTCCTATTTTTTTTCTTACTTTTTATACGTATTTTTTTTTCTAGCTATGCTCTGAAAAACACGGTTTTGGATTACCTCTTGTCCTTTCGTTATATCGCGTTTCTCATTTCCGTGTAGTCTTGTTTACACCTGTAAAAAATACCTGTTTAAAAGGGCTAAACTTCAGTCTATTTACACGATTTCAGCGTGCTCATCATCTAACTTCTTCCTCTTAGCTTCCACCTTTAAAACAAAAGTCATTCCACCATCGTGACATGTCCATATCCATAACAAACCATAGCCAAAAAAATCGGATGTTTTTTTCGTCGTTTATCCAACCTGCGATATAAATCGTTTATCGCGCATTCGGTTTTTTTCCGACCCTAAGAAAAGCATCCAAATTTCTTGTATGTTTTTTTTATAATTAAAAGTCAATGTTGAAAACTCCAGCCTTATGTTTACTTCGATCCTGGATTTTTTTTTCAAATACGTAACCTTTCCGGTTTTGGACGTAAAACCACGTGATGGCGAGGTTGGACGTTTTATGACGAATCATACGACGAAAAGGTTTCGACAGGATCACCTTACTAGATTGTAAACACTGACGAAAATGATCACAAAATCATTTTTTTTAAAACGTTGTTTTACACGGTTTTAAAGGTATTGCTATTATGAAATGTAAACTTCATGAATTTATTGCTTGACAAAAACAACTTTACTATTATAGATCAAAAATGAAAGACAATGTTTATATTTGTTTTAACAAAAAATAACAATCCTGGTCCGCCTTGTTTCGCTAGTTTCGTATTTTTAAGTATAACTAAATAACAAACACCTAACATACCTATCAGACTGATGTATCGACTGTAATATATATACTGTATACTTCGCCCATTTTTCTTCCAGATAACATTTTATTAATTGAAACATGTTTTTCGATTTTTGTAAAGACTGAAACGTTTTGATATTATTGACGAATAGTTCTTTTTGACCTTCTTTATCGTCCATTTTTCTCTTAGGCAAAGTTGTCAGTCGTGGTTTGTCAACGTTGACAAGGGTTTGGCTCCGTTTTGGGTCATAGAGAAAAGCCGTTTTTGGTTATGGTAAAAAGACTCGTTTTTCGAATTTTTTCTTTCCCCGTACTTCGGATAATTTCTTCGTCAAGGTGGCCATCTAAGCACCTGCCGGCGAGCATCTGCTCGATTCTACGAAGTTTACCATTAAAATCACCGGCGGTTTTTCGCCTGGGACTGGTCAACATTCGGCCCGGAGGAAGGTGGAAATCATTCTGTCGGGGGGGGGGGGGTTACTTCAAAAACTTCGGCGATGAAGTCCAACGGTGTTTTTTGTACGACGACGCTAAATTCGATTGAAAATTTCTTTATAGTACTAGGTAACTTTACATACTTAAATTGACCAACTGACATCGAAAGTACTAAAATTTCTCATGTAAATACAAAAAGTAAATAAGAAAAATTAGTCAACACACTATCTTTATACATTTCCATCATCATCAGCGTGATTTTCTCCATATAAAAGTTTACTAAATGCAATTTCGGTTTAAATAAAACAATAATTTAACATAAATTACATAAAACAACATCCTAGGATAAATCGTAAACAAACACTCGAACTTGCGAATTTTTATCACAAACTCACAAACAATTTCGGTCTTAAACTACATTTTTCTCCCAAATATTTCATTAATAATTCATAGATTGACATAAATCCATGGAAAAAAGGTCAATATTTTTAGATAGTTTTCATAAAATTAAAGTTTGGTTTATAGCATATATGATTGATTTTTAAAATGGTACCAATTTAAATAAATATTTTTTTATACAAGAAATGCCAAGGAAGGTCAAACTTGACGAGGTGCTTCCGATTTTTCTGTTTAATTAATAGTTGTCATTGGGTCCGTTTAGTTTCCCTCGTTTTCTTGTTTTTTTTTGTTTTTTTTTTAAAATAAACAATCTGTCTTATAAAGCTTCGTAAGTTTTTCAATTTCCTCCAACTTGCTGTATTTAATAAGACCATTAAAAAATTCAGAAAAGGATTCTTTTACGATTTATTACTTTTCATTTAGATTTTATTGTTTATTTCGTTATATATGTTGGGAAATATGAGAAAATAAGAGTTTAAAAGAGTTTTCCTCGTGATATAAAATAGTAAATAAAAAAATAAACTTTTGTTATGTTGAATTTTACGCTTGATGCTTTATGCTGCAAACTTTTCTCTTTCAAACACCCATGAATCTTTTAAATACAGCTCTTGATGGTTATATTCGCACAAGTGCATAAAATACATGCAAATATGTATTTATATATACGATAATGTGCTTGTGTTGAAACAAAAAAAAATTTGAAATTCAATTTTTCAAGTTACGGCGTAAAAACTACTATTCAGATGTCAGCCTGTTATGTTTTTAAGTTTTTATGATCGCATTGCATAAGATTGTTCTATGTTTGACAATTTGTAATAAAAGTAGGGGGTTTGAGTTTTGTTTTTCTATACTTAGATTTATAGAAAACTATGATTTTTTGGTCCAAATTGCTAATTTACTGCTGTGATTTTTTTTTTAATACTCAAGGATTGGATTTTGAATTGAAATTAACCCTGACCCATCGTATTTTTTTGGTTTATAGAATTGTTTAGGGTCTTATTTTATTAAATGATTATGGGCTAATTATGGGCGGAAATTAAGTACAAAGCGAGACTAGTCGAACCGAAACCAGGAATGTGCTTGAGAAATTTAAACATGGAAATGTTCATTTGTTTATATAGACTATTGGTAGATTATTCATTTGGCAGTTTTTATATTGACATTATATAATTTTATAATTAATTTGATTAATTTGTAAGTAGTAATGGATAGAAAAAGTAAGAAATGTTTTCTTGTTTCTTCACTTTTGGATTATTTTTTGTAAATCATTATTTTCCTCATTTCTAAGTTACCTGGACATTATTGTAAATATCCTGAGAATGGGTTGTTTTTACCAGTCTTGGTTTTTATTTAAGAACGGCTAATCTTCGGCTCGACTTAAGCCCCGATGAGCCGGCCGTAAGCGACAATCCTTTTCCAAATATAAAAGGAATCAGTCGACAAAAAAATTTTCTTTTGTATTTTTATTCCCCCCCCCCCCAAATGCCCATCCGGCAAATTCGTAATAAATCTATTCCGGAGCGCACTTGAACCCGAGATAAATAAAGATCCCCGGCCGGACGAATCCGCCGAGCGAGACCCATCGGGGGAGAAAAAAATCCCCGTCCTGAATTAGACGATCTCGGTCCGAACAGAATCGGATTATGGATATTTTATCATATTTTTTTTCACAAAGCGGAAATTTTGAGATTTGTCTAATCCTTGAAACAAGGCCAAATTCGGTGCAATACACAAGGTAGGGTGAAGTCTAGGGTTAAATACTGATAAGTGAACAATTTAAGATCTCCTGGCATCATGTCTTAATCTTAAATAAAGTATAAATTTGTTTAACAAATTCCATGGACTAGCATTTAAAAACAAGTTAGATAAACAATAAATTTCAAGAAAAAAGTCCACGTTTAGAATATTCTCAACATTTCCAAAAAGGACGATTTTTCCAATTTCTTAAGGGGAAAAATTGTCCCAGGTGGTCAAATATTTTATAACGACCTCCTAAGAAGGAAATCTCTATTCACATGATGTAAATTTAATATAAAAACACGTTAAATTTACCCAGTAATCGATGGTAAAAGTTATCATTTTATTTCCTCTCAAAATTGGATGATTTTTCTTGATCCTTCTGGGCGCTTTTTCCCATCATTCCTCGATGAATTTTCTTTTGGTTTTGAAGCGGACAACTTACAAAGCAGCCCGAAGTCCTTGGTAATCGCAGAAACCCCACGTCAAAGTTTGAACCCCCCAGGCCTGGCAGCTTTGAAGGAATTGCGTGCTTGGCACGATGACAACGATGACAGTTATCAGTAACAATTTCAAAGAAGTTATTGATTCAAAAGAAAATATAATTTGTTTAATTTCAAGCTGGGAATTTCATTAAATTTTTTATCTTAAGTTCGTCCTGATCTGTTTTGATATGACTTTTGTGCAAAATCCGCTTTGGACCAAAGACGAAGGAAAGCGAATCCGGATCCTCCTTTAAAATTTTCTCTTTGTTTCTTTTTACATTTTTTTAAATTGTGTTTTTTTTTCCCCAGTGCCAGTCATCAGGAGTGTTCGAACTGAAGATCCTCTCCCTCGAAAACCCCTTGGGGCGGGATTCGATGGGCGAGTGCTGCACCGGAGGCGGAAGCGGCGGAGGCGGCGAGTGCCCTAGGCCGTGCTTGACCCGCCTCCGCGCCTGCTTAAAGCACTATCAAGCCCAGGTGGACTACACGAGCAACTGCACGTTCGGCGATCTCGTCACACCGGTCCTCGGTACGAATTCGCTGGATCTCACGCCGAACGGACACCTCATCTCGTTCCCTTTTGACTTCACATGGCCTGTAAGTAGCAAACGTCAAATTTAACCTTTTGAAAAGCGCGACTGGTTAGTTTTGATAATGACAAGTTTGCATTGCCTTTGGATCAGCTCTGCCTGCCCTAGATTGTATACTTCGATCAAAGGACAAAGTACATCCGTAGTACCTTATAACAAACAATCTGATTTTGTCAGGAATAGCGAGAGTATTCAGATCATCATCATAAACTATAAAATAAAAATCTTAAAAATGACTTTCCTTAGAAAAAAAAATGCTACCTCTAAACTTTACCGTCTTTTCTCTAGTTTTCTCAAAGAAATAAATAAACTACAGAATACACTATTGATCAATATTACAAATACATTATTTCTTCGTGCTAGATAGAGTCAGATGTGCATACAAATCTTTTTTTCCCAATAAATATCAAACACGTTTCATTCTCCTTGGCCTGTTAATAATTTAATCTCGAATCAAAATCTCGATTACAGGAAAGATACATCGGTTTCGATTACATATATGATAAATAGGTCGGTTTTATCTGAGTAGAAACGGCATTTACGTCCTGTTTCTTGTTCTTTTCTTTGTATTTTTTTAATTAATAACGTACCAGTAGGTGCTCGTTCTTCTATAATTAATTATTGCTTTCTTAAAGGAATTTTCGTTTAAATAATTAAATAAGACACGTTATATAAAAAAGAAGCCTGAGACTTGATCTCTTCCTAGTGCTATTCGAACAAAATAAAATCCCTCGTGTTAATCGGAATCCCGTTAATGATTTGAAATAGCAAAATCTCGAGCTTCACGTAATGATTTATTATTTAATATATTAATTATATTTGCTAAAATTATAAATAATTATTAAAGTCAATGAAACCGTCTTTTCCATTTTTCTTCCTGTTTGACAGTTGAAGTTTTTTTATTTTTATTTTTTTTGGGTAATAAGTGACCAATTAGTTCGAAAAGTATACTTTCAGTCATTTTCTTTAATTATTTAATGCCCTTTTCTGAAAATGTACCTAATAGATTTAAAAGAGGTTCACTGTGAAATGCCTGACGAAAAAGTCACAGAAACTCCATATTCTTGATTTTATTTCATAAATTTTGTTATAATTTTTTATAATAATATATTTTATTTATACTTTTTATCTATATATATTTTTTTTAAATTTAAAAAAAATTTCTAGGCTTGACTTGCATTCATAGCACTAATAAAATGTCAATGTTGATAATAATAGGTAAAGTGTTTAGCAAGGAGTAATAAGGGGATTTGACCATATAAATGTGGTTTTAACTATTTGATCTTATTTTTCACTTTATTTATTATTTTCTTGATTTATAATTTAATGTAAATGCAAGTTAATCAAATAAATCTAAATGGTCAAAAAATTTAATAACAAATCAGGATTGTCTTAGTTCCTGCTTTGCTGTCCTAAAAATAGAATTTTCTCGTTTTTTCATATATACATTTTAAAATAATCTTTAATCTAGTTGTTATTTAAGAGAAGATGATATTGATAATAACAAATTTTTTTAGAAAAATCATTGGATATAAGAAAAATAATATTTGTCTCGATTCTGTGTCTTTCTTCGTCAGTTTAAGCAGAGCTTATTTTATTTATTTTTTCAAAGTTAAATATTTTTTATCGTATTTTGTACTGTGGGATTTAAGAATAGTTATTTTATTTTGTTACATATAGTACGTTATATTATTTTTTAGTAATCATAAAATCCACTCGGTTTTTTCGGAGTTGAATTTAGAGCCGGCCAACTTATTTTAAGTTAAAATATTTGACGAAACTGTAGCATCGGAAGCGTGGGAATTTTCCCGGCTACTGATTTAGAAGCCCCCCTGAAGTGCTTAATCCGTTCGCTTTCCTCAGTGGCCTTTCTCCGCTTTTAATTTAGGAAAACCCGGGAAAAGTTAGCCGAACGTCCTACGATAGGTTTATTTAAAATCAATTATTAGATGAAAATAATACAGCCATCAATTATTGGTCCAAGGGAAATTGTGTAGGACTTGGGAAAAAATTCTACCCGGAGTTAATCTTGTCTTTTGTATATAATATTATAATTCATCAACATTGACATATATTTCAAATGAAGGCTTTATTTTATAAATTACTGCAGACAAGAAAAAATAAAGATATCTAATTTATTAATGCCTTGTTTCAACAAAATTCATTAAGCTTTATAATATTCTGAGAAAGTAAAATTTTGCCTAAATAAACCACAAATTAACATTCTTTTTTTAAATGTATTGTACAAATGCTTAACCGTTATCGTAAAACGTTTATATTTCAGCAAAAGTTGAAAAGTCCTTTTTTATTTTTAGTCGTAGGATGGAAAAAACAGAATTAACAATTGGTGAGAATTGCGCGTTAATTGTGAAATAGTGTTGCAAGTGGGAAAGTCGATTTTTCCGTTAATTGGCCAATTTTGATTTTAAAACTAGAAGGGGCCTCAAAAATTTAACAGGGTTCTTTGAATATTTAGACAAAATTGCATAGTGGGAAAACCTCGGTTTATCAACCTGTAATTTTTTTTAGGGTTTTCCAAATTATTAAATCAATGAAAATATAATTAAACCAGCCGAAAAGATTTATTAATAGTTAAGTCTGTATAAAGCTTTGTCAAACTTTTTAGTTGAAAATTTTGATTTAAAAAAAATCTTGTAGCTTGAGTTCTTAGTTCCAAAACCCTGTCTAAAAAAAACTAGTAGGATAAATCAGATGGGATATATATATTTTGAATATTAATAACAATAATTTAGTGAAATAAAAATAAACTGTACATAAAATAAAACAAAATACTTTTACTTTATAATTATAAATTCTCTAAAGTTCTTTAAGCATTTTTAACGGTAAAATTAATTTAATAATTTTACTAGATGTTTTAAAGTTTTCCTATGCGGAAGTTTGATCAGGGCTTTGTTTTATAGCTTTGTTAACCTATAAAAATCGAACATTTTTGATATTATTTTAAGCCTTTTAAATTTTTATTTAAATTGGTTGGTTCAGTTTGAATTTTGTTTACGTGAATTTAACTGGTGTTATAAATTGATATTTTAACATGGTTACAAGCCTAGGGTTTCTTTTTGTGTTGCCCTTGCCCACAAGAACATGTAAAAAACTTATCAAACGAACTAATCGAAAGATAATTAATCCCCTTTGTTTTGGGTGTTGTACGGGCGTGGAGGAGGTTTGGGGGTCGTCAGAGGACGCCATCTGGCCCAATTTTTGCCCATTATGCAGTTACGAATGGTCGTTTAAGTGTGCCTTATCCTGGGGGATGACGAATCCCACTTGTGCGCCCTATTTATAGTGAGGCCGTGTTCTGTTATGATATTATTTTTGGGGGGCCCGATGCTCCTCTGGCCTAACGCCACTTATAGACACAGGGGCAAACCTTTAACAAGCCCTATGCTGAGTGAAATTTCATAAAAAGGCGGAACGGAAAGTCATCAAGAATGGATTGCCTAGGTTTCATAAAACGGTGCTAGTAAATTAATGTCTGCAGATTTAAAAATAATGCTCTAATTAACAATATAAATAAAGAAAAATCCAAATAAATAAATGTAATAAAAATAGCTAGGCGTTTCTTCTATACCTCTCAGGACTATTATTTCGTAATTGATGACGTCGTAAAAGTATGAAGTAACATTCTTATTAATAAACAAGCATTGTATTTATATTAAAAGTTTCACTTTCAATTTTAATTTAAATGTTTTTTAAAAGATTAAATCATCGTTTTACACGATGTGACAGTTCAAGTGAGGAAAATCAATTTATTTCTGTACGCCATTCAATCCTGACAACTTGGCAAGACTTTCACATTCTCATTCATGCCATGAGATTTATTTGTGAATCCTTGAATTTTTATTGTTTTTGCTGTTGTTTTTGTTTTGTCTGTACAATGAAATATTAAAAAATAATATTTCTGGTAGATGTATATATTGCTGAAACTTTTCAGTAAGGACAGTAATGTATTTGAAAGGCCTTTCCACCTTAGCTTGTTATGTTTTTGCAGTTTTTTTCTTTGTCACGGGTGCACATTTAAAATACATTTTATTGAATCGTAACGGTTGTCATTTGCTTTCAACGGTTCAGATAAAAGGGAGAAAAGTGGAATCGTCATAAACCAATCCAGGTTGATTTACTGGGTTCGTTTTTCTCCGGGCTACCGTGTCGATACGGGCAGTAAATACTTCACTTTTCCTCCAGTACGCCACTACCGTGGATAATGGGCAAGGCTACTGACTCCAGTTTTGACAAAAACCGATTCGTAACCGGTGGGCGAGACTCGGATCATACCTGGAAACGTCCTTCAAGGATTTACACCGAGGGGGAAATCGGGCCCCGATAATTATAAGAACGCTTTTGGGGAAACAGGTTGAATTGTAACAATTAAAAGGGAGGGCATTTTTCCGAGGGGCAATTATACGTTTTGTACAGGGGTATGTGGATGGTTTTTGCTTTTTTTATATTTTTTATTTGAGGGGGAGAACTCTTAAAGCCCACTAAAGGCTGCCCTTAGGCTGTTTCGCTTCAAAGTAGGGAAAAAATTCAAATAACTATGAACCGTTTGTTTTGTATTTTATTTAACGTGATCTAGTTGGTATTCATTTCACATTTGGGCCCAAACCAAAATTTCTCGATGAAGGAAATACCAAAATTGTCCCATTCCTTTCTCCTATCTCTCTCTCTCTCTCTCTTCTCTCTCTCACTCTCTCTCTCTCCTCTCTCTCTCTTCTCTCTCTCACTCTCNTCCTCTCTCCTCTCTCTCTCTCTCTCTCTCTCTCTCTCTCTCTCTCTCTCTCTCTCTCTCTCTCTCTCTCCACCCCTCCTTCCATATCTATACATTTTTTCTAAAGTTTCTTACTTATTCTTATATCTTACTCCATCCATCGAATTTTTCTCTGCTTGCAACAGGTTTTCTTACTTTTCTTTCTTTGTTTCTTTCTTTCTCACTCCTCCCTCTCTCTATCTTTTTATTTGTCCCTTTATTTATCTGTTTCTTCACTAACTTTCTTACTTGCCTTCTCTCCGTCTCGTTCCTTCTTTTTTGCTCCTTATTTTTCTTTTCTTACTTGTAACTTGTCTTCTCTCTTTTCCTTTCCCATCTCTGTAATGTAATTTATCTTCGTGTTCAGCGAATTTCTTACTCTTGCTCTCTCCGACTAGTTCTTTGTTTTTCGCCTTATATATATTTTCCTATTTGTAATACTTGTAACAGCTTTCTTTTATTTATTTCTCTGTCCATCTTTCTATCTATATATCTATGTCTTTTCTCTTTGCCAGCTAAGCCTTTGAGGTAAGAAGCGTTTTAGTTTCACTTGGTTTTGGCAAAGATTTTTTTAGCAGTCCTGTCCATTTATTTGCCTTTATCATAGGTGAAATTATTTTATTGACTGTTTTTGGAATCCTTCGCTATTTACTTCGGTTATCCAGTACCCAGTAAAAATTGAGACTAGGCGGACTAGGAAAACCAGACTTCTTGGACATTCAAATTCATAAATTTCCTTTGAAATAATTGTTCTAATAAGTTTAAAATTCGTTTTTGGCCCTGCGTTGTTTGTTTGATTATCAAATACCGAATTCGATTAACCACGGATTGTCCAGAAATTAATTTACTTTAACTTATTAAAATTATTTTGTATCCATTCTATATCGGCAATTCTGTAAAATTGATCTTTAGGCAGATTTCTTTCTGTTTGGTAATAGATTTTCCTGGCCAAGAGACAAATTGACTATCACTACAAAGTCACTGCCATAAACAAAGAACGAGAACTTTGAAAAATACCGCAAACAATACGCCAATATAGAAAAGGACCTAACTGACCTTCAAAGGGCAATTAAAACTGACATACAAGAAAACCTATCGATTTTTAATTGACTGTCACTGAAAACAATGGTGTTTCTTGTCTCAATACAAACAATATGCCACTTTAAAAGGAAAACATCCAGAACAATTATAGATGACATTTTACAATGAACAATGCTGGCTCCTGATTGACTGTTATTGCATAGTTCCATTAACTACGCCATAGCATAGGTCCATTACCCCAAGAGGAATTCTCACAATTTGTTGGTTTTTGTTTGACGTTTTCTCGAAACCCTTCCCTTTTTGTTTACTCTAATCCGTGTCAGATGTAGTGTTCGGTCTCCAGATTTCAACCGCCTGGGTAGGAAAAAAAGGAAGGAACCCCGAGGTGATCCCGCAAGTACCTGAACGTCTTTTCGACAGTTTTGTGAAAAGGGGTCGTAATAATCATAAGGCGAAGTATAACAATTAAAAAGGGCGGCATCTATGGGCGAGATATATGGGCAACCCGGCCTCCGGCAATTACACGTTATATCCTTGTTTTTCCGGCTGGATTTCTGGAGAGAGTGGAGCGCCTGTGGGAACTTACTCGGCGGTGAGTAACGGTGCTCCCGGCAACCGGTCCACCTCATTCATACAAAACATCATCAATTAGCAGTCGGGCTTTTTCCCACACCTTTTTCCACATCACGGCCTTATAAGCATTCAATATTAAAAATTAACCTGCGTGTCTTTTTTTTTTCAGGGGACTTTCTCTCTCATCGTCGAAGCCTGGCACGACACGAACACGACGTCGAGCCTGTCTGGTAAGCCCTTTTAAAACCCTTTTTCCTATGTCAACCTAAAACTTACGAAATATCAAAATCCATTTTTGTCATCCCTCGCAATCTTATTCTACTTAAAAATCTTCAAACTCAGAAGTAAACTAAATGCAAAGTAAACCCAAAAAAAATCACAATCCTTTTCAAAATTAAAAAAAAATACACAATGGAATCGCATTTAAAACAACTTTGGCAATTTTATTCCCGACCGGATTTCAATATTATAACAGAATTTCTGGAAAACAGATTTTGGTTTTGTTTCCTTGCCCTAATCCCATTTGTATAAGCCTTCACAAACAACGGTGAAACAGACAAATATTTTTTATTTGTCATTCATCCCGTATAACAATAACATGAGAGTATAAGATGGAAAATACAGTAGGTTACGATAAAACAGACGATTATTATTGCAAATTATCGACTGGAGATGTATGAAATGAGGGTTTTAAGTTTTAAACATATTTTTATAAAGGGTTACGAAACAAATAATGTTTTTTCTATTCTTAAAATTAAATAATTAACTCATAAAAGAAAAATAATCCAGTACACAGGAATAAAATTCTGATTAAAGAAAGACAATAATCTACAATATTTTGATTTTTATGTTTAAAAACGCTTCAAACCTTTAAGTTAAACATAATCTAAAATTTCATTTTATTTTTTTCTAGTCTTAACTTACAAATTAATACACACAGGAAAACAATGATTAAAATATAAAATAGATACAAGCAAATAAAAAGTTTTTAAAATTTTTTAAAGTTAAGTTAACTACAAATAAAAGAACATAAGAAAAATAAAGAACAGAAATCAGCTAAGTTTCTTAGCTACGTTTTCTGATAACTATGCAATAAGACAAAATATTTTTTATTCATTTTCTATGTTTGTATAACAAAATTAAATGTGTTCTACACGTTCTTATCAAGTCTTAACTTCATATGACACTAAAAAACACAAATTAGTGCACACAGGAAAGAAAAAGTACAGAAGTTAAAGTTTATTTTTGATAACTATGCAATAAGGCAAAATATTTTTTTATTTACTTCCTTTCTTTTCTAATTCCCTTTCAGTCTTTGAAAAAAAAATTTAAATATGTTCTGGAAGTTTTTTTTTCCGATTTTAACTTCATATGCTACTAAAAAGTACAAATAAGCCTACACAGAAAAGAAAAAGAACAAAAACCAGTTAAGTTTTCTTCTGATCAGTAAACAACAAAAAATATTTTATATTTGATTTCTGTGTTCTAAATATGTTCCGAAAGGTTTTTTCTTTTCCAAACTATAAAAATTAAAAATTAGCGCACACCAAAATGAAAACTTCTTGTCAGCTAAGTTTCCTCCTAATGCAGTAAGATTCATAGTATTTCTTTTATTCTTTTTTGTTTACTTTCTATGTTTGAAAACCAAGTTAAATCCATTCTAGTAGTCTTTTTTTTTCAATGATAATATTATTGGGTTGTCCGGAAAATAATGCAGGATTTTGGTATTAAACAAAAAAAAAAGAAACTAGTTACTTTAAAGCAATGTTCTTTAATCAAAATAATTTCCCATACTCTCAATACATTTCTCCCAACGTGTTGGTAANTCATTTGGAAGAGGATTAATAAGTGTTGACATTCATACAAATGAGTAATCCTGTAAACGTAAACAGAATATTTTATATAGATTTTTTTTAATGAAAACTTAAAAACCTGCATTATTTTCCGGACAACCCGATATATGCTGCTAAAGCATTCCCAATATGCTTGACAGAAACGAAAATGAGTAGAAAGAACATGTTGGATTTTTTCAGTTAATTTAGCAATAAGATAAAATCTGTTTTTATTTGTTTACTTTTGTTAAACAAATTTAAATATGTTCTGGAAGATTTTGTTCTGTGCATAAATTCAAAATAGACAAATTAGCTTAAAAAAAAACAGAAACCAATAAAGTTTTCTCCTGATAACTATGTAGTAAGACTTTTACTTTGTTCAATATGATTTGTAAGTTCATCTGATATTTCCAATCAAGGAATAAAGTGTGGAAATGTTGCACATATCAAGAAAAACTAGTAGTTCTTAGTTTCACCTAGGTAGGACTTGATTGCCTTCTTGTAACACAAGGACTTGTCGATTCTCACTTTTGCAAGCAATTCGACAGATAAAAGTCGCCGCAAGAGTGTATTATCGAGTTTTTTTTCTCTTCCTTCCAGTCCAATACAACACACGGTATGATTAGGAAAAATCCATTGTTCCAGTTCCTATCTTCAGATCTGTTTTGTTCCTATGAGAAAGGTTGCGAAACAGATTCCCAACGGGCGGCCGAAACGTACAACAGGTGTTCATCCCCTCATTTGGCCTGCTTGTCCTGCTTTTATGGTCCTTGGAAACTTCTTTTTATGGCCCAGGGTGTCGAGCCTGTTGATACCTATGTTTACTGGCCTAGATGGGAAATTTTTGTGAAATTACGTGAAAGACGCGAGCTCCGCCTGAAGATATTTATTTTCCGCAGAATTATGACTTGACGTTGAAGTTTAACCAACTTCCTCAAAAATGTGTGGTCTTTACCGTTAGTTAATGATTATTTGGAGATCGTGAGATGCGATCTGGTGTGGCGTAGGTTTTACGAAAACATTTTCTTTATCGTGCCAACGTTTCGATCTTTATTGAGATCATCTTCAGGGCTCAATGTGTGCTTTCTGTGTAAGTGCCCTGTAATAAAGATCGGATGTGGCACGATAAAGAAAATGTTTGCTAATACCTGATGCGATCTGGTGTGACGTCGGTTTTAGAAAAATATTTTTCTTATCGTGCCAACGTTTCGATCTTTATTGAGATCATCTTCAGGGCAAAGAGTGCTTGTTTTCTGTGTAAGTATCCTGAAGATGATCTCAATAAAGATCGAAACGTTGGCACGATAAAGAAAATGTTTTTCAAAAAGCTACGTCACACCAGACCGCATCTCACGATCTCAAAATAATTCTTCAAAAATACCTCAAGCTTTCTCCTATTATATTTTACTTAATGAAATAAATCTGGTCATTCTTTTTTTTGTGAAAGAGGCAATAGTTTTTTACTATTTTCTATTTTCCCAGTCATCTGACCTAAATATTTCAGTATAGGAAAGGGGCTTGAAGCGTTTTGCTCGTCCCGGAGCATCGTGCTCCGCTTGTTCTCGCTGTATATGCCTTACTTTAAATACTCATAAATAACACACTGAACATGGTGCGATTTCATTCTACATTGTGGAATGAGGTCATATTTGTTGTTGTTTTGATTAATGTTCTTGATAGTCTTCGTACATGATAGTTGCTTGTTTTATATAAATTTACATATAGATATATATATATATATATATATATCTTCGGTATGATAGGAGGTTGTTCTTTAATTTTCTCCAAGTAGAATCTTTCATTTTCCTTTTTCCTTTCTGGAATTCGTTAATTAGGGTAAATCGGGTTTGTTTTCGGACGATGCTTCGATTATTGTGACAAGGCCGGGGGTGTTCCCACGTCTGGTATGACCCACCGAAACTTTTCCCAGAGAGATAACTCTCGCTGAGGCGAATACAAAACAGATCGAGCCGGGAATACAGCCGAGAAACCCTGTAGATAGGCATCTCGTCGACATTTGTATTCAGACGGCCCGGGACCTCTCCGTGCTCTACCAATTACCTTCTTAGTCCTTACAGTCTTCACCCCCGCCTTCACCGCTGGCTCTTAAACGCTGAATTAATACGATCGGCCTTCTCTCGGATCCACGCTTACCAATTACCAAGGGTCTCGTTTAACAGAAACAAATTCAAAAGTTTACAAAAAGCACCGAGGTGAAGGGTTCCTCTCGGAGGTCAAAGACAATGCGAACTCTCCACAACAAAACCGACTCAAATATTTTCAAAAGTTAAAAACTGCCAAACTTACATCAATAACATTCAAGAATCTTCAGAATAGGTATTTATTATTATTATTTTCAATACAATTACCATTTGAGAAAATATATAAAGTAGATATACCATCGTTACTATTAGCTACAATAATTTTCTTTACCCTAAGTTATTATAAGATTAGATTTAAGCTAATAAAGGTTTACTCTAATGAGTTTTTCAATCGCTTTAACTTTATTTTTAAATTCATTAGATTTCGTGATCCGATTGACCAAATAACATCTTTCAATTAATTAATCTTGATGTAAAGTATTGGTTGAGATAAAACAGTCAGTGTCACGAGCGGGATTCGAACCCACGACCTTCGTCGTGGTAGAGCAGCGGCGTTTTTAGCCGAAGGTCGTGTGTTCGAACCCCGCTCGTGATTAATTTATTTCTAGACTTAAACATTTGTCAGATTACATGAAGAATTATTGTTCAACTTTTCATTAGGGTTTCTAATATATATATTTATTTTATTATCAGTCCAGTGAACTATTCAGAAATGTAATAGGTTTTAAGGAAAAAATCATTATGAACAATTTGACAATCTGTTCTTTTTACTTGTGTATTTTGTATTTTTTTAAGGCTAGAGAAAAAAAGTACTTTTCAAACTTTCAAAACTTCATTTCTTGATTGGAACTATCCGATAGGCTTACAATCGTGCTCAATAAATTAAAATTCTTATTGCATAGTCATCAGGCGGAAATTGAACTGGCTCTGTTCATTTTCTTTTTTGTGTACGCTTATTTATATATGTTTAAGTTAAGATTAGAAAAATAACATTTTTAAATATATTTCGCTTGGCTTTCTATCACGGAAATTAAATTAAAAAAGAAAGTAAGTAAATAAAGAAAATTTGGTTTTATTATATAGCTATCTGAAGGAAACTCGAATGGTATCTGTTATGTTTCGTTCCTGTTTAATCTAAAGTTTACTTTTTATAGTTTCGTCTTATTGCATAGTTATCAGAAAAAGAACTGGTTCCTGTCCTTTTTCTTTCCTGCTAATTTTTTATTTTTTTGGGCATATAAAGTTAAGACTAGAAAGGAAAAATGCATAAAAGAAATTTTCGAAGAGAAACTGAAGATTTCCTAAAAATTGCCTTTTTAACAATCAGAAGGAAACTTAGCTGGCTTTTGTTCGTTTTTCTTCCTGTATAGCGTATGTATTATTTTAGTTGCATATATTTAACTTTGTTTTTCAAGACAGAAATAAGACTTAAAAAAAAGAATAAATGTAAATCAAAAATATTTTGTCTTATTGCATACTTATCAGAAAAACCTAAGTAGTTCCTGACCTTTATCTTTATTTTGTCTTTGTTTAGAGGCATATAAAGTTAAGATTATAAAAAAGATTTAGCTCTGTTTTCCAACAGAGAAAGTAAATAAAAATATTTTGTTTTATTGCATAGTTATCCGGAGAAAAAACCAAGTGTCCCTGTTTTTCTGTCTTTATAAATTTAAAACTAGAAAAAAGCTTTGACTTTGTTCAACGGAGAAAGTAAATAAAAATCATATTCTGTTTTACTGTTGCATTGTTATTAGAAACAGACCTTAACTGATTTATTTTTTTGTCAAATACAAAAAGGTCAGTTTTTACTTACATGTTCTTTATTTGGCATATAAAGTTAAGACAAAAAAAGAAAACTGAATTATTATTGTTTATGTAAACACTTGTAAAAGTCAGAAAAGTGTTTGATTCCGTTAATAAATAATATTTCAAGCGTTAACCCTTTACAAAAAAATACACGTGAGTTCTCAGAAATATCGACTTAGTAGTTGTAGACCCTACCCTACTTTTGACAAATGATAGGTCAATTATTGTAATGCTAGGCGGTGCCAAAGTAGGATAGGTCTTAATTTAGTTGCTTGCTCCAGTTTTACCGTTTAGAAAATATAATTTTGTTCCCATACACACTCATTCACGTCTAACGTGTTATTATTTTCACAAATAGTTTTACGTTAAATCAAAACCATAAAATCACTAATTATCTTTTGTTTAATATAAAGGTCTATAGGTGGATGGTTGTAGTAGGAATGAAAGAAAATAAGAAAAAGGCATAGTTTCATTTTTGTGATTTTAAATAGATAATAGAAATTTCCATATGGAAAATAAGTATATTTGTCTCCTTAGATTTTGAGTAATAATACGTTAAATTATTCTAGGTGAGTTAATTTAATTGCTGTCTAATTCAGTTAATAATTGGTACTTTTCATCCTTGGCTATTGATAAGCACGCATAAACATAAATTATGTATTCAGAACGTCAATTCTTTTTCTTTTTCTTTTCATGGGATCTGAGATTTAGTAGTGTTGTGCATTGGAGAGGTCAATTGCGATGTCTATTTAAAATAAATCATCGGAATTGGCTATCCAGTTGCGTTTTGAATAGTCTCTCGGACCTGGGTGCTGTGTTTTTCTCCAGTTTTCCCAGCCGTTTGAAAGAGAGTGGAATGCCTTTTAAGGACGATTTCGCTTCCTGCCACCGATAAGACATGGAGAAATGGACCGGTCAGAGGGTTCAAGGACTGTTATGCATCGTCGTGACGGTCTTATAGTAGCTATTAATAACGATACTTTTTCCCACGTACTGGAGGCTCGCATTCCAGCCACCTATTTCTCGAACTTTCCCAAAGGACCTGTCTGCCCTCCGACGAACGTCCTCGGGGATTTCGTACCGGGATTGTCTAAGGTCCTGTTTTCGAGAAAACCGATTTAAGGAGACCTTTTATTTTGGCCTCTCGATTGGAATCCGGCGGAGGAGCGAGAGCGAGAGGGAGACGTCCGAAAGGAAGAGAGGGGGAGCAGAGATTCGTGGGAAAAGAGCTGATAAGTTGCCCGTGCATACCTCCGTGCTTCCCCTCCCCGCAGTTCCACTTCACTATTACCAACCTAACCCGCGCACCTTAATTTACCTACTCCTCTCAATACACCCCTTAATCAAATACAATTAACGGGCAAAAACGAGGGGAAACCAAATATTTACTGGGAAGAGTCTCAGGACCCCGTGGGCCCCGGGGGTACTTCGCGATTCGGCGTAAAACACTTCGAGGTCCATCGCTAAAACTCATTTCCCATATTTCTCACCTGCAAGTCCACTCAAAATAAACAAAATCAAGAAAAAAGTATCTTCCATAATCGTTATAGAAAATCCAAAGGCACACACCAATCAATGAAACGGCGAGATTACGCGGACCGGATGAAAACTAAAGACAAACCTAAAAACAATTACTTAACTTAAGATGATTTCTTTAAAATCAATGTTTTGTTATTGAAACTGGCTGTGTGCCTCTCCCTACTTGTACCCTGACCTGAATACCCTCTACTTTAGCCTCCTCTGAAGATGGTGAGCATTGAGCATCAGAAATAAACAAAAAGTCCTGAACCGCATAAAATCAGGTTATTAGACACCACTGGCTTCTGACTTTTTATTACATTTCTATAGTTATATACTAGGTTCATCGCTAAAGCCCACTTCTAACGGTATTTTCATTTGCAAATCCACTCAAAATAAACAAAATCAAGAAAGATATGTTCCATAATCGTTATAGTATTCAGAAATCGTGAGATGCGGTCACCGAGAGACCGCATCTCACGATTTCTGAATAATTATCGATTAACGGTCACTAATCACCACACAAATCGTTATAGTTTGAAAGTCCAAAAGCAACACCGTTCAACGAAACGGCGAGATTACGCGGACCAGATGAAAACTAAAGACATACCTCAAGACAATTACTTAACTTAAGAGGATCTCTTTAAAATCCATGTTTTATTTTTGAAAGTTAGTTTGTACCCTCACCCGAAAATCGTCTATTTTAACCATAAAAACCTCTGAAGATAGTGAGCAGCAGAAATAAACAACAAGTCCTAAACCGCATAAAATCAGGTTATTAGATAATGATTTTGTTATACATTTCTATAGTTATACACGAGGTTCAGTGCTAAAACACATTTCCAGGAGTATTTTAATTTATAATTCCACCACCTTTCACATAAATTAAAAAAAAATGCTTCCATGATCGTTATAGGTTGAAAAGAGCAACAAAACACCCTTTTGCCTAGGGCCAATTGATATGAACAGTTCATGTGGTAGGTCTATTACCGTCAAAAAGTGGCATTAGGAAATAAATAAAAGTGATTCCAGGCCCCCTCGATGATGATATCATCAATAGTTTTTTTGTGCTAATGTGAAAATAGGGTGTTGATGTATCGGGTGTGAGATCTCTTCTTTTTATGTAGCTTGGTCGTTTTCGATCATTTTTATGTACCCCTCGTTTTTGGGCCCGTTCGTTATCAAGCTCTGATGATGGTTGATTAAAGAAAGCAGATTGTGATCGCAAACGATCAAGCTACATGTTTAACATAGTAATATGTACAAGATATTAAGAGGGCATTTTACACTCTTTTGTTTATTTTATTGTTCTCGTTTTTATTTTTTATTTTTATTTTATTTTAGGAAACAAAAGATTGATAACAAGGCTGACGACGCAGAGATGGCTGGACGTCGGATCGGACTGGACCCCGGGCGGCACTGAGGGTGCGCTCAGGTTCGAGTACCGAGTCACCTGCGAGCCTCACTATTACGGAACCGGTTGCGCAGTGCTGTGCAGGCCTCGGGACGACAATTTCGGCCATTACACCTGCAGCGAAAACGGCAGCAGGATCTGCACCGAAGGGTGGGACGGCGAATACTGCACGACGCGTAAGTCATTCCGCACACATGCAGATCCCGGGTCGGTGAACCGAGGGGAAAAAAATTGTACCCGAGAAAAATCGGCAACGGCTTGCATAATCAGAGTGAAGAAGGGAATCGGTGATAATTGGAGGAAGGCTGGGAGGAAAGTGGTATAGCCGTGGGAAAGGCTACCTACGGATGGACCGGGTCCGGCAGCTGCCCCGACCTCTTTTTCTTCTCCGACTCCCTCTCCTCCCATTCGTATTTTGTACCCTCTTATTATATACAATAGAGCACGGCTTTACTTCTCACTGCGGACTTTTCATTGTAAAAAGATTACCCAGGGATCTGCAGACCCTTTATGTTTACTTTACAAAACGACAATATATTAACCCTTTTTTGTTTTTGTTTTTTGCAGCGAAATGCTTGCCTGGTTGTGACGCCCAGCACGGACGCTGCACGAATCCAAACGAATGCATGTAAGTTCTTATTAATATTCTTTTTAGTTTTTTTTAAGCCGAGAAAATAGTGGGAATTTATTAGATAGCGGTTCTCAAACTCATTTTCCCTCCTGCTAATTGGGAACGATGGAGTGTTTTAATTACAGTAACGGCCTACCTCCAGGATTTGAGACGTTCACGGCGGAAACCTCGTTCTTAAGATCCATGGGATCTTTTCAGCAGAATTCGCCCGAAAAGAACAAAACATAAATTCATAATGATTTTCGCACAGTGATCATATTAGACTCGGCCGTTTTTTTTTCATCCCGGTGTATATTTTGATCTGACTTGACCTGAAGATGGCCAAGTGCCGAAACATTCAAACAAAACATCAAATAGTCCGGGATTTAATTTATTCTCTCTTGACATAGTGACATTTTTTCAATTCAGCTTTTTAATTGTTTATTATTTTTAAATTGGTTTTAATTTGAAATAGATTCGAGTTTTGTCATTAAGTCGGGATTTTAAAAGCAGGGATAAACGGAAACGGAGAACCGGTACCGGCTAGGTTTCGGTTCAGTCGCACGGTGACCCTCGTCATGTGTCATTCGGCCTGGTTCAAATTTGTCAAAAAGGGGATCGATTTTGCCGGAAGCCGGTTGGGAAAAATGTGTTCCGGTGCCCGGCCGGTGGATCGTCTGGCCTTGTGGTGCCGAGGTGAACCTTTTCTCACGACACAACTCGGATCCACTCCATTACACAACCACTCCTACTATTATCGCCGTAATCGTGGCTTATTTATTTTCGGATCGATCTTGTGTCGGGGGGCGGGGGGGGGGAGAAAATTAATTTAGGAATTTGCCCGTTTCCGAGCCGATGGATCGTTTTCATTAGTTGGCCCGACTTCAGAAACCTTTGTAGACAGATGTAAAAGACAAATCTTTTTAAATTAACAACCCCGCAAACTTTCTGAGACGTTTCATCAAAATTACACTTGCTTTTAAAAAATTTCCTTTATAATTTATTTAAAATAAACCTTCACATATATACATTTATGTAGGGAAGTTGTGTTTCGTTGTTGAACTTTAACCAAGCCGAGACATTCGACTTTCACCGGGACGAACTCTTCAATTAAAAGGCGAAATTAAACGGACCGGATGAAAACTAAAAACACACCACAAGACTTAACGATTTAGCACAGAATGTCCTGAAAAACCCCCTTTGGTTCATGAACCCGGCTTTCGGCTCTCCCCACTTATAACCCCGACCTGAAAACGCACCGCTATAACCATAAACACCTCTGAAGGTGATCGAAAATAATGAACAAAAAAATACTTAAACCTCGTAAAATCACGTTATTAGACAGGCTTCTGGCTTTGTTTATACATATATAGTTGTATTCCATGTCCATTTCCCAAGGTATTTAAACTCCTGTACACCTTCCACACAAAATAAACAAAAACAAGAAAAAGACTTTATTTGGCATGGGCGTGATAGTTTTGAAAGTTCAACGCCAAAAACACGACAAGACTTAATAATTTAGTACAATATGATTGCAGACACCGTTGAAGACTATGAGAAGCAAATACAACATCTGACAGGACAAAAAAAAGTAAAAATAAACAGAAACTACCTTAACAACATAAATTCATGTTATTAGATACTATGGGCATCTGGCTTTGCTCATATATATTTATAGTTATAAAAAAATACACAGATAAAGTTTCGTTCAAGAACATAAGAGTCTCTTGAACCAACGATTTTTTTTTTGCCATTCAAGACCAATTTGTTGACAGAATGTCCTGAAAATCTCAGTTTGATTCTACATTTGGCTTTTTGCCTCTCCCTACTTAACCCTTGACAACATTTTTATCATGAACAACGCTGACGATGACGAGAAGAAGAAACGCTTCGGACTGGCCAAAAAGACGATAAATACAGATAAGCTAAAATAAACAGAAACCATATAAACAATATAAAAACATACTCAGAAAGAAAAACGTTGATCCTCAAATCCGAACTTCTGAACACTATTTGGCACATATTTTCACTCGACTAGTAACTATTTTGGTTTGGGTTCTTTCTTTTTAATATTTGTTTTTAATAAAACCGATATCAATAGATAACAGAAGATCTGTACTGTACATTATCTGTGAACTATGAAATGAACATTGATTTTTTGCTTCTTTCCAATATTAATTTACATTTTAAAGTCCCCATCAAATTTTATTCACCCCCTCGGGCTTCATAATCAAATAGGTCACGGAAAGGAACGGGGTAAAAAAATCTAACAATGTAAATGGACCGGCCGGAACGCTGTGTGGAAAAAAAGTGGGAACCGGCGTACCCTCGCACTCGTGACGACTTCTAATGATTGCTCTAATGAAATGTTGGGAAACTCTTTTGCCTCCCTTTTAACTAGGTGGCTGTTTTTGCCTCAGTCCGTCCCACCGACAGTCCACCATTGTCGTCGGACGACAATGAGTGCCATTAGATCGACGACAATGTCCCACTCGTGGCACCCTTGTGAAAAGGAATAATTAAAGGCCTGTCTTTTACATCAACCAACAAGGAGGTAATTTGTAAAGACAAAACTCAAAAAAAATCTTAATTCACTTTTAGAATATTTCACAAACCGAGAGTTGAATTAGTCGTTTTTGTTAATAATTTCTTGTGTTTCACGTGATTAATTAATGAAGAGTAGCTAGAAAGAGTGTTAATTGCCGACTTTCCTTAAGAAAGTGATGTTTAATTGAATTTTGTAATAATAGACCCACGAGCCGTGTTAATACGGCGCGACCCAATTCCCCGGCGAGGTGGCGTGATCGCCGACAATAGTCCCATTGACGGTCAATTATGTTTCAGATGTCATAGCGGCTGGAAAGGAAGGCTGTGCGACAAGTGCGAGCGCTACCCCGGCTGCTTGCACGGCACTTGCCAAAAACCGTGGGATTGCCTGTGCAACGAGGGCTGGGGCGGTCTTTTCTGCAACCAGGATCTCAACTACTGCACTAACCACCTTCCCTGCCGACACGGAGGCACTTGCTTCAATACCGGCCAGGGATCTTACACCTGCAGTTGTCCCCCTGGATACACGGGGACCGACTGCGAACACAAAATCGACGGTTGTTCTCACAAACCTTGTCTAAATGGGGCAAAATGCATCGTAAGTATAATTGATTTAGTCCATTTTTGCCTGTATTTTTTGTGTTTGTAATTTTAATTTTTTGTTGTTGTCTTGAAGGATGAAGGGGCGGGAGGATATAAATGCGAGTGCCCCTCTGGTTGGAAAGGCACGCATTGCGAGAATTCAGCGGTGACGTGTGGTCATCTGCCATGTCAGAACGGTGGGACTTGCGAAGATACAGCGACCGGCTACTCGTGCTCCTGTAGCCCTGGATTTTCCGGTCAAGACTGTTCGGTGGAAGTGGACTTGTGTCAGTGCCAGAACGGTGCGACATGCACTCCAGAAGGAAACTGCATCTGCCCGACGGGCTTCTCCGGATCTCACTGCCAGACCAACGTAGACGACTGCATTGGCTCGCCTTGCCGCAACGGAGCCACATGCATAGACGGCGTCGACTCCTACAAGTGCCAGTGCGTACCCGGATTCGTCGGCAAGCACTGTGAGGACGAGGTGGACTACTGTCTCGCCAAACCCTGCGCCAACGGGGGAACCTGCTACAATTTGGTGAACGATTACAAGTGTTCGTGCAGGGCCGGTTTCACCGGTAAAGACTGTTCGGTCGACGTTGACGAGTGCGCCCCCGCCCCTTGCAAAAACGGCGGAAAGTGTACGGATAGAGTGAACGGTTTCTTGTGTACTTGTGTCGACGGTTTCGAAGGTGCGACGTGTGCGGAAGAGCCGGGACGTGCCGGCAACATCTCGAGGCAAGTGCTGGCGAGAGAAGAGTCTGGTCTGAGCGCGGAGCACATTCTGGTGATAGCCACCCTGTCGGTGGCGGTCCCGTTGGCCGTGCTGATCGCAGCTGTCGTCGTCGTCTGCATGAAACAGAGGCGGGCCCTGGAGAGGCGGAAGGCCGACGAAGAGGCTAGGCGGCAGAACGAGCAGAACGCCGTCTCCAGTGCGGTGGTCTCCAAACGAGCCGACCCCCACATGATAAAAAATACCTGGTCCTCTCCTCTTGCTCTGGGTAAGAAGACGGACGACGGGCCGGAAACGTGCTGGGACCCCGTCTACACCCTCCAGCGGACCAGATCTCAGAAACAGCTCAACACCGAGTTGGTGAGACACAAGGACGAGCTACCCCCTACGAAGAGGATATCTCTCATGTCCTTGGACTCTAATCATCCGCCGCCGGGCGTCCTCTGTAATTCCAGGTAAATATCTCTCACGATCCCTCTGAATTGTTTTTCTCCGTCGGTCAATAGGTGGGAGTTGTTCAGACTCATTCCCACCACCCCGTCTACAGTCCACAAGGACGTTCTTTCATACCGGCGCATTCATTGAATTGAACAAAAGCCACCATGATACAAACTGGGTTTAAAAACGTCCCCCCTCGCCTTCTAACGCACAATTCGATACATTTCATAATCATAATTACTCTGATGAACATTTTTTTTCTCTCAACTCTTGCACTATCAACATTTCCACTATTTTACGTGCACTTTCTACTATTGCAAATCTTTACTCGCGAATATTTATATTATGCTTATAAATCTTCAAAATTAACGCTGTGGCTTTTTTTTCACTGCAGGAAATCCTAATTCAGTTAGGTTATTTTTTAAGATTATTCCTTCCCGGGCCAATTAGATCTTTCGCCCCTCTAGTTTTCTTCTCGGGATATTTCACCTCGGAGTCTTGCTTTTATTTTTGTCCGTTTTGCTCGACATCCGACTAAGTGTGTTTTTTTGTTTTGTTCAGTTGCAGTGACATGTCTGGAGGAAAACGGCTGGAGTCGACGAGGAGGAGTAGCACGATAGACATGCTCAAACCTCCTCCCGTCTACGTGATAGGGGACCACCATAGGCCTTAGCCATTCGACTGAATTAACTATTTAATAAACAATGAACTTCGCAAAATTATGATAATATACATACATGTGTGTGATATTACGTGTGCATGTCGACTTTTTTTTGTACTTTGTAAATAACTTATTATAATTGTGATTCAAATTGTCTGTCGAAAAAAGAACTAAGTCATACAAAATTTAAAAAAAAATTTATGAGAACGAAAGTTGATAAACACGGACAAAACGCGTTTCCCGGAACTGAGCCGGCTTCCGCTGACACTGTGGGGACGCTTTTTCTTTTCTTTTTTATTAACGATAATATGTATTATTGAATGGAATAATTTGTATTATATTATTATAAATATTATGTGAAGGGAGTCCTCCTATGGAGGGATACAGTTCCTGTAATTGTTATTGCTAAGTCATACCTATCTGTAGTGGGTGGGGGATCTCATTTCTTTGGTAAAAATATAATTAGAAAAAATAATGTATTTAAAGCGAGAGAATAATTAAAAAGGGGGAAGCACCCACGACTTAGTTATTTTCCAACTGGGTCCTGGGGCTCTTCCTTTTTACGACCAAAGACATTGAAGAAAAACCAGTTCGTCTTTAATTTAAACAAAATAACCTCGACCAATGTATTTTTGACTCGAAACTTCCGTTATTTATATTTAAAAAAACGTTTAATTGTATGTAAGACTTCTCGGTCATGTGTATAACACTTCATACTCTTTATACATATATATATAGACTTGTACATTGCCTGAAACGTGATATGCACATGAGCGTGAAACGAATTGAAATTTTCTCACTCACTATAACGATTTTTCTTTTCTCTTTTGTATGATATTGTATATTTACGATTAAAAACAAATTGTAAGTTGTGTAAATAACTTAAAATAATGCCCAATAGTTGTTTCACTTACTTTACTTTAATAAAACAATGTCGATACATGACTTATTTTCAATTAAATTGTAGTTTTATATGACCAAAACATTCCTTTCCCCATCTCCGATAAAATTCGAAAATTTAATTAACGATTTTCACTCTCTAATCGTTCAAATATTGGAACCAAAATCTATAATATATTATTTCAAAGAAACACTAAAACATGTAGTTTTTTTAGCAATTTTATAATGGATAAAAAATAAAATTATACAAATAGTAATACTTTTATATCTAAATAGATAAAATCGAACCATCAACAGGAAAAATATAGTCGTAAAAGGGTGATGACAGCTTATAAGCGAGGAGAGGCGAGATACGAATTATTTAAATTTCTGTGTTAATTTGTTGTTAACTTCAAATTAGCCTCTTTTAATTTCAAAATAACCCTTTAATTAAAGCACAAAAAACGGAGAAAAACACTGAAATTTTTGCATATAGGCTAATTTGGATATAAATGAAAATTAACCACAACGAAAATTAAAAATGATATAAATATAAATGATTCGTGTATTTATGAATAATAGAATTAATAATAAATGAATTACTTAATCATTTGAAAAATGTGAGCAATTCTGGTTTTTAAGTCTGGATGTATTTGTTTTTTTTTTTAAATCTCACATTAAAATAAGAATAATTTGTTGTATGTTTGATTTTATATTTTATTTTTATTTTTAATCGTAATTTTCATGTGGCCTCTAATAGGCCCAGCCCCATTGTCTTTTTAATTTTCAATTTGGCTTTTGCCTAATTTGAACATAAAAACGGTCAATTTGATATTACAAAGGGTTAATTTGAAGTTAAAAACAGTTAAATTAAAAAAGGGATAATTTGCAGTTAAAACTCAATTTGAAATAAAAAAAGGTTAATTAGAAGTTGAAACTGGTCAATTTGAAATTAAAAATGGTTAATTTGATGTAAAAACGGTTGCTTTGAAATTTAAAAGGGTTAATTTGAAGTTAAAAACTGTCAAATTAAAATTTTAAAAAAAGATAATTTTCAGCTAAAGTTCAATTTGAAATCAAAAAGGGTTAATTTGAAGTTGAAACCGGTTAATTTGAAATTAAAAAGGGTTAATTTGATGTTAAAAAACAGTTGATTTGAAGTTTAGAAGGGTTAATTTGAAGTTAAAAACGATCAATTTGAAATTAAAAAGGGTTAATTTGATGTTAAAAAACAATTGATTTGAAGTTTAGAAGGGTTAATTTGAAGTTAAAAACGGTCAATTTGAAATTAAAAAGGGTTAATTTGAAGTTAAAAACAGTCAAATTAAAAAAGGGATATTTGCAGTTTGAAATAAAAAAAAGATTAATTTGATGTTGAAACCGGTTAATTTGAAACTAAAAGCAGTTAGTTTGAAGTTGAAACTGGTCAATTTAAAATTAAAAAGGGTGAATTTGATGTTAAGAAAAGGCTGATTTGAAATTTAAAAGGGTTAATTTGAAGTTAAAAACTGTCATATTAAAATGTAAAAAGGCTTGATTTGCACTTAAAACTCAATTTAAAATCAAAAAGGGTTAGTTAACATGAAGTTAAAAACTCAATTTGAAATTAAAAATAGTAATTTGAAGTTGAAATTGGTTAATTTTAAATTAACAATGGTTAATTTAATGTTAAAACCTGTTTGTTTGAAACTGACAGAATAAGACATCCAAAAACAAATAAACAAAAATTGACTTTAAATATATATTTAAATCAAATAAAGTAAAGCCAGCAGGGATATAAGCAGGGAGATTGAAAAGTAAAACACTCAGACTGACTCGATCTTTTAAAAAGACAGTACTTTCTAACAGATTTTTGCTTTCAATGATGATGATGAGCTGTAAGCTTGAAATCCGGATAGTTGAAAACAACAATCTGGGAGTAAGAACTACCTTTAAAAGATTGTAGAACATAATCACTTTTATCATTTGGACTCAATCTGACTTATTCTACCTCAGTGAAATTCACCTGAGCCTAAATGTATGCTTAATGTCCAAAATGTAATTTTTGATATTTTAGTCGTCTTATTTTTTATATTTTTTTAAGTTGTTTAATAATTAAGTGCTGCAGGTCACAGAGGATTATCAAAATTTTCACTTTTCCTATTCAAACATCTGTTTAATCCACTCGGGTGGAATGAAGCCGAGGATAAAATTGTACTAATTAATTCACCAGGTCGGATAAAACAAAACGGCTTTGGAGGATTTCCCATGAGATCGCCCCCGGGAGAAAGGCTAATGGGCCGAGATGTAGGCGTGGGTGGCAGGGTTTATCCCCAACCACCCCGAGGAATATCGGGGTAGTCAGAATGCTAACCAGACTATCATGTTTTTCCTTATTTGTGTTATTTTACCCACAATTAACGAGGCCTTTTGGTATAGAGAGATTACCAGTAGGGTAAGGATCAGAGCGTTGGTTAAAGTTTTATCACAAAACATCATAACTTGGCTGGATAATCAGTTAGTGATGTTAAACCTATTCGGAACGAATATATTGACAGTGTTGTGGTCGAACCGCTGTCAGGGTTATAAGCAGGGAGTGGCAAGTCGCTAATTATTCCATTTAAGAAAAACAGTTTCCCGGCATCTAAACTAAGGACAACAAGACTACTCTATAATTACGCGAAATAAAAATGTCTACTAATCTCCCTGTTGAAAAAGCATCCTTAAAAAAATTTCAGGGTTTTAAGTAGGACACAAGACATTTCAAACAAACTGTTGACAGAGTCCGTAACACAGCTACCTGGAAAAAGTTTAAATTTAACGGCAATTTAAATCTATGCAATGCTGTAATCGAACAGGTGTCAGGGTTTTAAGCAGGGCGAGGCAAGTTGCCGATCAAATACAAATTTTGGCTAATCTCCACGTTTAAAATCAACAGGGTTGTAAGAAGGGCGTGGCAAGATATTTCAAACAAACTGTTGAGTCAGTAACACAGCTACCTGGAAAATTTTTAAATTTAACGGTAATTTAAATCTGATATGTTGTAATCGAATCGCTGTCAGGGTTTTAAACAGGGCGAGACAAGTTGCCGACCAGTACAAATCTTGGCTAATCTCCACGTGTAAAATGAACAGGGTTATCAGGAGGGTGTAGCCAGACATTTCAGATAAATGTTGACAGTGTAAAACGCACTGTTATATTGAACAAATTTCAATTCAATGAAAAGTTAAACGTTTCTCTGAACCATAACTGCGCAATGGTATGAACCAAAGCCAGGGGCATAAGTAAGCAGTTTCTTCAATCTAAGAAAATCAAACTTAAGACAAAAGTACGATCAAGAAATAACGACAAAACTACTCCATAGTTACACCAAATACAAATCTATGCTAATCTCCTTGTTGAAAAACCAATGTCAGGGTATAAGCATGGAACGGCAACGCTGATTCCTTCAAGTTACAATTTAAAATTACAAGTTAAAAAAAAAAAATCCAGACAGCGAAGAATAGTCGAATGGCGTGTCCGAGAAGTATGGTTAGAATGGCAGAGTGAATAATTTTATAATAAAGTGGAAAATTATGTCCTTCCACCTGTCAGAGTTTATTTTCAGAAAGCAATTGTTTTACATTTAGTTACATCTTATTAGATTTCGTTTAAATTCCCAGCATTGTGCTTCGTTGAACACGACTGAATTAAAAACGACTCCTTACTAAGGATTGAAAATTCTTTTTATCAACCTTCTAAAATTTGATTTATTCTATACATATTGATATTTTAATTTTGAAGAAAATTTGAAACAAACTTTGAGGCTTAAAGAATTTTTGAGTTTTTAATTTGTCCATTAATATGGATCTGCTTATTGCTGTTTCATCATGAATTTTCTTGTTCATTCCAAACAAGAGAGTCGTTTTACTCTCGGGCCATCGAAGCAAACACTGATTAAAACATTTGTCCTTTGATTCCTGCCGTTGAAGGAATCAGGCCAGACTTGCACACACTTATGACGACAGCCTCGATCCATATCAAGTTTATTAAAGAAGCGGTCTGTTTTTCCTCCTGTTAATAATTCAGCGAGTGCAAGAGGCTGATTCTGTGAAATAGGACGGACGGGTAAAAAATTCCCCTGCACCCACGTCGTTAAGTGTGTTAACTGCATCGAATAACTTGCTATTAATTAGCCAGGAGTGAAAGCTGATATTGCATTGAGTTCGGGAGTCGGGTCTCGTTTAATCGGAAGGTACGAGGTTTTTCTCACGGTTCAGTAGTCGAACAGGAGCCCATTCACAATTCAATTAAAAAATCCACACCAATATTATTTAATATAAATTACTAAATGATCCTATGCGATTGACCAACGTTCGATACCGTTCGAGTGAGAGAGAGTGATTTAATGAGAGAGAGAGAGAGAGAGAGAGAGCGCTAGAGAGAGTGGGAGGGAAGGAGAGAGAGAGAACGGGAGAGTGAGAGACAGTTTTAGTCAGAGAGGGATTTAATCCGAGAGAGACGGTGAGAGAGACAGAGGGGGAGAGATTTAATCATAGAGAAAGAGAACGGGAGAATGAGAGAGAGAGATTTAGTCAGAGAGAGAGAGGTTTAATCCGAGAGAGACGGTGAGAGAGAGAGAGAGGGGGAGGGAAAGAAAGGGAGAGTGAGAGAGAGATTTAATCACAGCGAGAGAGAGAGAGAGATTTAATCAGAGAAAGACGGAGAGAGAGATTTAATCAGAGAGAGATAGAGGGAGAGAAAGATTTAATGAGAGAGAGAGAGAGAATGAGAGAGAGAAAGAGTGAAAGGGAGAAAGGGAGAGAGAGAGGGGAGGGAAAGAAAGGGAGAGTGAGAGAGAGATTTAATCAGAGAGAAAGAGAGAAAGAAAGAGAACGAATCATTCTCTGTTCCTTACTCTGTATGTCTGTCTTTCATTCAGAGATAGATGGATAGACAAATAAAATGAGAGAATAGAGTCTGTTACAAGAGGAATATATAGATAAAAAGACAGAACAGAAAAAACGAAAGGGATAGACTATAGAAAAATACGAATAATGAAAAAGAACGTACAATACATAGGCGTAGAGATGAAATGGTAAGTAAATGGAGTGTGAGACGATGTGAGACAGAAAGAAAGAGTGAGAGGGAGAGAATGAAAGATAGACATACAGAGTAAGGAACAGAGAATGAGAGAGTGATTAAGTTCACTAATTCAGTCTCGATCACTCTCACTCTCTCTCACAATCTCTCCCTCATGAAATCTCTCTCTCACTCTCTCTTTCACTCTTTCTTTCATTCTCTTCCTTTCTCTTTCTCTAAAATACCCTCATTTCCCACCCTATCTATTTATATATATTTATAATCTCTCTCTTTCTCTCTCTTTCTCTCTCTCTCTAGCGCGCGCTCTTTCTTTCTCATTAAATCATTCTCTCTCGCTCCCTCTTTCACTCTCTTTCTCCTTAAATCTCTCTCTCTATCTCTCACTCTACTTTTCACTCTTTCTCTCATTCTTTCTTACTTTCTCTCTCTGTAAAATACCATCATTTCCCACCCTATCTTGTTATATATAACCTCTCTCTCTCTCACTCCCTCTCGCACTCTCTCTCTCTCTCTCTCTCTCTCTCTCTCTCTTTCTCTCTCTATTGCACACCTCTCTTTCTTTACCCTTGTCTCTTTTTATAACCTTTCCAATTCATAGTATGTTTCAACACAACCTTTTTTAAATTTCGGCTTACTACTACCACCATTTATTTCTATATCATTGTTGATGTATCTATTTTTTTCGGCTGTGAGCAACAGTGTGTTTAATACAATTTGTTTGTATAATTAAGTATAATTAAGTTGATGCTATCTAATTTCAGCGACCCATGCCTCTCATCTGTAAATGGTAACAGCTTTTTAAAGTTTACCACTTCTGGACACGAACGGATCTCGATGAAAAATCGGACAGAAAAAAAATAACTGTTTCAACTTGGGCAATATGAAGTCCGGTTTAATTCGCCGGCGGAGGTGAACCGAGGAAATTGTTGTTATGAGAGTGAAAACTCATGCAGAAATAATTGTCGACGAAAAGCTACCCGAGAGGTCGTGATGATGGGTCACGAATTACGTTTCGACCCTCCTCCCAAAGCTTAAAGAGCTCTTGTCACCTTTTAATATAAAGAAATATTTCATATATATGTATATATATATANATATATTGTTAAAATGTCTATTTAAATATGTCTATATTTTTAACTTTAATATTAAGTCATATTATTTAATTATTGAAATTATGAGAAAATGTGTTCAACTGTTTTTTTCTAATTTTTATTATTTTCTTCACGACGATGGCGATGAAATAACCTAGGAAGTTGGGTACTTTATTCATACTTCTAGCATTCATTTTTTCACATTCTTTTGATGAGAATAAAATCAAAATTAATTGTCGGGGGGATTTTTTTATTCAGGCGCGTGGCGTTCATCATTTCCACGTGTAGGTCAGTATTGATGACAGGCAATGCCTCGGATTCCTCCGCGTAGCCGTCGCACTTCCTCCACGTGTGCAAGGCGGACGACGATCGATAAAACTAACGTTTTAATTCAGCGGATGAAGGTCGAACAATGACCAAAAAGGATGTGATTTGTCACGCGTCCTTAACATCCTTCTAGGGGTGATATTCCGTCAGAAAAAGGAAAACTTACTGAGCAGAAAGTTTAGTGACAAGACAAATTAACCCCTACAACTTGATTCTACGGATACGGAGCCGTATTCTGATTTAACGAAAAAAAAAGAAGAAAGACATATATTAAATATTAGTAATTATTCGGAGATCGTGAGATGCAGTCTGGTGTGACGTAGGTTTTTGAAAAACATTTTTTTTATCGTGCCATCGTTTCGATCTTTCTTGAGATCATCATCAGTGCTCAAAGGAGTTTTTTCTATGTCGATGAGTCATTCTTGTGTGTCGTGTTAAGAGACATACAAGAATAACACATCTGCACGGAAAACCAATACTTTGAGCACTGAAGATGATCTCAATAAAGATCGCAACGTTGGCAGGAGAAAGAAAATGTTTTTCTAAAACCTACGTCACACCAGACCGCATCTCACGACATCCGAATAATTATTGACTAACGGTCACTAAACAGCACATATTAAATATTACAATTTTTTTAGCTCATATTCCATCAGACACTTCTTATTTTGTAATTGAACAAAATTAAAGACGAGCTTTTTAATAACTCCACTAGTTTTTTGTAGCTGAAACTGCTGCAACAACGATTCACTTTCCTACAATCATTTACAAGCTTAAAAACTACAATGAATAACAATTTATTTAGTATGTACACTTTTTACATAAATATCATTCGATTTGTTGAGTCGAAATGTTTTATGAACGAAACACGTTCATTTCTGATGAGGGAATACCGTCGAGGTTAATTCCTGGGTAGTTATTCAAAAGTGTTTTATATCAATAACCTTTACTATAGTTGGGTTATAGAATGAAACTCTATTTTTTATTAATTAATCTTTATTTAAGGTGTTGGTTGAAATAAAAAAGTCAGTGTCACAAGCGGGATTCGAACCCACGACCTTCGGCTAAATACGCCGCTGCTCTACCACTTGAGTTATCTTACCACTTCGATCCACTCGGACACTAATTTCCAATCTCAACCCCACCTTTTGAATTTTCCCTCCTTTTTGCCATTTTTAAAATGTGGTGTAATCTATTTGATTCTCGGCGACAAATGAAATGTCCACGGAGAGCGTTAGTGAAGATATACTTCATTTACCTTATTAAATTCACTAGTTTTCGTGGTCCGATGACCAAATAATATCTTTCAATTAATTAATCTTTATTTAAGGTAGTGGATCGAAGTCACGATAGCTCAAGTGGTAGAGCAGCGTCGTATTTAGCCGAAGGTCGTAGGTTCGAATCCCGCTCGCGACACTGACTTTTTTATCTCAACCAATACCTTATATAAAGATTAATTAATTGAAAGATATTATTTGGTCAATCGGACCACGAAAACTATGAATCTATTTTTTACGTATTTTCAATGTTTCCTTGATCATCGTGGGACGCGTATTTTTGCTTTTTTCTATCGCTTTTATATATAAGCAATTCTTTTATCCACTCTCTCTCTCTCTCTCTCTCTCTCTCTCTCTCTCTCTCTCTCTCTCTCTCCCTCTCCCTCCCTCTTTCTCTTTCTCTCTTTCTCTTTGACATACACACTTGGATAGACTTCATTCCGGGAGGGGTCGTAATCAACTCCAGTAGGAAAAAACCCTTATGTAAAATTTACAACTGCCATGAGCAATGCCGAATGGATCAATGTGGTGGAACAACATCCCAGGACAGACAAGCGAAAAACATTGTTCGATAAACATTCTACAGATCGATAGGTAAATAGACATATATAGGGAGACATGGACTAATTGAAGAATAAATGTGTTGTGAGATAGATTGAAGAAAAAGGGAATGAGTGAGAGAGAGGGAGTGAGAGAGAGAAAGAGAGAAATTTTATGAGTGAGGGTGAGAAACAAAGGTACATGTCGCAAATCTGAAAGAAACAACTCATATGATCTTGGTGATCTGTTCATCGAATGAATTGATTTAGCTCAGATCCAATTTTGAAACTTTTTCTAAGTCTTTTGTCATTGTTGTTCTAAAAAATTCAATTTCGTTTTGAGGAAAGGTTTTCCTTCTAAATACGATAAAATCCTCCTGGGTGCTCGACACCGAAGCTTTTCCAGTTTCCCTCGGAAAAAGTCGACCTCATCAAGACATTGCGTCTCCTTTATATTCCCATCTATTACGGGTTTCAGATCCGGACGATTTCTGATGCTGATCAATACCGTCTCTGTCTTAAAATAAGCTCTGACCTCTCTGAACTATATATAAACAAAAGGGGGATTTTTAAAAGCGGGCAAACTGTTATTTTAAATAAGTGGAAAGGACATTATTTCTTTTCACGGGTTCCAGTTTTCTGTTCGTACTGATAGTTTATGAAACATTTATTATCTGTCATTGCGCTTTTTCCGATTGAAACTTGATGCACTATAAACGGCTTGCGTATTACTTTATGATTAGTGTTATCTGCCCCCAGGGTCGAATTTGTTAACTAATTCAAGTCCCGCATATGAGAAATATCTGTATTGTACTACTAGGGGCTCTCCTAGGAGAAAAGCCTAAAAGAACCAACGCCCACACAGGCCAAAATTACTACCAAATTCAGGTTATACGTTTCAAAGCTGGTAAAAAAACCTATTAAACCAAAGTATGTAGGCGAAGGGAAAAATATTGTGGGAGGGAAATAATTAAAAATATTAACATTTCCTGAAGAATCCTAATTTCACATTTGGAAAGTTTCAAATTAAAATTCCTCCCAGATTCAGCAAGTGATTGTCGAGGAACGGCGAAGGTTTTTTTCTAAGTATAAGACATATTTTTGGTTTTTGTTTAATCTTAAATTTTAGACAGAAGACGTTGTTAGGGCTGTCGTGGTGATCGTGAGGTCACGTACAACCCAGGACCGTACCGCTGCGCTGGACAAGTCGGGACCAAACAATAAATTGACCCTGGCCTGGGTTTCGGGTCACACCTGGATGAAGGGCTCCCTTAATAGCCGAGAAAAGTTCGACAAAGGCCCCTATTAGGCCTCAACCCTTATGTGGTTTCGCAAGCCCTGAAAAATCTGCCTTCCGGTCTTAAGAGGGACTTCGTTTTGAAAATAACCTATAGTAAGACGATTTGGTTGATAAAAGAAGGCAAAATGGACTCGATTCTTTAATTAGGAAAATAGACTCATTGAAAAATCAGCCAGTGTTTACTGTACAACAAATCTATAGGAAAATATAAGATTGTTTCATGACACCCTTAGAGTCTTTTTGCAATTAGGTCTTACGAAATGCTTTAAGCTGTGACCTTGAACGGAAGTACATGGATGTTCACATGTGTAGTCATTAGTGGCAGGGTAATACAAAAACTTGGACCTCAACACAGCGAAATTTTCAAGAGAAGTTTGTGTCAGAAAGTTCGAATATTGGATAAATGAGCTTGCCAAATTTTGCCAGAAAAAGCTAAGATATTTCTTCCCTAACTTCTAAGGTTCTAGAAAAAAACCGGATGTTAAAGCAAATAATGACCCTTTTGAGACCCTAAATATTACGAAAACATCAGACTGGCAGAATTTTTGTCCAAATTGTGGGAGAACCTCTAGGAAGTCCACTTGCATATGCTGATCTGTTAGGTAACGAAAGAGTTGCCATGAAACGCCAGAAGACTACTTCAGAAGCAGGAAAAGCGATTTCTCAGAGAAATTGATCGAAAAGTTTTACAATATTTATAAGACTTTTACGACATTCTGAAATCATCTTCTGCAAAAGGAAATGACAAAGTTCGTAACAGGGTGATAATCGAAAGAGAAGGAAACTTAATCGTGAAAGACCTTTAGATATTTTCAGATAAATAGGACAAAAGCTCAAAGGAATGATTTTTTATTGTTAGCATACTACAAACCACCTGCAAAAACGTAAGAGGTATAATTGCCAAGTAGATTTTTTCAAGAGGAAAAGAAAACTTTCTTAAATGGTACTTTTACCAAGGAGAAGGAAATCAAGGCAACTTTCAGAGGTTCTTTAAAAGTCTTTCAATCCAATACAAAAAGTACATTTTCCAAATTAAAAAGAAAATGAACGTCAATGTATGTGCTTGCTTTATTGTTTACTACTAAGCTTTCGATAGTGTGAACACCACAGTAATCGAAATTTTAAGAACCATCAGTATCGACAGCGAGGAGCTCGAGTAATATCGGAACTGTGTTGGAAAAAGTTCAAGTCCATGGAGGCTACCTCAGAGGATTGATACTCGAGAAGAGCGTGAGACAGGGCTGTATTCTATCACCCTTGCTTTTTAGCCCACATATACAAAGGGCGTCCGGATTAATGGGACATATATAACATAAGGTATTCGGACGACACAATTGTGCTAAATAACATGCACTGTATGACCAATGTTCATCACAGTGAAACCTATATCCTAACCAAGGTAATTAATTACTAATTATTCCAAAACCAAGGTCATCGTGTTCTCAAAACAGAAAATTGAGATATATCTAATGGCGAATGGTGAGCGGGTGGAACAAGTGATGAACAGTCCAGAACAAGATTGGTCTTGAAGAAAAAAGCAAATTTAGTTGTTACTGACAACCTATTTTAAGGTCATCAACACGGCAAAACAATCTATGCCTACAAATTGACATATTTAAGTTTTTTACAGACGTTCTCAAATTTCCTTGAAGACCCACTCAGTCCTAAAAATTACCTAACATTCAGTCCTTGAGGGTTTGTTTACCTAGGAAAAACCAGAACTTTCAACTTACGTATTGGGTTCATTGATTGATCCTGATCATAATTCACAAAATTAATTGTCCAATTCGATTAGAAATGCGATAATCCTCTTTAGTACAATCCGGCATCACTTTCAAGGAGACAGAAGTTGGAAGAATTGAAATAAATTAAAATTGTTCCGAATTTTCAAGCACCAGGGAAAACCCACTTTCATACACGTTCTGCCTTTTGGATTGAGCGAGGGTATACATACTTAATTTGGGAAAAGCCCAGATTTCCAAGTTGAAAGGGGCTTAACGAAAGAACTTGGCGAAATGGTACAGATAATGCTAGTACGACATTTAAGACAATTCAAAACCATTTAGAGGAATAGAGAATTTTTGAGCAGAATTTTTCCAGAAAGCGTCAATTCATTATGTAATACTTGAAGGATGAAATTGAAACTGAAATCGAACCAGGGCTTGAACTTTAAAAAACGCGTTATTTGACGGATCTTAAAGGAAAAAGCGTCACAAAATTATTTTCGTGAATTTAATTGGAAACATAACCTCCCATAATTGGATGTAAATATCACAATTTTGAAGTACGAGGGAAAACCCCGTACTTGTTGCACATTTGCACTTGCTGTCACGATGGGTTTAGCGAGGGTTTATTCTCCTAAGCCGAGAAAAGCCAGGACTTACCAGTAGAAAGGTCTGACACTAAGTCGCTTAGCTCAGCGAATCAGTCAAAGTTTTGATTTATTTTTCAATATTTGTTTTCGAGGACTCTCGGAAACAGTATGTAAAAATGTTGTAGAATTTTAAAGTTTTGCCAAGAAGAAAGGAAACCTGTTATAAGAAAATATTTTAATTTTTAAGTCCTTTTAGGGATTATTTAACAAGGTGCTTTCCTAGGTGTAATGTATAAAAGTTTGATCCCTATGTTAATCCAGGTCTTTTAGGACATTCAAAATCCGTCTGGGGCAAAAGGAAGTGGCACGTAAACGCGCAATCCTACTGTCAAGTTTCTTGAAGGGTTTATGTACTTAGGGGGAAACCCCATGCTTACAGAAAGAAGCTTATCGAAGTGAAATTTGACAAATTATGTTTTGGTCTGTTTTTAGTACTGATAGGCCTGGGATAAGGGGGGTACTAAAACCATTTCCAACAGGAAGAAATGGTGGTGTTTTAAGCAGGTTCTCACCTGGAAAAGTTTCCTTTTTTACACAGTCCTAATTCGATGTTTTTTGAGGATTTATTTGCCTAGGAAAAGAAAAGCATAAAAATAAGGGTTCATCAGAATTATTTTGATAAAGGACTTCTTTGACCGCGCTGATGTGTTGTTTGTCAGTTCTTCAGGGTTAAAGCATGAGTAAAAAAATCCAAGCCCTTCAATTGATATGTATGGGTAAACTAAACTGATATATTATGAAAAGTGGTCTTAAGCAGATTTAACCATGAGGAAGGCATTCCCTTTTCACATAAATGGACGTGAAAGCAACGACTGGAAATTCAGCTAAAAACGTAGTAGAGTTTAAGCCAACCAATATAATCTTAAGTAAGAAATCAAATTTTCATATAGGAGCAGAACCACCCTGTACAAGCTGTTCTGCTTTTAAGGTACTTGAAAAGTTTATTTAGCTAAACGAAAAGTAGCCCAGGTTTATAAATAGGAAGAGCCTCACTGCAACAACATTTAGCAAGGTATGATTTTTTTTAAGTATTGGTCTATTATGTTGAACGCCGATGCTATGTGCAGCCAAATTTTTAGCCTCGTAATCATATTTTTCCTGAAGGAAGATGAAACTGCAAGGGCCCAAACCGAAATATATTAAAGAAATTGTCCAATAAGAATACGACTATTTATGTATTATAATTCTTTAACACATTTTTCCGGAAGGTGGAGACATCTGCTCGTGTGTTCGTACTTTAAAGGTTCTCGAAGGTTATTTACCTGGGAGAAGAAAAATCAGGAGAAGAAAAACATTTAGGTAGGAGTTCTTTCCATATGTCTTTACAGACATTTTGCACATATATGTAGTCAAAAAAGTGGCAGAATTCGATAATTAATTTCCCCTAAAGAAGTAGGAAACCCCTATAGAACCAAACCGAAATACAGAAAAATAAATTTATCTAATAAATAAATTATCTTTAGGCCTACCTGGAATTGTCTCAAGACAGAAGAAAATGGCCGAATTCATCTGCACCTTTGTCGAGAAGGAGGAGGAAGGATTTATTTGTCTTGCTGTCACGAACTTAAAAGTCCTCACGGGCATTGACGTCGAAAAAAGAAAATACAGGGTGTGCAAATTTATGTGAGGTATTTTCTATTGTGGGTTGGTCTTTTAGGGTTCTTTGAAATCATCTATATCCAAAACGCGCTGTTGGAATTCGTAAGCCCATTTTCCAGAAGGAGGACGAAACTTCTAAAGTTCCAAATGGAAATATAGAAAAATAAATGGAATTGAACTGTTTTAAATTATATTATGGATTATCGGGAACCATCTGAGGGAAGAAAGAAATTGTCGAATTCTTCAGCTAAGAACACTTCACTTCTTTCTTAGTGATGTCTCGTACTTTGAAGGGACATTTATGAAGAAAAAGAAAAGTGTCATTGTGTAGCAAGTAATATTTATTTTATTATAATATGTAAGGGTTAGTTTCTAATGTTAGTTGGTCCGTTGAGACACGTTGAAAATCATATTTAACCAAAAAAAGTATCATAATTCAAAAGCAGATTTTTCCAGAAGGGGAGGACGGACTTCTATCTTGTGATGTATCATATCTTGGAACTGAACAGATTTCTTTTAAAGGTCCTTGAAGTTTATTTGCCCAGAGGAAAATTGTTGGGAGGTACAATGTAGGAGTTTTTTTCTATTATTCATAGGTTGTTAGGTTAAGACCATATGTAACCCTACATTTGAAAAATGGCAAAAAGGAGGGAAAATTCAAAAGGTGGGGTTGAGATGGGAAGTTGGTGTCCAAGTGGATCGAAGTCACGATAGCTCAAGTGGTAGAGCAGCGGCGTATTTAGCCGAGGTTCGGGGGTTCCCCCCTCGTGGCACAGACTTTTTTATCGCAACAAATGCTATATAAAGATTAATTAATTGAAAAACGTTATTCGGTTAATCGGACCACTCTAATGAATATTTAACAACGTTATGTGGAGTGCGAGGTACATCTGATATGTGTTCCATTCTAATTAATTCTGCATCCCCATCTCGTTTATATAATTTTGTTAAATTAAGTGGAATTAGAAGAAAGGGACTGGATAAAAAAAATATAAGTACTCGGCAGGATCCGAAAGAGTTGTTGATAAATTGGAAACGTCTTTTTTCTCGGAGGCGCGCCGATTTGTCCGGAATACAGCTTTTATCTGGAAGCGCGAAGAGCCGTTCCAGCTCTTTCACCGTCCGGGATGAACCGATTCGTTGCATAACCATGGAGAAAGTGGACGGAACAATCCATAATCGGCCGTTCGGGTCTTTTTGAAATTAATCACGGCCTCCTCGTCCCCGTATTCGCGCTCATCTTCACCCTGGTGATTTAAGAAAAAAAAAACTCGGAATGCCATTTAGATAATTTGTTTTCCTCTCTCGCTCAAACGTCCTAACGGCCCCGGTGACTTGTGATCAATGGCTCGCCACAGGTAAAACTAATTTCTACAAGAGACTTTTTATTAATAATACTTGAGTGAACGTGCGGATTCAGATGAAATCAACTTTTTTTTTCTCCCTCACCGTCTTGAGTTAATTCATTGCGGTTCCTTTTTAACAAATTGGAAATTTCATAGACATACATTCTTTTCGGTAATTTATGATTTGCTTTATTATTTAGTATTTGACGCCAAAAGACATTTTTCCTTCTTATCCAAGAAAGTTTCAGAAACAGGAAAGACTCATTATCGCAGTGATTATGTTTCGACGATTTCTCTTTCTACAAATAATTATAAATTGGCCGGTTTGAATATATTTGAATTATTGCCTCAGCACATTTCAATGCACGTTTTTTTTTAACTTTTTGAGCACATGAATATGAAATATGTATCTTAATCCTGAACCCTACTGTGGCTTAGGATCCTGCCCCAAAAGAGGATACACCTTAAAATGGATCTTGAAGGAATCCAAAACTGGTGGAACAATACAACAGGTATAAGGCATGCGAGAGATTTATAAAAGGACCATCCACACTTACAAAAGAATTAGGAAGGCAGCCACAAACGAACCAGGATTCTAGTTGGACTCCTGACAGGACGTTTATGTTTCTCATTGGGCGGCGCAATGTCATTAGACAATGAGGTTCTTCAATGCGCACCTGGAACATAGGCCTTATCACACGTTTAGATACTCAAGTTAGGATTCACCTCTGCTCACCGTGAGGTTCGGTGTAGAAGCCACCACATCTACAGACTAATCATACGTGCAGACGTCTCCCGCTTGCCTCATCCGAAGAGGTGGGCTAACATTTTGCACTCAACCGTGTGCCGCGCGTAAAGGGATACCCGAAAGGCTGAAAGCCAATCTCCCAACGCGCTCCCTAGATAAGGGCACCACCGAACAACAGGCTTTTCTTTAAGTTCTCGCCTGGAGCTTCACGACTGAGCCACGACGAGTCCATCCCCATACAGCTGCACTGAACATGGAACGTTTCGCTTCCCCGTAGTTCAGATGGTTATGCACCTACCTCCATCTATGAAGGCAGGATCTCGTACCCCAACAGTCGGGTGTCTCTGGTCCAGCACCCGCCGTCCGCTGCCAGCTCGCAAGCCAACACTCTTAACGCATTTCAAGGGATTGGGTAGGTGCAATTTTGCATCCTCGCATGCTATACGATTCCTTCGTCCTCTCTTCCATGCACGCCACTCCTGACAGGAGATTGCCATTTAGGAAAGTACATGCAAGAAACACTGTGCAGATACTGCCAGTGAGAGGAAAAGGCCATATCATAGCCAGAACATATCTTATTTTTATATGAAGGTCTATGTAGGTGCAGGTTCTTGCGACTAGGTCAGGAAAAACCGCAAGCAAGATCCTACACTAAGGAGCCTCAGGCAAAGCTATGGAGGCTGATTAACAACCTGAAGCTGGCCAGTGAGTTATAAAAAGCAGGGGAGCACAATAGATCTATTCAGGTCGAGATCCAGAATTCCTTGGCCGCCTCCTTTATCCCTATCCCTATGGTCTTAAAATTTACTAAACAATGAGCATGTAAATAGAAGAACTTGACTATTGTGAAATTGGGAAATTTTTATGCGAGTACACGATTCTACTTAATAAAATTGTAAACTAAATATACTATTTCTTGGTAGTTCCTAGTAGTTAATTCAGTTAAGTTCTCCTGGAGGTTTAATCAGTTTCCTTTCTAGGTCTTTCTTAATGGTTATAGCCAACATTTCTGATATGTCTTTTAGCTGCAATTGATGAACTTGTAATTTGGCATATTTGATTATTTTGATCTGACAAGATCTGCTTTTTTGGTTAAAAGTTTTGTTTTATGTTGGTTTGGCTTTTTCATCAATATTTCTCAGATTTCGTGATGGATATGCGGGTGACAGAAATGATGCTGGTTATTTCCGATTGATTTGGTCAGTATGAATTGTGATTTCTTTCTGGAGATTTGCTGAGTGATGAAGCTGTAACCTGGTCATTTTTGATCATTTTTTTCTGCTAGTACTGTTATTTTTTATCTCGTCCTTTTTGTGTTAATGCATAACGCTTATATGTACAATGCCGGGTTTCTGACTTAAGCTTTAGAAGAAACCTTTCGCGAGAAAGGCTCAAGAAATTTCGTGAGATTATTTCTTGAAAACTGCTGGTGATGAACCTGTAGCTTGGTTATTTCTGGCGAAGTTGCTCAGCTGGTCCGTGTGATTTTTTTATAACGTTGAACGTTTTTGTTAGTTTTCTCTACATGTTGAAGGTGTCAATTTTCGTGAAATTTAAGTCAAGGAGGTTTTGCAGCGAATTTCCTGGATCACAAGATATCTGCGAGGTGATGGACCTGGTAACCTTTGTATCTGATCGTTTTGAACTCCCAATTTTTTTCCTATATTCTAAGTAGGTAGTTTGTGAACATAAATTTTGAGATTACCTCTGGAGACCTGCAGGGTGGCCTGTATCTTATTCTTCTCATTTTGCTCCGATGGTCTTATGACATCACCGGTTTCGGTTGGGTTTCTTTACGTGTCGTTTGATGTCAATTTTTGTAAAAGTTAAGTCAAGGAGATTTCTGCTGCGCTTTGTTTGTTTGTATGTGAGGAGTTTAGGAGTTTAGGTCTGTGGCAAATTTTTTTTACAACTTCTTACCCTCTATTACGTCTATGTGAATGTCATTAGCGTATCTGTGTTCATGTGTGAAGTTGTGTCTTCCCATATATTCTGGGAAATATTCTTATTCAGAGCTTTTTTAAGAACAATAAGAATACTTATATGGCAACAATATAGAATACTGAAAATATGGCTTAAGTTTGTGAGATTTTTACAAGAGGTGTGCGAAATCATGGTCGTAGCCCAGCGTTTCTGATCATTTTGCCATTCCTCGTGGTTTGGCATGGCAGTTTTCCTTTCTGAGTTCTGTCAATTTGTAGGTGCTTTTTAGAAAAACAATTGAGCTTGCTTGTTGAGACCTGCGAGATGATGAGCCAAGAGCTTGACGTCTGTGATCACTCTGCTTATTGGTCCTGGTTGTTTGAGCTCTTATGATGTTGTATATTCCTGGAGATTTTCTTTACATGTCGAACTACCGTTTGTTGCCAAATTTTGTAAAAGTCAAAGAGATTTCTCCAGCGAATTGGATGTTTGTGTGTGAGTTCAGTTCTATTAGTAGGTACCTATTTTTCTTGAGAATTTTCGAAGAAGTATTTCTCCTCAAACTTTCATAAGGACAATTCTGCACGGCTCAAGTGGCTTCTTCAAACCTACGGGGTGATGGATATTTATGGTCATTTTGGACTGCCAACTTGTCTGGCACTGCTTACTGCCTCGAGGTGGTAGCAAGTCAGATCTGAACATTTTGCTCTGTTGGACCTGTTTTGGTCTGTCAATTCCAATTCGAGTAAGTGTGGTTTCTAACGAGCAACGCGAACCTGAATTTGTTATATTTTTTGTCATTGTCAAAATATGGAAATTAGATGATAGTCCTGTTTGGTTTCTGCAGCGTATTGGATGTTTTAGGTGAAGTGTTCAAGTCTGTTAGTACGTTGTGTTTTGGTTATCTACAATTAATCAATGTACCTGTGCTTATGCATTCCATAATTTTGGAAATGTTCAATGGATGCCCAGATGTTTTTCTAGCTTTTGCCAAATCAAAAATGTCTATTTGTCAGGTTATTAACCTAGAAATCAAGTTTGAATACTTTTTACACATAAATTGTCGTTGATGAAGTAATTATACCTAGTTCACTTTTCTGTTCCTTGGATGTGTGCGAGTTCAGGTTGTATATAAAATCCGGTAGGGGTTTCCCATCGGCTTTCCCCGGCCCTTTCATCGGTCATTCCACCGTGGAAAATGTCGTAAGGGAGATTTTACGCTGCCCAATCCGTAACTATGTGAAATGGAACGCGCACATTACCGATAATCGCGCTGGCCAAAAGCAACAAGGAAGAATGAGAGAGAAAAATACTTTAAAACACAACAGAAGATGTCCTGTAAAAAAAACCGCTAAGGAAGACCATTCATCTTCCTAACCGCAGACAAAAATGTAATACGACACCGTGAAGCTTTTATTCTTAATTATTTAGACGGATCATCCTGGCACGCTCGTTCTCGCTAGTTTGGTCTGTCAAAATCGTTTCGTTCCTTCTTAAGTCATTCTCTGTCTATTTTGACAGTAGTCCCAACCATACAAAAGGTCTTTGTGAATATTTTGTTGTATAAAAACGAAAGATCGCAGAAAAATACGAGTATTTATTGTCCATCGCTGACTGTGATCTTCAAATTGAAGAGCACCCTTCAATCGAAAATTTGAGTAAGAAAGAAGAACAGACAAAAGAAAGCAGATACACCAGGCGAAATGTAAATATACAAATAGAAGATTTTTAATTTAGTAAAAATCAAAGAAAGACATGAACATGCGAACATCTACTGTAATCTTTACGTTTTTGGATAGGCATTTCAGCATTTCGATACTTTTTCCTAGATTAAATTATAACCGATGTAAAAAGACAAATATCTACTTCAGTTCAAATTTGTGAATCTTTTACACGGTGTGATTGTCTTGATGATTATTTCCGTCTGTTTTGACTTTAGTTCAATAGACGTCTGCATGTTTGTCTCGCGCTAGTCTATTTAGCAAGCGGAGGAACGCAATAAATATTTTCCGATTTTCAGAAAGATAATTTTGTTTTGTCTTGTATGAATTGCAAAAATAATATCCTACGGTAGTGAATGCGCCAGTGCGATAAGAACATGGAGACATCCGTTGGACAAAGTTTCACATATTTTTAAAATTTTGGCTTTAAAATTGAGTGAAAAATTAAAAAATTCCTCATAAAAATCAACAACTAAACGAATTTTTACATTCAACAGGTCTGATAAAAAAAAGAAAAAAAAGAAAAAAGCGAACATAGCAGACCATGTTGACTTAGGAACGATCAAACAGACGAATATAAAATTTTTAAACATGCTCACTAAAAGGAAGGTCAATCGCGAGAAAAACATGGAGGCATTCACTTTAGATCTTGTGGGTTTATTCCGCAAGCGGTTCAGCTTGCGTAAAGAAATATGTTTTTAATAATTAATGTATACTGTTTAAAATAAATACCAAATATTAATATCATACAGCAGAGAAACATGTGTACATCCACTGACTAGGGGTAACTGCCATAAACTAAATATACAACAAGAAAGGTTCGATTAGGATCAACAGTTAACGATGAAAGTAGGAAATTCTCCTGAAAAGAATGGTCTCATGTTAAATTGACCCTACAGGTAGAACGCTCGAGAGAAACATGCAGACATTCATTGAACAGAGCTAAATTGCTTAACTTGACTCACCATTACATCGACAGAGGTTCGATTAGGCTCCACAGTTAACGTTGTTTGAGTGAGAAATTTTCCTGATAAGAAAGGTCTCATTTTAAATTGAGCCTGCAGGTAAAAGGTAAGCGAATCATGATGACTTCTACAAATTGTATCAAATTGGCTGAGTGAACACAAAGAATTGACAGAAAAACATTTGTGCTCTTTTCTTAAATTTATAAATAAAATAAATTTCGATATTATTTAACCTTCAATAAGGCAAATCTTGAATCTTAAAAATTCTTTCTAAAGGTAAAATTTGTTATTTGTTTGTTTCAGAATTTTATTTGTTATATTATTGTATATGTAAAATACCCTGTATTAATACTGCAAATGAAATACGTGCAATCAGTTTGGGGGGACGTAGTGATAAACTTCCTTATTACCGGGTTTCTAGGATGGTAAAAATTGCCTCCTGAGCATAAGTACAATAATTGTCATAACCTGACATACTTAGATATAAATCGAGAAAAGGTTTTATCAGGATGAACATTTAACGCTGTTTTATTAAGTCGTTTTCCTGCAAAGAAAGATACAATATTAATCTTTATGTAAGGTATTGGTTGAGATAAAAAGTCAGTGTCACGGGCGGGATTCGAACCCACGACGTTCGAGTATATACGCTGCTGCTCTACCACTTGAGTTATCGTGACTTCGATCCACTCGGACGCTAACTTTTTTATCTCAACCTATGTCTTTCATAAAGATTAATATTATATCTTTCTTTGTGGGAAAATTTCTCACCAAAACAGGTTGGGTCGAGATAGGAAGTTGGGGGAAGATGGGAAGCTCAAGTGGTAGAGTGGCGGCGTATTTAGCCGAAGGTCGTGAGTTCGAATCCCGCTCGTGCCATTGACTTTTTTATCTCAACCAATATCTTACATAAAGATTAATTAATTGAAAGATGTTATTTAGAATTGCACCACGAAATCTAATGAATACAATATTAACTTGAGGCAACAAGAATGACGGGCGCGAGAGAAACTTGCGGACACCTACTATAGATCTTGTAGTTCTTATCGAACGTTATTGAGATATCAAAAAGTATACTACAAAAAAATAGAACAATGGCTAAACTATATCTGTTAAATAAAATACCTACCTAATGGGAACCACCTACAGGAAGAACGAACACGAGAGAAACACGCAGACATTTAATAAAAATTTTGTGGGTTTCGGCATTTATACCGGATCAAAGAAATCGCCAATAATGCACCACATATTTTTATCTTATAGCGGAGACAACCGGAAGGATCGGGCCGAGAGAAACATGCGGATATCCAATGAATGTAGGGGGCGTCGGTGGCCGCAAAGGTCCCAGGTTCGAATCCAGCGGCGCTTCATTCGAAAAACCCCGGCACCCTGAGGTTTATATGACCTCTGCTGTTGCGAACTTATGTTTGAAAGTAGCATTGATGTACAAGAACATAGATCGAGAAAATTACAAGGAGGATAAAAAATTAACTGTTTAAAACTGAAAAAGTACTTACATTTTGAATTTTTAGCGATTCGCCATTGCTTCAGAATCATAAGCAGTAAAGACATAGTTTGATGAATATTTTAAAAAATAATTATTATATATTTTAAATTCTAATTAATTAAAGGGTTAATATTGTTATGTTATATGTTCCCTCTTTAATCTGTTCTGCTAGGGAGACAGGCAGTATGCTAGGTAAACATGTAAAAGGCAGGAAGTTTGGCGGTTGATTCTTATGTAAATTTTTGATTGAAAGGCCGAAGTTGGAGTGGGCTGACTGTCACCAAGGATCGTTTCATCCTTAAATATTTCCATAACGAGAAATCCCCTCCACCAAGGATAGAGCGTTTGTGAGTAATGAATAGAGAAGTGTTCGGAAATAGAAAGAATTACAGTCTATTATTGTCGGCGGTCGGGAAATGTTTAGCGGTGATCTCCGTTGTGGCGAGGTGATTGCCGGTTTGGCCGAGGAGATGCTTTATTGCGGTCGCGACGGGTTTCAATGGGCTATGTCGAACGTATTATTCGCCGGACACGACGAACACCTGAGAGGCCGAAAAGGTTCGACACGACGAAAGTGAAACCGAACCTTCGGGAAAAAATCTTCGCCTGTGCTTCGTCTAATTTGTTCTAAGTTACCTTTCTTGGAGTATATTTGGGTCAGACAAATTATGCAACCTACCCATTTTCAGTGGATGTTCGCATGTTTTTCTCGATCTAGTCCACCCCATATACATATGCTAGTATAACTGAGACCTTTCTTTTAAAGGAAATTTCTTACTAAAATTAGTAGGTTAATAGTTGATCCTAGTTGAAGATTTCTCGATGTATATCTGTCAACGTATGCCAATTACCCATGTTCAATAAATGTCCGCATGTTNAGCGTTAATTGTTGATACTAGTCGATGGATTTTTCAATTTACATTTAAGTCAGACAACATATGCATTTTATCATTGTTCAATGGATGTCCGCATGTTTCTCTCTAGCTCGTTCTACCTATTATTGATCCTAGTTGAACATTTCCCGATGTATAGATGTATTCTGTCTGTAAGACAACTTATGCCAATTACCCACGTCTTGTAGGTGTCTGCAAGTTTCCCCCGAGCTCTTCCTTCCTGTACGCTCAAGTTCACACAGACCATTAGTTTCAGAAAAATTTCTTATTAAACGTTAATTACTGATCTTAGTTGAACATTTTTCGATGGATATTTACGCAAGTCTAGTTATGCAAACCATCCATGTTCAGGGGATGTCAGCACGGTTCTCTCTCGATCGCCCTTCCTGTAGTCTCTAGTGTAAGATATATTAGAACATTCAATTAATTAAGGTTTTTAAGTTCATATAAAAAGTCAGTGTCACGAGCGGAATTCGAACCCACGACCTTCGGCATGATACTCCGCTACTCTACCACTTGAGCTATCGTGACTTCGATCCCCTCGGGCACTAACTTCCCATCTCAACCCCACCTTTTTGAATTTTCCCTCCTTTTTGCCATTTTTCAAATGTCATGTAATCGGATTGGATTCTCGGCGACAAATGAGATGGCCACGGAGAGCTTTAGTAAAGTGTACTTCATTTTAATCAATTAAATTCACTATTTTTCCCAGGGGTTGAGATGGAAAGTTAGTGCCCGAGGGGATCGAAGTCACGATATCTCAAGTGGTAGAGTAGCGGCGTATCAAGTCGAAGGTCGTGGGTTCGAATCCCGCTCGTGACACTGACTTTTTATCTCAACTTAAAAACCTTAATTAATTGAATGTTATTAATTGGTCAAGCGTACCACGAAAAATAGTGAATATATTAGAACTTTCATTCAATATGTGTACTTATGTCATTGAACATCATGAAAAAATCCAAAAGATCGATAGTAAGTGTACGCATGTTTCCCTCGTACTCATCGATTATCAATAATAGTAAAGTGTTACGTTTGGATTTCATTAAAGCTGCCAAATTTATACTTTTTTTCTATAAATCTTGATACAGCTATAAAGTTTTCTTCGTTGGTACATCCTATTGTCGTATCGTTTCTCTCGATCGATGAAATTATAAATTATGCATTGTAAACATCTTGAAATTTTTTATATTTATCTGTGTGATCTTCCCAAGTTATCCTGGTCAGCCTTTATTTTCACGATGTTTCTCTCGTTCCTGACTCACCTTAAAATTTACTTAATCGGCGTCTTCACCATTGATGCTTCTCATATCCGTATAGAAATTTTTTTTTTGCCAGAACGTTTCAATGTTGTAAGATTTTCAGGTGGTTTTTAAAAATATGACACTTTGTCCAACGGATGTCCCCATGTTTCTCTCGCACTGGCCTATTCACCATCGAAGATTATTAGTTTGCAATTTTTTTAATAGATTCCAGACAAAATAAAGTTATATTTTGTGAAAGACAGAATGCATTTTTAAAAGTCCGCCTACTAGATGGACTACCACGAGAAAAACATAGAGACGTCTACCCAATTAAAACGAAACGATCAGAATCATGAAAAGCTTAAAATATACACCACAACACCCAAAAAATTTCAACTAAAGCTCACTGCAATTGATTTCGGGGATTGCAAAGATTGGAATTTTTTTTAAAACAATTTGTGACGACAATACTTCAAGAGGGGAAACCCTAAGGTTGAGGAAGAACAGGAAAGATGTTGTTGTTGTTCGGATATTGGCTGAGCGTGATCAAACGAACCTTCCTTCCTCTTATTCCTCTCGAAAGATTTTTTTTTTGTAAGTAAATTTTAATTTTTTATTGTTTTATTCTGGACATCATCAAAGCATCAAAGAGTTTATTTTTCGTTCAATTCAAATTTTTATTTTATCAATAAAGAGTGTATTTTATTTTGATTATTTTTATTTTGGTCTCAAGTTATTCATACCATTTGGTCTCGTCACAAATTGTACCTACCTAAATTTTAAAAACTTAGAAAAATAGAAAACCAACTCTGATGACCATCTGTAGTTAATATAAGATCAATTATTGTTGTTAGCCATATCTCATTTTGCAGAAGAATTGAATTTATGCATCCCAGGTCCATTTATGGCATAATATTCGGCCCAAGGCTATGAGCATAAACGCAAATTTATTTCTGCGTATATTTTAGCATTTTGAAAAAAAATTGTTATTACGCTAAGATAACCCGTTTGGGAACCGTCTTCACGAGATGATCCGTAATTGACCGTCTGAGGCCTGGTTCAAAACTTTCCTGTCGATGGTTTTGACCGTTGGCGAGTGGAAGATTAAAAAAAGCGAGAAGAAAAGTCGGTCTAAGTTTGATTCTTATTGTCTTTTTTAGGGTTGAAAATTCAAGAAGCAAGACATTCTTCCAGTCCTCAAAAGAGCTGAATACCATTAAAGACAGCAATTTAGATTTTAGTTTTATTTTGTTGCAAAGAATGTGGCATCAAGGAGGTTTTAGAGGGCCGGTGGGAACGGAAATAATTAAAGAGTTTGGCGAACATCGAATAGTTTTTGTTTTCGGTGGCCTGGCTCATAATGTACGATAGACGTCACGTAAGCAAAGAAAGCAATTACGCCGTTTACGGAATCTGGCCGTAATCGCCTCCTATACCTGAGAACCATTTACTTGGCATTTAATAAAATTATCAACCCGGGGCCGTGATATCTCGAGGTGTAATTACCTCCGGCCTACAGCTGGATACAAGCCCGTGGCTTACCTGAAATAAACAAAAAACCTTAAGTCGAAACTACCTCGATAAAAGTCAGCCCCCGAATATTTTGCACCCATTTATCATCCTGTAAAGTGTTATTATTAAAGAAAAAAAATCAAGGGCAAAATACTGACAAACTGCACGTTTAAACGACTTAAACTATTTTTAAACTATGAAATATTACTCATGGACTTAGTGACAACAAGAAAAATCATCACGTATTTTTCCCAAATTTTTTAAAACAAAAATCATAAACAAAATCTTTACGAATTTACGAGAAAACCGATGTTTACGCCCAATAAGTATTTGAAAACCCTAAAGCTAAACCCTCTTAGGTTCTTAGTCGGTCATAGGATTAAACCTTGTTAGTAGGTCAAATGGCCTGTTTTTACCATTTTACAAGCCGCTTAGCTCGGACAAAAGTCAAAAGATAACAAAACACTTGTTTTCAACCCCAGTCGGCCCCATGGGATTCGGAAGGATAGGTCAGACCGGTGCCACGGCAGCCCTGTTTCTCGAACATCTGCCAATCAGCCAAAGACACTATTGTTTAAAAATATAATATATTATTAGAAGAATATATTATGAGAAGAAGTGTAGTGCAACTTACTAAATCCTTTAAACATTAATAACAATAAGTATTCTCTGAGGTTTAATTATATATTTAACTATTAATTAATTATTGTCGTGATATATATACGATCTTGACAATACAACTTGACTTTTTTATTATATGTTAACATCACGTAATACCATAGAAATAATGCGTCAATTCATAAAGTAAAACTGTATTGAACAGTTCATTGCAAATTGTATTTTTTTTTCTCATGGCTTAAAAACCCATAATTAATTTCTGATTATTCCATGAATTTATGCTCGGTAATAGGGCGGCCGATGCGGATCGTAAAATATGCACTACGTTCGGTGATAAAACAATATTTTAGAGAAGTGCCCTAAAGTTGTACAAAAAGTTCTCTTCTGGGAGCTTCAAAGGTCTGGTCGATCTGCTTGAATTAAGACGAATTACGCGAAGCAATAAACCTTAATTCATAAAAAGTATATTATCTTATATGATAATCCATTTACGTTTTCGCACTTTTTGACTTTTTTATCTCAACTAAAAACCTTAATTAATTGTAATATATTAATTGGTCAAGCGGACCACCAAATTAGTGAATTTGACCAAGTTAGTTCTTTCAATCAATTAATTATTCTTTCTAAGGTCTTGGTAGAGATAAAAAAGTCAGTGTCACGAGCGGGATTCGAACCCAAGACCTTCGGCTCAATACGCCGCTGCTCTACCACTTGAGTTATCGGCTTTTTTTTCTAAAGTATTTCTACTCACTCAAAGTGTTTGTCTTCTGTGTAATTGGGCCATTCTTCCCCACCCCTTCAAAATCCAAGATATATAAACATAAAACAGCAAAATCTCACTGGCATTCTCAACACGACACGCAAGAATGGCACAATTACACAGAAGACAAACACTTTGAGTGAGTAGAAATACTTTGATTGAATATAAAAAATATATTTTGCATTGTATAAATTCACTTTTCCACATACTAAATGTATTTGTTAATTGTAAACAATGTTTGTAAATCCCAGGCTCTCAAGATGATCTCAATAAAGATCGAAACGTTGGCACGATAAAGAAAATGTTTTTCTGAAATCTATCACACCAGACCGCATCTCACGATTTCTGATTTATTATCAATTAACGGCCACTAATCACCACACATATTTGTAAATAGTAAAATTTGAAGTTTGTCAGTCAAATTTAACAGTTTTTATGTATTTTACAATTAATTAAGGTTTTTAGTTGAGATAAAAAACTAAAAAAAATATCGTGGGTTCGAATCCCGCTCATGCCATTAACTTTTTTATCTCAACTAAAAACCTTAATTAATTGTAATATATTAATTGGTCAAGCGGACCTGAAATTAGTGAATTTAATGAATTAAAATGAAGTATACTTCACTAAAGCTCTCCGTGGCCATTCATTTGTCGCCGAGAATCCAATCCGATTACGCGAAAGTTGAAAAATGGCAAAAAGGAACGAAAACTCAAAAGGTGGGGTTGAGATGGGAAGTTGGTGTCCGAGTGGATCGAGGTCACGATAGCTCAAGTGGCAGAGCAGCGGCGTATCTAGCCGAAGATCGTGGGTTCGAATCCCGCTCGTGCCATTGACTTTTTTATCTCAACTAAAAACCTTAATTAATTGTAATATATTAATTGGTCAAGCGGACCACCAATTTAGTGAATTTATGCATTTTATTGTAAGAAATCTGATGACGCTACAAGTTGAGCCCCGAATAGAAAAAACAAATGTATGATCTATTCATTATTACGCATTAAAAAAAGGGTTAAATGTAAAAAAATATCAATTTTAACCATAGTTGAACGTAATAATAAATCTGATTCTGTAAAGGAGATAAACGGCTGAATTGAATTTCATATAGAAAAAGTGAGATTATAAAAGAAAAAAAAAAATATCACAGAGTGGTTTTTCTTCCTGAGAAAAAAAATTAGACCAGTCATCAAATGGATATTATAGATTTGCGATTCTATCTCCCACCGTGGTCCCAGGTTGTACGTTTGCCCGTCTTTATAAAATGCTAACGAGTCTGGAAGATAAGGAGTCTTTGACATTTTGTATAAACAGATTCGTCTTTCACTTTCGACCCCGGGAGATCCGCCTCCGCACTCCTAATATCTAATGATGTTTCATCAATCCGCCTCATTGTAGTCCTTTCCTCGCGGCCCCATTAGACGAGATGATTGTCGAGTTTTCGACCTTTGAAATGTTACGTGTCGTTTGATTGTGCCGAGTTCCGTTCTGTCTGATTAATTCCTTCCTTGATAATCAAAAGGCAGGAACGTTTTACAATTTAAAATACATTACGGTCTGTCGCGTTATATGACGATTAGACAAATTTTTTATAGATGCTTTTAATGACATTTGGCATAATTGTTAAACTGTTAAGATTTCAACTTTAAAAAACTAAATTAACACTATAATCTTCCCCCAACGCGTTATTAGCCCTTTATATATAAAATGTTAAGTCCCGGGACTTACTCATTTTGGAGCTGTTGGCGATTATCGAACTCCAGATTGCACATATGAGCTAAGAAAAGATAAAAATCAGTTAGGGCCAGGTATGGAGAGTACCAAGGGTAGACCTACCAACTACGCTTCATAATCACCTCCTTTTCCATTCTGACTGCATAAGGTCTTTCGTTAACCTGGTGAATACACCTCCTCTACACTGACTTTTCATCTCAACCAACACCTTACTTAAAGATTAATCAATTGAAAACACTTAATTTTATTCAATAAAGCTGTCAAGGAAAACGAGAAGCTTGAGATATGCCATGTAACATACAAGAATCATAAAACATAATCATTCAAAGTAGATACGTTGTTAGGTGTAAAATACAAAATTTTATTCTATTATTTTTTTCATTGTAAAATACTACTTAACTATTAAGTCTTAGACTCATTTCATTATATTCCAATGAATGTCCTTTTATTATTTAAGATCAGGTTGCAGTTTCACTCTTCAATTACACGGTAAATTGTTTATATATAAAAATTAGCGACTTTGAAAGAAAGAAAGTCATTAGTTTTTACGTCAAGTTTTCAGTACGTATGTCCTCGTCATCATTGAATTTTGGCTTTGACTATCCAAATTAATAATTATTGCAAAATTTTGTAACTGTTAAGTAGTTACTCACCAATTAGCATACTATAATTTGTATATTCTAAAAAAAATAAAAATAAAGCTTGTTAATTTTTTCATTATAAAATGAACTTAACTATTAAGTCTTAGGCTCATTTCATTATAGTCCAATGAATGTCCTTTTATTATTTAAGATCAGGTTGCAGTTTCACTCTTCAATTACACGGTAAATTGTTTATATATAAAAATTAGGGACAAAACGACTTTGAAAGAAAGAAAAACATTAGTTTTTAGGTCAAGTTTTCGAAACGTATGTCCTCTTCATTGTTGAATTTTGGCTTTGAATATCCAAATTAAAAATTATTGCAAAATTGTGTAACTATTAAATAGTTACTCACCAATTAGCTTACTATAATTTATATATTCTAAAAAAATAAAAATAAAGCTTGTTAATTTTTTCATTATAAAATGAACTTAACTATTAAGTCTTAGGTTCATTTCATTATATTCAAGTGAATGTCCTTTTATTATTTAAGATCAGGTTGCAGTGTCAATTTTCAATTTCACGGTAAATTGTTTGCATATAAAAATTAGGGACAAAGCGACTTTGAAAGAAAGAAAAACATTAGTTTTTAGGTCAAGTTTTCGAAACGTATGTCCTCTTCATCGTTGAATTTTGGCTTTGAATATCCGAATTAAAAATTATTGCAAAATTTTGTAACTATTATTAGAAGCTATTAACTATTATTAGCTAGTAACTATTATTAGGTACTCACTAACTAGTTTACTATAATTTGTATATTCTAAAAAAATAAAAATAAAGCATGTTAGATTTTAGTTGTTTGTTTTCAAAGTTATGATTTTTTTCCTTTAATGTGGGCATAACTTTAAGACTTCGGTTCATTTCACTATATTTCAATGGATGTCCGCATGTTTCTGTCGCTCTCCTATTCTTCAAATACACAATACATCGACTTAACATAAAAAAATGAAGGATAAGGCGAATTTAAAAGAAGAAATAGACACAGTTGTCTAACTTTTATGGAATATATCCCATTCATCAGGACTTTGAATATCGAAATTAGGAATTTTTGTAAAAAATTGTATAACTTTTAGTTAGGTAGCCCTGTTGGCCGAGTGGATATAGGTCCCGACTCATAATCGGCGGCCCCTGGATCTTAACCGACCGGCGGTCAGATAATTTTGGGGCCGCGGTAGCCGAGTGGTTAAGGCGTCAGACTCTCGGCTAGTAGATCCCGCGGTCGTGGGTTCGATCCCCACCGTCGCCTCTGGACTTTTTCTGACGCTTAAGGGGACCGGTGGCCGCAATTGAAAGAAATTGACACGGCACTCATCAATGGAAGGGGCGGGATCGGATCTCAGCGACCCTGAATTTGGTATCAACCCCCTTCAAAAATGAGTTTCTTCGATGGAAGAACACCGGTAAAACGGGCGCTCAAGTTCACATTTGTGTTGCGAGCCCTCCCCCAAAATATGGAGCCAGGGATAAAGTACAATAAGCTGTACAGCTCAGCTGCAGTGCACAGGAGGGAACTCCTCCAGTCCCTGGTATCAAAAAAAAAAAAAATTTGATTAGTTAGTTACTACATTAGTTTGTTACATGATTTCTTGATGTAGTCCCAGCCTTGATGATGGTGATGAATTTGATGGATGATAGGAAGTGTTTTTTTCGCAAACACTGCAGCCTTTTGACTTATTGTACTTTTCTAGTTCCTTGATTCAGTGCAATCGACTCGATTCATCTTCTATGAAGTACTAGGTCATTGGTTGTCGTTACTACAATTCCTTTCCTTGGGTGTTCTTTCTATCCCAAATTACGTCTTTATTGACCGGTTCTTCGCATTCGAAGATGACATGGGTGGCTGTTTTTGCATCATTGCATAACCTACAAATTGGATCATCATTGAATAAGCCCATCGAGTAGATGTTTTATCAGATGCCAGTAATCAGTATATGGTCCTGTCACTCCTCTGAGTTTAAAACTCTCTACTTGTAGCAGTGAGTTTGACAGCCTTGGTTAGGCTTGTTTTAACGTAAGCTTACTGTGTCTAGCACCTCTAGACTGATGCAGTTATCCTATTGTATATTTTGGACCCATTCTGGAAAATTCTGTTTGTTTCTTTTATGTCAAGACTAGGTTAAGGACCTATGGTCTTACGGATCCTCTGCTTTTCAGCTTTTCATTACTTAAAAGTCACTTGTGTCATGGTACGCAAGATATCATCAGGGTGTTGTGTTTCCCCAGGTTTTTGAAGTTTTACATGCTTTTACTAATTTTTGCAGGCTAGTGATTTACTATCTGCTTGACTATCCGATCTTATGAGGTTTTTTGTCTGAGTAACCTGCTTTAAGTATTGATTATGGATGTGTATTCTTTTGGAGCTACTTGAGGTAGTCTGAAATTGAAATTATTTTTATTTATGCAATAAATGACTGGAGGTGTCAAAGTATTCATTGATCTTTTTTAACATTTCATTTATTAATTGATGAAAAATTTTGGAATACGTATTCGGGGTGGAAAAACCATTAATCGGATGGCCGGGGGGGGAGTTATATATCATAGCACCCCCATTTCCCCATTAAGCGGAAACGAGTGGACGTGCGGGTGGGCGTCCGTTTTGAATATTTATAGTTCGGACCGGGTTGCGGTTGATCGGTTGAAACAAAAGGTGCAGATGCTCATGAGTGATATATCGGCATGGGTACAGATGTGGGTGAAAAAGCAGCTGTCCTCTCCTCGTCCACCGTGTGATGTCTTAACCGGGCCTGGGGTGTAGGACGGGGCCGCAAAACCCCCGAGATGTCAAGGAGTAATTTTCAAACTGAAAAAAAGAAAAGAACGTTAAAAAAACCAATTAATCAGAGAAGACCAAATTGACGTGGGATAACGTTGTAGAGCGGGCGTCGAGTTTATTGTAAGTCGGATTTATGGGCGATTAATAATTTCGAGAGGGGGGTTGCTGAGAGAGAGAGAAAGAGAGGGATGTTGCTCAAGAACAGCCCGGATTAGTATTCGTGAGATGGAGGCCGGCGTAGGAGGGGCACTCTTTATATATGACAAATAATAACCAGTCAAGTGAATGGAGTATTTATATAGAGGTCGTGATCGGGCTACAAACACAGCCTCTTTCTAATTATACCCTACTATTCATTTGTACAGATCGCCCGGATCGTCTCCCACTTCGGGAAAAAAGCTGCCTCCACAGTCTCTCGGATGTGGCGTTTGGTACAGACGAGAATTTTCGGAGGAAAGAAACATCGACAGAAAACGTCTAAGTTCGAATCATCAAAATAAAAAGTCAACAATTATAATTCAATTTATAGTTTGGTCTTTTTTGTTCCTTTTGCGCGGTTAGTAATCGCAGTTTTGGACTTTCAGACGCGTGCGGAAATTTTCAAGATTATAAGCACGGAAAGGCACACTCCATTTCAATGAATTTGATACACACAGATTATTTAACACTACCAGAGAGGATAGGCACACCACAATCACTGAACACCAAATACAGGGTGCATCACTCTACAGATCTCAACAATAATACATTTTGATCTGCAAACCCTTGCCGATCTGTTCTGTGGTCGTTGTAGTGGTGGGATGAAATGAAGTTTTTACGATCAGGGTTATAAGTAGGGAGCGGTACTGAAAAGGTCGAACATCCGAATTGCTTCTGACAATCTAAAACAGCAAAGATGAACTGACTAAAATGATCGGCAACGACAGTCCTGTTTCTTTTTTCATGAAATAAGCAGTTTGTTTCCCGGTCAGGGTTATAAGCAAGGAGATGCACGAACTGGTCACTGTAGGTGGTGAGTGCTGTAAGAAAAACATAGCAAAACGATCAGCTTAGACAATTCTGTCTCTTATGGCAGTGGTAAACAGCCCCAAAAAAATCGACAACGACAGTCCTGTCTCTTTTTTCATGAAAAAAGGAGCTGATTTCCCGGGCAGGGTTATAAGTAAGGAGATGCACGAACTGATCACTGTAGGTGGTGAGTACTGTAAGACAAACATAGCAAAACCATCAGCTTAGACAATTCTGTCTCTTCTGGCAGTGGTAAATAGCCCAAAAAAATCGACAACGACAGTCCTGTCTCTTTTTTCATGAAAAAAGGAGCTGGTTTCCCGGGCAGGGTTATAAGTAAGGAGATGCACGACCTGATCGCTGTAGATATCAGAATCGCATTTGACAATCACAACCAGTAATGGTAAACAGACCAAAAAGAACATAAACGACCATTGTTTCCTCCTTTTTATTATTAAAAAAACATCGCGGTTTAACATTAGGAAAAGTAGGGAGAGTTAGGAACAAATAATTGAAGGCAAGGATCCGAGATTTCTGACACACTAAAAAGCTAATGTAAATAGATAAAAACGATCTGCTTAGGGAATTCTGTCTCTTCTCTGATTAGAAAAAAAATGACCTAACGTCAGGATATAAGTAGGGAGAGGCTCGAACTGATCTTGTGCATGCTGAGAATCCGAATCGCATCTGATAGTTTAAAACACTGTAATGGTTAGTTGAGATGGGAGTTGGTGTCCGAGTGGATCGAAGTCATGATAACTCAAATAGTAGAGCAGCGGCGTATTTAGCCGAAGGTCGTGGGTTCGAATCCCGCTCGTGGCACTGACTTTTCATAATAAGAAAAATGAAGTATACTTCACTAAAGCTCTCCGTGGCCATTTCATTTGCCGCCGAGAATCAAATAGATTATACGAAATTTGAAAAACGGTAAAAAGAGGGAAAATTCGAACGGTCGTAGGTTGTGATGGAGAGTTGGTTTCTCAGAGGATCGAAGTCACGACAGCTCAAGTGGCAGAGCAGCGGCGTATTTAGCGAAGGTAGTAGGTTCGAATCCCGCTCGTGATACTGACTTTTTCATTTCAACCAATACCTTACAATTAATTAATTGATTGAAGGCTATGTTCCGAGACTTCTGACAGACTGAAAAGCTACTGTAAGACAAACATAGAAAAACGATCAACTTAGACAATTCTGTCTCTTCTGGCAATGTTAAACAGCCGAAAAAGATCGACAACGACAATCCTGTCCTGTTTTTATTAAAAAAAAATTGCTGGCCTTAACGTCAGGAATATAAGTAGGAAAAGGCACAAACATACCACCTAGCACAAGTATATACAACTTTTCAAGAAAGCAGAAGAGAGAATTCCAGGCAGGTGTGATTGAAATTGTTATGGTTAGCTCTTTGCGCACATTTTGATAATTGGGCATAAATCAGACAGAACAATTAGAAACACGTACGCAAAATGACGTTAAATTTGGCCAAAGGGTTCTGAGGATAAAGAATGACAGCCTATTTTTCCTTTGAATAAGATCGATGTCGTTAAACTGGTAAAGAAAGAGAGAAACATGCAGACATTCATTGAAATTTCTTGTACGAAAGTGAATCCTGACCGAGCAGTACAGGTTTATGGTACATATGGGAAAGAACGATGAATTTTTTTAATGAATCTTAATGGCTTTCTTTTTTGTAACCCCTTTATAAATTAATGTGATTGACGTCTTGACGAGGGATAGCAATCCCGAACCTCCTGATGAGCTGTCGATTGGATTTGTCGGTCATGAGAAGGCCGATGAAAATGTTCAGGTCTTTGCCGGATTAATTGATGCTAACTCCGGGAAATCGTGATCGCTCCCAAAGAGATTTCTTGCGAAAGGAGGAAATGGGGCGTACGAGATGGAATCTCTCTGGGCGGATGTTGTAAACCGCTCTGACATTCGGCTTCCGCAACTTCCCGAATCCGTTTTCGAAATTGATAATCGACGGAGTTTTTTTCTTATCATCATCGAAGATGAACGGGTACAAGGTGAGGTTCTTGATTGTTCTCACAAGAGAGTGGCAATTATTCATGAATAGTTTTTCAGTAAAAAAAAAATGAACGCGGATTTTCTCTGATGAGACATCCTCGCGTCGTCCCAAGGATGGGAAAAGACGGCGAAAATGAGGATTGAACAGTGTGACCGATCGTATTACACTTTTAACGAGCTGACAAAGGAATTCTGACATTGCGTCTATGCACTTTCTAGAAACGAAAAAGATCACTTTCATCGAAAAAATTCCCTTTGAAAAAAAAATCCTTTAGACGAAAAACAGGAAAGTGATATGAGAGCATGTATCAATTATACAGGGTGGTACTAAATTTTCCGCTACACCCTCGGTGAAAATTAGTGTTATTTTAATTAATAATAATAATACTTGTTGACTTAAATTTAGTGGAGTGAAGTAAAATAATAAATCGCACTGATTAATGGTAATGGAAACACCAATAAAATTACAATATTAATATTCAAACGAGATTTAAAGGAACAAGTAAACATAACTAAATGAGCAATCTAATGTAATATGTATAATTTTTGTTCAATGAAGTATATTCTATATACCCTTACACGTATACAATTGTATGTTAAAGTAATGTGATATTCCATGGTTGGTTTGCAATCAATAATTTAATATTATACTTTACAAATTCATTGGTTTAAATAGCAGAGTGATATTTAGGAATTCTGACAATTAGTCTATGCACTTTATAGAAACGAAAAAGATCACTTTCATCGAAAAAAATTCCCTTTTGAAAAAAAAATCCTTTAGATGAAAAACAGGGAAGTAATATGAGAACATGTATCAATTATACAGGGTGATATCAAATTTTCCACTACACCCTCGGTGAAGGTACACTGATACAAGCATATTTCACTGATACTGTTATTTTAATAACTTAATAATAATAAATTTAATTATAATTTAAATAATTATAAATTTAATTATTTAATAAAAGTTAATTTAATAATTAATAATAATAATAATAATACTTGCTGACTTAAATTTAGTGGAGTGAATTAAAATAATGAATAATCGCACTGATTAATGGTAAGGGAATTACACATAAAATTACAATATAAATTGTAATATTTTTTGACCTAAATTTAATAGAGTGGATTAACATAATGAATTGAAGATGAGATGATGTATCGACCTGGTGTTGAACAACTTCGAAAAAAAGGATCTTCGATGAGGTCATACCAGAATGGCAATTCTTTAAGTTTTTGCTGAGCTTTCGACGATTATATCGTCAACATCAGGGCCTGTTTATTTTAGGAAAATGTCGTAGTTAGAACATGTTATATCGTTTAAAAAACAAAATTACAAAACCAATTATTTTTCTTACTTTAACTCGATGAGTGTTGAAATATATCTTTTGAACGAGAAACTGCATTTATGATAATAGTATTAAAAATTATGAGAAGCTCTAAACATTAACAGTATGGAATTAATTAAAAACAATAAAAACAACATAATATAAAAATTTAAAAAAACCACAACGTGGTTGTATAGGTTTCCTCGGTTAAAATATATATTTTAATATATATATATATACATATGTATATGTATATATATATATATATACATAAATATAAATACTTGCCTCATGTTTTAATAAAATTACTTTTTTCTCGGGTGCATTAGCATATCACAGTTAAGATTAATTAAGCTTTTTTTAAATTGTAAACATAATTTTATTAAATTCACTAATTTCGTGGTCCGCTTGACCAATTAATATATTACAATTAATTAAGGTTATAGTTGAGATAAAAAAGTCAATGGCACGAGCGGGATTCGAACCCACGATGTTCAGCTTGATACGCCGTTGCTCTACCACTTGAGGTCACGATATCGTTGGTATAAGCCGTATAAGCCGAATATCGTTGGTTCGAATCCCGCTCGTGCCATTGACTTTTTTATCTCAACCAATATCTTACATAAAGATTAATTAATTTTATCTCAACTATAATCCTTAATTAATTGTTACATAATTTTATCAAAAATGCAGTTTCTTGTTCACAAGATATATTTCAACACTCATCGAGTTAAAGTTAGAAAAATAATTGTTTTTGTAATTTTGTTTTTTGAAATGATATAACATGTTCTAACTGCGATATTTTCCTAAAATAAATAGGCCCTGATGATGACGATATAATCGTCGAAAGCTCGGCAAAAAAATAAGGAATTGTCGTTCTGTTGTGACCTCATCGAAGATCCTTTTTTTCAAGTTAAAATAATGAATAATCGCACTGATTAATGGTAATGGAAACATACGTGAAATTATAATATTAATATTCAACCGAGATTTAAACGAACAAGTAAACATAACTAAATGAACAATCTAATGTGATATAATTTTTGTGCAATAAAGTATTAAGTATACCCTTGCACGTATAAATTGTATGTTAAAGTAATGTGATATTTCATGGCTGGTTTGCAATCAATAATTTAATATTACACTTTAAAAATTGGTTGGTTTTTCAATAGCAGAGTTATTTTATATAATAAGTTAAGAACTTTATAGCAATATATAGATTAGATAGGTTAAGTTGTTCAGAAGTCCGGAAATCCGGATAAATCGCCTACATTTGGGGTTGCTGAGAGGTCGGGGGTCAAGATGGTTCTTAAGATGTAAAAAATGTAGGGCATTCAAGTAGCGAGTTAATGTGCCATATTGCAGCCGAAAACATGTAATGCATTTTGTGTCAGGTTTAAATTGATATTTTTTTCTACTAAACTACAAAAAAATTGTTTATTACTGGTCAATATTAATTTGGTAGATTAGACGATTTTTTGTTATACTAGTTTTTAAGTATGTCAAGTTCGACTGCAGGGCCTCTGGTTTCGAACCCGGGACCATTACCTTACAGTATGAGCCGTGTAAACGCGTAAACCGTTGCGGCCGCCGACGCCCCCCTAAACTACTTATTAATTGTAATTATAATTTTACTTTGAATAGTTTCGACAAAATGATAGTTTTCGCCAAAAATTCAGACCTCTTTTGAACACTGTTTCTTAGATGGGAGCAGCTGGATTTTCAAATATTTAAGTTAAATTATGTATGTCGTTTTTTGGATATAAGGACATTGCTTTTGCCATAACTCTTGTTATCTTATAGAATTAAGAATTTTATGCACATGAGTACACCATTTGAAAGGAATCTTCTTATTGACTAACAAGATTTTTTTACAATAAGTGATCGGGTATAACAATGGTTTTCGCCAAAAATTCAGTTCTCTTTTGAACACTATTTCTTAGATGGGGGCAGCTGTTCTAATCGGATAAAAAGCTAATTGTAATGGCAATTGTACATTGAATATATTTATGCTTCAAATGTCAGCAGATATTCTATGATTTTCAAATATTTCAGTTAAATTATTTATGTCGTTTTTTTGATATAAGGACATTGCTTTTGCCATAACTCTTGTTATCTTATAGAATTAAGAATTTTATGCACATGAGTACACCATTTAAAAGGAATCTTCTTATTGACTTATAAGATTTTTTTACAAGAAGCGATCGAGTATAACAATAGTTTTCGCCAAAAATTCTGTCCTCTTTTGAACATTATTTCTTAGATGGGAGACGCTGGTTCTAATCGGATAAAAAAACTAATTGTAAAGGTAATTATACATTGAATTTATTTACACTTCAATGTCAGCAGATATTCTATGATTTTCAAATATTTCAGTTAAATTATGTATGTCGTTTTTTGGATATATGGGCATTGCTTTTGCCATAACTCTTGTTATCTTATAGAGTTAAGTATTTTATGCAGATGAGTACACCATTTAAAAGGAATCTTCTTATTGACTTATAAGATTTTTTTACACGAAGCGATCGGGTATAACAATAGTTTTCGCCAAAAATTCTGTCCTCTTTTGAACACTATTTCTTAGATGGGGGCAGCTGGATCTAATCGGATAAAAATGCTAATGTAATGGTAATTGTACATTGAATTTATTTATGCTTCAATATCAGCAGATATTCTATGTTTTTCAAATATTTCAGTTAAATTATTATGTCGTTTTTTGGAGCTATCAGGTAGTAACAATAATTTTCGCAAAAAATTAAGACCTCTTTTGAACACTATTTCTTAGATGAACGCAGCTGGTTCTAATCGGATAAAAAAGCTCGGAATTCTTCGCGAAAGATGTAATAAATACTTTAAGAATTTTATTTGTACTCTTTCCAATTCAGTCAGTGGTGAGTCTAACATCTTCTGTTTTCGGCTATTTGGAATAAATTAGTAGATCCAAAGAATTGTGTTTACAATTGTCATCACGCTACCTTCAGTAACTGTCCGCATGTTTCTCCCGCGTTAGTTATTTTGCAGTGTTTGAATAATATACTAGATGAACATTGGAACAGTTATGATCAAGAACTACAAAACTGTATAAAAAATTCGGTGGATTTACAGAATTGATTGTGTTTCTCACGCCTTTTTCTTTCCCCATCTAGTAAAAGTAAAATAAATCATTGATCTGTTGTATTTTTTTCAGTGGTTTGGTCGGGGCTATTGTTGCTGTTTGTTTTGATCAAACTTGAGAGCACTCTCACTATATTCGGTGACTGTCCTCAGGGTATTTCTCTCGCTCTAGTTATCTTACAGGTTCTGACTAATAAATTGGTAAAATAGAGGGACATTAATGGTATTCTGCTAAAAACCTGTGTATAAAAATTTAATAAAAATATTACAGGGTTTTAAAATGAAAAACTGTTTTTTTTATTTTTTTTTATTTTTTAAATTTGGCCTTATGATCTTTGCATATTAGCCATGACGAATTCTTATATATATATATGTTGTCCAAATTGGGGGTTATCGGGAAAAAAGGGCCAGAGGTGACGGTGGGAATCGAACCCACAACCGCGGCGTGAGAGTCTCTCATGCTAACCACTCGGCTACCGCGGTCCCCAAAACTGTTAATATTTCCAGATTCAAGGTGTTAAGGAGTTTAATTAATGATGTAATCATCTAGATGTTAAAAAGTTGTACTTATAAAAGAAAATAAATTAATAAATTTTGATTAATTTTGAAGGAGCTTTTCTACTTTAGGGTGGTACTAATGTATAAATTCCTACATGAAATTAATTAAACTAAATAAAAAAGCTTTAATTGAAAATAAAATATTGTTTTGCAAAACGTAGTGTCTAGACTTTAGGTGCTGAAGAAATTTAATGGGATGACGCTATCTTGTTTAAAAAGATAAAAGACCTCGTAGCGCCATCAAGCTCGGCGATTATGAAAAAAGATATAGAAGAAATGAAAGAAGAATTATAAAGATGAGAGTGTTGAAGATTTTAAGATGTGTTACATACACGGCGTTAGTCGTAAATGCGTGCCGTGTTTGCATTACAACTCCTGCTCTATAGACGTCGATCCTACGTGGATTTTCACCATTTTCCCCCTAATCCCTGTTAATTTTATTACACGGGCCGTGATGCAATTGCAATGTCGGAGCGGATGAAGTGACGTCAGGCATTGTCGAAGCACGTCTCTCGTTCCCAGCAGTGGCCACGTAGAAACCTGTCCACGTACCCACTCTAATCCACCGTAACATACTACTGTGGGAACCGGTCAACCCTCAAACATTTACCTCCAGTTAAGAACGGGCCAAATTTTCGTGGGCGGTGATCGTCCTCCAAGAGTCGGCCGCGAGGGTGGAATTCGCAAAGACGCTGGTTCTGGATAGATTGATTATTTGGATTATATTATGTTACCAATATCGCCCGGCCACTGAAAAAAAACAAAAAACTTTCATCTCATGTATTTAAAGATAATCAATCCTACCAAATGAAGTGTTTTTTTTAAGCAAAAGAATTTACATGCTCGTTAGTACAATTATTATTTCAAAAGTGCATACAGTGGCAGGTAAGGGAAATAAAGATGAAATATGAAAAATTCATTCTATAAAAAACAGATATATAGATAAATAAGAAGTTAGATGGATAGATAGATAGATGAGGTAGATAGATGAACAGATCGATACATAAAAAGAGAAAGAGATAAAGAGATAGAGAGTGAGAGTGAGAGAGAGAGAGAGAGAGTGAGAGAGAGAGAGAGAGAGAGAGAAATTAAAGAGAGAGAGAGAAGGAGAGAAAAGTAAGAGAGAGGCGAGAGAGAGTGACAGAGAAGTGAAAAATAGAGAGAGTGAGAGAGAGTGAAGGTGAAGGAGGTGAATAGTGAAAGGGATAGATTATATATTAGTCTTTATTTTAGTAACGTCTTAGAGTGAATGGATATTAGATGAAATATGCCTCTCCCTGCTTATAACCCTGACATCAACGTTTTGCCAACAATTGACAAGAATAACGTTTCTCAACTATTTATTACTAATGCACTTGGTTTTTTGATTAAAAAAAATACATCTACCCTGGCTTTCCCTGTTTATATCCCTGATATCATCAGTCGATCTTTTGCAAATAATAGATAAGTAAAGCGATAATGGCCTATTTATCAATAATAACTTTTCTACACCTCGTTTGAGGGTAAAAATGCAGCTAGTGTCTTGCCTGTCCTACTTATTACCCAGATATCGGTTCAACGTTTTGCCTGGATGCAAGGTTAGTGGTTCTTAGCTATTTACCCAGGACAACCCTTCTAGGCCGCGTGTGAAGGTGAAATTTGAAAAATGAACTGAGTGTGATGCCTCTCCATGCATATAACCCAACATCGGTCAACCTTTTGCCAATTAGTGAAAGGAATAGGTTCTCAACTATTTATCAATTATTAGTTATTACTATTTATTATTCAAGGATTATTTTTCTACATGTCGTTTGAAGGTAAAAAATGTAGCTAATGTCTTGCCTCTCCCTGCTTATACCCTAGATATAGGTTTAATATTTTCCTATGAATTGGCAAGAATAGCTGTTATGAACGATATACCCAAAATATCCATTCTGCAAATCTTTAAAGATTAGATTTTTAAAAAAGTCTTGCATCTTCCTCCTTATTACCCTAATAACATTTTAACGGTTTGTGAACATTTTACAAAAATAGTGGTTCTCAGTTATTTACCCGGAATAACCCTTCTGCACCTTGTTTGAAGATAAACTATGTAGCCTTTCTGAATTTATAACACTGACATATGTTTTACGTTTGGCCGGGAATACGGTTTACAACTATTTACTCATGAAAACTCTGCGCATCATTTGAAGATTAAAATAAATATTGCCTATTCTTGCCTCCCTCTGTTTATATCCCGGTTCAACCACAATTTCAGAGTGTATAGGTCGTTAATTTTAATGTATATTTAACTAATTACAGTAAAATACTTAAACGTGGAACGCTTTGCAACTTCTGTGGATAAATTACATAAGACATTTTTATATTCGATTATGTATAAAAAATTTTAATGAAAACTCCAGGTAATAACTTTCTGGTGCAGTCAACCTGCCGTCATACGCGATAAAACATTTGATGAAATTCTAGAAGTTGAAGATTCATCTCCGGCTCTCTGATAAGCAAGCCTCGAGTTCCGTTTCCTAGATGACTATGCCCGACCTGACCGAGCGAGAGTTCAGTAATCACTGGTAGAGTTGATGATCTCATATCTTCCACTCATATCTCCCTCCGCGATCTAACCTCACTTCAACCCTGCAGAAGGGTTGTCCTGGGTAAATAGGATATTATCGCTTTTCTTATCAATTCTTGGCAAAACGCTGACTGATGATGACAGGGTTATAAGCAATGAGAGGCAAGACGCTTTTTTAACACGATGTAACCTCACTTCAACCCAGTAGAAGGGTTGTCCTGGGTAAATAGAGTATTATTACTTTTCTTATCAGTTCTTGGCAAAACGCTGATGATGACAGGGTTATAAGCAGGGAGATTCAAGACACTTTTTTAACACGATGTAACCTCACTTCAACCCAGCAGAAGGGTTGTCCTGGGTAAATAGGGTATTATTGCTTTTCTTAACAATTCTTGGCAAAACGCTGACTGATGATGACAGGGTTATAAGAAGGGAGAGGCAAGACACTTTATACATTTTTTTAACTTTCAAACCTGATGCAGAAGTATTATTATTTATAAATAATTTAGAACTGCTATTCTTGGCAAAATTGACTAACTATCTCACGAATTTTTCAAAAATCGGTTCAATATTTTTCCACGAATTGAGAACAATAGCGGTTATGAACGATATACGCCAAATACCCCTTCTGCACATCTTTAAAGATTAGATTTTTAATAAGTCTTGCTTCTTCCCGCTTATTACCCTAAAACCTGGGGGGCGCAAGCGGCGCTTGATCCCGCCTGACCCTTGTTGGTATATTGCGAGAATAGATCACGATGTCCAACAGATAATTTGCATTATAAATTGTATAATGATGAAGAAGAAGAAGAAAAACTAGTTTATTTGACCAAATATTTACATATGTGCAGATTGCAACCTGACTCTTTTTACATTTGCGTTAGAAGTCCGAAAGACACTGGGCTTTATAACCTTCTACAACCTTAATATTGTAATCATTTTGTATTATGTAGCCTGTTTCTGCGTTTAGCGGGGTCTCCCTTCATAACGAATAAATCTTTCGCTTTTACTAAAGATTTCCGTGGAGGGGGACTCACTGATGAGTCTGTAATGAAATTTTTTTATAATGATGAACTGTCAATGTAATAATGGACTATAACTAACTTTATGCAAGAAGATCACTGACACGTCCACCCTTTCAGTTTTTATTTTGAGAAAGGAAGAAATGCCTGTACCAGAACGAACCAGCACGGATCGGTGGACCACGATAATGGCAGACGTTTGCTGGAAAAGCTGGAACCCGTCTGAACCTGACGTTGCGAGTTTATGCGGGGTGATCAATTACAATGGTAAACAGATAATTATTCTTATCGGTGGTACACATTTTCACAGCAGCGAGCTGACGGATACAAAACCTCGATTGGAACCAAGAACGAACCTGATCCTAGAAACATAGACACTCCCATCCACCCATTCACTAGTTATTGGTGAATATTAGAAATAACGGGATTGGAAAGCAGAAATCGAAAAGAAGATACAAGTTATAGCCCAGAACCTGATATCAAATACAATCTGTATAAAGCAAAAGGAGAAATGGACTACTTCTAGACTGATCCATAGCATAAATGATTAAAGAAACCTTGTCCAAACAAGCAACCGCATTATTTCGATTAGGCAGGGCAAATCTCAAAAGGGTTAGAGGCTTATCTGAAAAAAGTCACCTACGCAGAATGGATTCAACGATGACTTCATTTATAGGTTATGCAATGAGGAGGACGAAACTGCCACGCGTATTCTTTTCTTACCGTCTAAAATGTTAATTTTTCCGCAATACTGCGCGTGGCAACTGGTAGAACCAAAAATAAAGCTATAACAGTCCTTAAAGGCTTGCTGTTGTTTGTTATGCTTTTGTTTTGTGTTAAACTGTAAGATGCCAGAATTTAATAAAAAAGGAAAAATTAATCAATTCTTTCATTCAAAATGCAAGCTATGCACTCGAAAAGTACTAACAAATGACACGCTTCAATTCGCGCCGACATAACTAACTTGTATCCTAACATCTAATAGCCTACTCCTTTATACGATAGGGGGTGTATATACTACGAATGAGAGTGTAAGGACAGGTTAGAAATTAACAAAACAAATGTATTGGTCTGATTTAATTAATGCGTATTTCAAAATAAAAATACGCGTAAACAAAAACGGCTGTATAATTCATGGCTGCCATGTTGGTTACCTATGCCCTAACGGCTAGTGACTACGCCTTCGACCTAACCATTTAGGTACTACACCATTGGCCCTACCCTGTTAGATCCAGCAATGTGAACTAGCCGACTCTTACATAGTCTGTCATCATTTTTCTCTAACACGACCTAGCAGAGTTAACACAAAGATCGTGAATACCCCTATTGTCTTCGAATGCGGAGCAACGGCTCAATGAAGACATATGGACAGATGGACGAGGACAGTCAAACTAAATAATTTTTATTTTCAGTGGTTTCCATTTCACAAAAGTGATAATTAATCTATATAGGAAGATTATGGCAAGTAAAAAAATTGCATTAAAAATCACGACTGTTCGTGAGTGTCTTCAGCAGAAATCTGAGACTTTTGGAAAAGTCCTGAATGAGAGCTCCAAATGACTTAGCTCCGCCTCAACATTTATTGGCAGGCTTAATAAGTGCTCCAAGGGCTAAATGAAAGAAGGGTAGTCATTGAGACGGTCCCCTTAAACAGGTTGTTGACTGGAAGAGCAGTTGTGACATTTATAAAAAGGCTCAGGTGTAGCAGAGGGAGGTGGGGAATGCATCGGCAAAGGTCAACGAGACAGAGGCTACACGGCTCTTTTTTCTCTTTTTTTCAACAAGTTTCTCGGATCCTATTAATTTTTCCCACACAGGCTCAGGCGGGCATGCATTCACACACACGGGCCGGACACGGAGGCAGACACGCGGGGCATCGACGATTTGGGAATTACAGGGCAATTAGAGGATACCTCCTATGCCTTAGCTCGGGGTCCCGACCCCGACGTCCGTTTACCGAATTCACTGTATTAAATCCTTCTCAAATAACTACCCTTGGCTTAAACTACCTTCAATTTTTTTAAATTTTGCACAAATTGTATTACGTTCACAATAGTATCGACATACTGTGCAGTCAAAAATTTAAGGAGTTTAGTTATGTAACATATCTTTACGAGAAAAAATTCCAAATTTATTTTGTACCTCCTTCCTGTCAAAATCTCTGTAATAAATCGAAAATTAAGATTAATTACCTTATCCACCCATTGTCGGTAATTGATATGACCGCGCCCACGCAAACAAATTCAATTGAACAATTTGACAATATTTAAAGATAACAACCTTTTGAGGACAACCAGTCAAAACGAAAGTCAATAATTTACAACAGGACTAAGTTTTCAAATTTTAAATGCCCCAAAACACATCAAAACCAATTTGGTCCAATCAGTTAAATAAATCGTCTTAACCACGTTTATTTGCTTCACAGCAAAGTGATTTGTTCATTTTGATCTTTCTATCAAAGTTTGGCCAAAAAAGACTGGATCAATCTAGAAGAGAGACTAGTTTCGTTTGGTTGCAAAAGCCACACCCTTCCATTAAGAATAGCCAAAAAGCCCCGCCCCTTTTCTAGTTTTATTTCACCAACCTAACGATATTTAACATATGGATAGACGTAAATGCACTCAATGTCAAAAGCAGTAATTTCAAAAGAAAATTGCCGTCGAGTCGCAATAGTGGATATACAATAAATCTCGACCACCCCCAACAAAATTTAACAACTTAGCCACGCACACTTCTAAACCCCTCAAAAATGAATACAGATATTTATAATTTATTCTTATTCTATTAATTTCAATTAAATTAACCGATATATTGTTGTTAGTTGGATAAAGCCAAATAGAAAATACAAACCAGAAACAAAAATTAATTCATTTTTAACAACAAATTTACTTAAGAATAGTAAAAGTAAAGATTACTCAATTCGTAAACAAATACCTTTTCTCGTCTTTTATCCATTTTAATACAGTTGTATTCTCTTTATACATGGAAAGAAGTCAACATGAACCAGAAGTTCACAATATTATTGTGAGAATCGAGGTCACCAGAAAGTGGATATCGCAGAGGCAGTCGGCGATTCTCAGAGCATTGGCTTTAGCTCGACTCCGACAGACTGGAAGTGCCAACAAGAGGCTACTCGGTCGTCGGCGGTCTTCGCAGCGAGCGCCTGGAAGAGAACGCCAATGCTGTTATGTTTACTGAAGTCGTGTTTACGTCTGTATAGTGATATCAGGCGCCAAAGAGTGTACCAAGGACAGGTACGAGATGCGTACACTGCCCTAGTTCGTGCTCCCTTTAGTGCAGTTTGAAGAAGGCCGGGTAATTGTCTGGGGAGGGATTTACACTGGAGGAACTGGACTCCATATTCTTGAAGGCAGCCTCACTGCTGTACGTTATGTCCAAATAACTATCTAGGAAATCATCCTTCAAACCAGGAATCTCATTGGTTGGGATTTTCGATTGGATGACAATGCCAGATCTCATAGAGACCGAGTTGTTCATTTAGGTTTAGAAAACCTGAGAATTTTCCATCCGTCCCTTACCCCATTGTCTCCAGACCTCAATCCCACTGAGCTCATGTGGGTTGCGTTTCAGAAAAGGTTTTCGATCACATGTTGTCCTGGAACAACTGAATGCAGCGTTGTAACTGAGAGAAATTGTTTATGAAATTAGTGATAATCTAATTAACAGTGTGGCTAACTGGTGCACAGAGGTTTTAACTAACACAGGAAATTATACACGGTATTAATTGTTTAAAAAAAATATGTCCAATGAAATTAACACCTTTTATTTTTATCCCTTAAATAAATTTTCCTTCAGTAAAAAACATAATAATTTCTAATAAATCTTGATGCAATTTATGATAAAAGTGCTGGTGAAAATAAATACTACAAAATCCCTAGTCATTTTTGAGCAGTTTAAGTTAAACGTGGGATTGACACTCAGGGTGTCAGTGTTTGAAAAAAGCCCATTTCTATCGGGTTCGAATCTAGGGGCACTGGATTCGAACCCGGCTTCTTTACCTAATAGGTGCGCCGTGTCAGTGCTTAAGTCGTTTTTCTCCACCCCTTAATTTATGTTTTTGTCAAAAAGATTGGAGAAATAAATCCATTCATTTTATATCCACTTATTGACCACACCTTAAACATGATCACCATAGCCACTTCTTAATCATTGAACAATAATGCAGTAAAACGTTACTAAACATTTTATCATTCAACATAAAACTGATCTTTGACGGACAACTATTTAAAATCAAAATCGATAATTTTATTTGTAAAGAGTTTCAAAATTCCAGTTCATAGGAACACAGTCGTCAGTACCACAGGCCACGCCCACCCATTAATAGCAATCAAGTTAGCCAAGCCCACTCGTTTTGTAGCAAACTCATTAAGCATTCTTAACGTCTTTATTGTTGTGCGAACACCTCAATTTGAGAAAACGTGATGAAGTTCAAAAAGAGTTATTGTTCGATATATCAAGGTAGGCCGAAATAAGCCGGTTTATCTCTCTGTACCGGATATACAATTAAAAAGTTCAAAGTCTTTTAAGAAAATTGTAAATCACGTCATGTCGATGTGGAGAGAACAACAGGTTGCTCCTCTTCGCATCTGCACCAGGTGAAAATATTCATGCAAATCGTAAATTCGGTTCCACCATAAAAAAAATCTCCTTGCTTGTTGAGCTGTTTTTTTCGAACGTTTTTGTCCATATTTTAAAAACAAATTAAATAAATTCAAACGGCTATGTACGTTTTTATTTGAAATGCAAATCAGAAGGAGAAGGTTTTTATATCAAAAGCCAATCGAAATCTGAAAACCCAGGGAAAATTCAATTTATAAACGCTCTATTATTATTATTTTCTTTATTACATGGGATATCGTTTAGTGTTTTGCTATCGCAGTTATGTCCAAATAGACAGAAAGCAGGAAAGCAATCCAGACCAGTCATGTTACTTTTCAAATATTGACCACCCCCACCCGTTAAAGACAGTCGACATAGCCACGCCCATTTCGAAGTCAATGGATAGTTTCTCAACCTAAATTAGAAATTAAGAAAAACTGATCTTTTAAGAAAAGCCAGTAAATGAAAAAAAAACCAGCAGAGAATTGTGTTTTCTAACCAAATGCCTGTAAAACTGGCCCGAAAAATCACTACGCCTACTTTTAAGTCATTCGACACTTGAACGAAACTAAAAAGTGAACAAAAGCAAACGTAGTTAATGCCAAAATAAATAACTTTAAAAGACAATTGGTTCTCTGAATTCACATGCTGTCAAAACAACCAGTAGCCAAGCCTTAAGCCAGGAACATACATAACCGATGCTACGCTAGGCTACTCTACCCGATGCTATCCGTCGCCTTGCCACGTTTTGGTGGGGTGTGCACATCTATCCAACGCAAGCACACGTCGCGGAAAGTCCACAGCGTTTATCACAATAATCACTATCACAATCGCAACGCATCTTTTGTTCTTAATGCACTATTTTGAGCAAAACCTTGTAATAAATTGTTAGTTAAATTTTATGAACACAACCATCTAATAAATTGTTTGTTTAACTTAATTGTTTTAAATAAAGTTACTCCTAACCATCATAATTAAACAACGTTTATAAAAACTTATGAATTTTTGATCTAGTTTAATTTGGTTTACATTAAAATAACATGTTGTAATTAATATAACGACAAAATTACATGTACTTAGTTTGAAATAAACTACAAAAAATATGAGTGTCCTGTTATGATGCTACCCTATGAAATGAATTGTTAATTAAATTTTATGAGCAAAACTGTGTAATAAATTGTTCCAATTTTAGTATATGTACCACCGAAGCGAGTACAATAAATTGTTAGTAAAATTCGTTATATCAAAAAAGTCGTATTCCGGTGTTTTGATTAATTTTCTACCAAACCATTAAAATTAATTTTTTAAATAAAAACTAATTAATATTTAATCACAGTTACTTTGGTTTATATTTAAATAAGTATGTTGTAATTAATATAACGAGAATAATACATGTAGTTTGAATAAAAATATGAGTGTCTGGTTCTTTTGTCTTCGACTGTACTCGACCACCCGACGAAAATCTGGACAATGGGGATCGCAGTGCGACGGGTAGATGTGCACGTGGGTAATGCTACCTTATGGAAAATCGGAGTTTGGATTTGCGTCGGGTAGCATCGGGCAGCGTCGCATGGCGTAGCATCGGGTAAGTGTGTTCCTGGCTTTACCAGTTGGTTTAACAACTTATTCAAAGCACTTATATGACATTCGATGTTCGATTAAGCTAACGATACTCGGATACATAGTGTATGGAACCAAGTCCATCGTGGCCAGATTGGTGATATTGAGGGGCCAAAACATAGATAGGTGACGTGTCCTACACTGGGCCAATATTGGTCGGCCATTGTTTCCAACCTTTCCAACCAGATTTCTGTCAATTATACACTCCTGCCAAGCGATTTCATTGACCTCAATAACCATCAAGGCACAGGCAACTTAAGGCCATTGAGGAATGCAGGCGCAATCTTAATACACTGTATGGAGCTAAACTCATGGCCAGCATGGCATAGTGCCCAGCTTGGTGACCAATGCATTGGCCCTTAGTGTAGAGGCCATTACAACTTAGACAAGCCCCAACTGATCCGCAATTTAGTACTTTTTGCTTTATGACCGTCTTGATGAATTCCTTTATTATTTCAACATCTTACGAACACTATTTTACTGAATTTGGTAAAATAATAAAAAACGTACGATCCTTGTAGACCATTAGATGGCCGAATCTCCCAAAGCTTATGAATAATTTTTAATAATTTACCAACAACATTGAATTGAACGGTCACTACCAACTACCATTTTCCTAGATCAATAATATTTAAGCTATAATCTCATATATTGTTTATTATTTCAACGATCCTAGTTAGAAGGATCTGGTTGAAATAGACTAGGACTAGAATTCTCACGTTGTCCCACGGTAACAAACCCTGAGAGGTGGCTGAGAACGGATCAAACCGATATGACACATAACTTCCTCAGTTTGAGTAGACGTAAAGATCCTAGGATTTGTCATAATCATGTGAGTTAATTTTGCTGAACAAATCACTTCAGATGATATTTTTTTCTATTTGTTCACTATTCTAGTTTCATTTTGAACTATTCATTTGAAAGGCTTTGGTAGCTTTTTGAAAGAATTGGCTGAAATTTTATTTTTATAGGAATCTAAATGATATTTTAATAAACACATCAAAAATATTATTTAAGATTGCTTTTTTGTAATATTGATCAATGAGAACCGTGAGTGAATAATTTGCGTTTATTTATTTGAATCGAAAGGACGGAATTAAAAAATTCCACTGGCTTTTTATTTTTTCGAATTTATACCCTTTTCCGCTCCTTTGTAATCGACTAAGTAAATCATATTGAACCTCGGAAAGAATTCGAATACCCTGGAGTTTAAATGACCCCTGGCCGTCTACGAAATAAATTAGAGGACGACTCGCCTGACTCATCCTTTCCTTTATGGAAATGATATTGTACAAAGCCGTGGGCGGCCAATCGGTCAAAAACACACCGATATTGGTTATTTTACACTTTTCTTTATTATTTTTTTCCTTTTTAGAATCTAAAATGTGATTTTTAACTGGTTGCTAACATGCCAGGATGATCAAGGATGATAGATTACATGATATCCCTTTATTATTTCAAAATACACAAGAGGTCTGCAAATATTAAAATAATAATAATTTAAAGAAAATTTAAATGTAGAAGATTATTACAGATGTAACCAAATATTGTGGTTGGCAATGTGGTAAATTTAGGATAAATTAATTAAGGTTTTCAGTTGAGATAAAAAAGTCAATGGCACGAGCGGGATTCGAACCCACGATCTTTGGCTTGATACGCCGCTGCTCTACCACTTGAGCTATCGTGACCTCGATCCACTCGGACACCAACTTCCCATCTCAACCACACCTTTTGAATCTTCCCTCCTTTTTGCCATTTTGTGTGGTGAGGCATAATGATTTGTGGCCAACAGGACAAATTATCAAAGGGGTTAAAAATTGTGTCTCCGTGTCAAAAATGTCGTATTTGTTGTCATTTTGGAAAGTGTCATACTCAGTAAAACAGAGAAGAGGAGCGAGGCGATCGAGACTGAACCTCAGTGAACGAAGGTGCTCTTGAAAGTCTTTCCTCCGAAATAGGCACCATTGAACTGGTACATGGTTTTTTCGGAAGTTCTTCCACTCTTCTGCTATACTTTTGCCAACATTTCTTCGTTTTTTCTATTACTAATAAAAAGTTGCCCCTTCCAATCCTGTACATACTACCCGGGTGGGTAATCTGAGTATGCCAGTTTTAAACTTTTAACTACAAGAACATGTCCTCGCCCATCCGCAACGTTTTCCAAGTTCCATCGTCGTGTGAAAACACTAACCGATATATCGAAAAACTTTGACTAAAAAGCTTTAAAATAAATAATTTAAAGAAACTTGTTTGCCCGTCGTTATTTTTATGATGGACGGTCTAGTAGCAATAAAGTGGGAGTGGCTTAGTACAATAATTAAGAGTGGCTAATCATTTTGTTGACCTGTTCCGACGAATTTGTTGGTTAGATCTTTGTTGATAAATTTGTTTCTGAACTTGCGAATTCTGTCTTTGGGCTGGTGTTTGTAATTTTGATTTGGTCTAAATAAATCAAGCTGGGCGTGGTTAAGGTGACTGGGCGCGGTTTCGGATTTTTACTGGTTTCATGGAACTTGGAAGTTGGGCCCAACTTTTCCTTAAAATATTCTTAGTTTTATTTAAATATAAGTTGTTTTTTTAACTACTTGTTGTTAGTAATTTTTGATTGGTCGAGCTACGTAAAAGAGGGCGTGGCTAAATAGAACGATTCACTGTTTATACATGTTTTACGTGTGTTGGCCGGTTCCACAGAATTTGTATGCTGCTTCTAATTCTATCTTGGTGTAATTTTTACCTAAACTATTTCTGGTGAATTATATTTGTATGTTCGTCGTTTATTAGTTTAAAAAAATATGTGGGTTCAATAGGAGATCATAATCGTGACTTTGTCGAACCATTGTGAAGATCCGTATGAAAGTATTCTTATGATGTAATTAAAGAATTGGTTCAACCTGATTACATTTTTTGATAATGATGAATATAGCGAGACAAAAATTAGGATGTTTATTTATGAGAATAGGTAATTTTTATAATCAACTTTAGTATTCTGATTAGAATTCGAAATATTGAAATGAACTCGAGGAATGCGAAAAAGTTGCGTTGTTATTATGGAATTTCTTCATTTTTATAGTACATGAAATATTTTTCTTGCAACTTCTGCCTTTCTCTTTTACGGGGTGCCGAGAGGACGTCATCACTTCGATCTGTAAAAATTACAAAACCGGACGGTATATCAATCACACGGATTCCCAGTTTCTACATTCGGGAAGCGGTTTTTTTTCGAATCGTAATCTAAGTGGCAATACATTAGAATGTTATGCAGGTGGAGATGCGCCGCAAGGATGAGACGTTAGAACGAGAACGGTAGAGAGAGTCGGCTCCGGGTCCCGCACTGACTCTAATACGCAATCCTCACCCTTCGAGGAAGTCTGAACTTTGCACCGGTCACTCTGACCCTACGAGAATGAATTAGAAAGGAACCCGGCCGAGAGACTTTCTTCAAAAGACGACAATGTAACGATGACGGTCCTCGACGATGAATCCAGTAGCTGTTCGGCCCACTTTGATCTCTTATCGCTTCTGCTTGTGATTAACGATGAGGAAGTTCGTATTTAGGCTCTTTCCATTTGAATGAAATTAAACGGTAGCCGCTTCAACGGATTATGTTTCAAATAAAAACACACGTTTTAAAGCCAGAGACCTAAATCTTGACTAATCCCAATCGGATCCACGAAGCGTTATGTACTCATAATAATATGATGACCACTAATATAAAGAAGCAAAATTTTGAAGCACACATATGCTGCACATTGATTGATTACAATCGTTTTGAGAGCGAGCAACTGTCTTTGAGACTTCAAAGAGGATTATTCGGAAGAAACCAGGAGGATAGTTGCGGTACGTATGGATTAAAATTGGATTGGAGGTTAGCTTTGAATGTTGTCCTAGCTGGATTATGCAACATCCTTTATGAAAGGCACTTTTAGGTCGTTAATGGTAGTGCAGCTAGATGGATAATGGATCTAGGAATTCGTAATAGTAGAGCCTGGATTCTACGGCGATTGGAAGGTTGGTTGAAACGACAGTTCTATGCCATATGTCTATATGAGTATTTTGTGGTCGAGGGAGTTTATATTTGTTGTATATCTTTAAAATAATCGGTATATTCTGTTCAATTCTGTCTTTTTCAGTCGTATCGGGATTCAATGTCAGTCGCTCCTCTTGATACTGTCCATGGCTGTGGATGACATTTTCGGTAGTAAGGGTGGTGACGTTAAGGTATAATTGATTGAGGTAGAGTGATGCCAAAAAGTGTGAAGATTATGTTTTGGAATTTTCAGGTCTTGATCTGATTTGCAATTTTTTATTATTGTTCAAAGAAATAAAGGTGTTCCTGGAAAGTTCTTACCCTGAAATAATGACCACAAGACGAACCCTAGGTCAGACTCAGTAAACCAGCAAATTAAATGGAGACTAGATGTTTCAGCCGTACAACAATAATAAATAAAATCAGACAATCATTCCTAAAAATGAGGATTGATCATCCTACACTGTTGTAAAGGAGAAGAAATCAGGAGAAAATCAAAGTCAATCATATGCTATACTGATGGCTCCAAAACAACTGAATGAACCAGATCAGCTTTATTCTGTAAAAGTATAAAAGGAGAGCAGTAGGATAGTACACCTTAATCTTTCAAGCTGACATACAATCAACCGAAAATCTCAAAAGGTGTTAAAATAAATAAAAGTTATTTGGAGATCGTGAGGTGCGGTCTGGTGATGTGGTCACCAGACCGCACCTCACGATCTCCAAATAATCATTGGTTAACGATCACTAGACACCACACATAAATAAAAGTCCTCAAAAGTTCAGACAGCCAAGCAGCCCTAAAGGCATCAGCACATACAGAGGACATCAAAAATAGACAGTGCATCCGCCATTGAAAACACAAAAACCTTACAATATCTTTGATGTCAGGACACCAGGACACAAAGGAGTTGTGGGTAATGAAAAAGCAGACAGAGGTTCATTTGCAAGTCCAAGTCCCAGAACTGTCTTTTGTATCTCAGAATGAGTCTACAAAAACCAAAAGGACAAATGGATCAACTCCAGAGGTGCAAGACAAAGAAGAACCGTCACCTAAACTGGCATACACATTGCTACAGTTAGAAAGAGTAAAACCCACTGGTTTAATAAGACTTGTCATTGGTATTTGGGAAAACGCCTACAAAATGTGCATATTCATTTATGACATTTTAGGTTGCATTGAGGAGGAAGATACTGCCACCCATATCATCTTCGAATGGGAAGCAACTACACTTGATTTAGTCATAACCAAGGTTAGCAAGAAGAGAAAAGAGTGTAGCCGATAGCATTACGTAATACTTTTTAAGAGAAGGATCGAATCAGTTGTACTGAATTATGATTGAAACTGTTTAGAATTGTAAATACCATATAAAGAAAGAGTAAGTACTGGTGGCGTTTTAGACATGACCCATTCGATGATAGAGTATGGAGCCCAATAATTATATAAAAAAACTAAAACAGATTCGACCCAATCCTTATTACATAATCAATAAACTATATCTAACGTATCACAGCTTTAGAGTAAGTTGCGGCAATGAGTTCTCGAACAAAAAAATCAGTTCAAGCACACAGGCATATTTTTGGGCACATCTTATTCACGTACACTAAAGGTCTGTCAATCCAATTCTATATATAACTAGGAACATCTCGAGCTCACTGAAGATTCATCGAGGAGGAACTGCCACTTGTATTTTTTTGAATGTGCAATGCAACTCTCAATGGGCTATAACATAAGGTAGAAAGAAGACCCGGTAAAAAACAATCGTATAAATGACGTTCAATGGCTTGACTTACTACTATTACTTATAAGAGCATGATGAGTTAATTGATCTAAACTAAAGAACTAAGATAAGTACAATAAGGCAAAATTCGAAGAACTGCTTGCTAATCATAATCATCATAATATAGTACGGATAGTACGCTAAGGTATTAGTGGGCCGGATTTAGAGGATAAAATGGCAGTCTAGTCAGCTTATGTAAGGAAAGTGGTCTCAGGATGGAAGGGGATACAAGCAGTATATATTCAGTACAGAAGCAGACGGAGAATTGTACCCTGAACGATGCCCATTTCCGCCTTGTACAGAAGATAGTGAAAACCCGACTATGAAGATGGTTATTAAAACCATTGTTGTTGTGTTTATGAAGGATTAAGGGGATAAGGTCAAATCCAGGAAATTTCTTGATGGGCAGGCTTTTAATTTTGTTTGTGACGTCAGGAGAAGGATATGGTTTTAGGTGTGCAGTAAACCTTGGTGATATTGTAAAGATTCTTGAAGTTTCGAGTCAGCAATGAAGCTATGGATGGTTTGTACTGAAGACAGGTAGGGGGCAAACAAGGAAGCTCTTTCCTCATCGGTTGACACACTTGTGATCATCATTCTTTTCCCTGCATTCCGTGATTATGTGTAATAATGACAGTAGTTCGTTCTTAAGTTGTTTGGTATTCAATAAGAGGTAATCGCTCTTCAACAGCGAGATTAGATGAAATATTAGACAAAAGTTCCTTCCTTTTGCCCGTTATGCCTCAGGCGTCAGACTTAAACATCAACTACCTTGAGTACCCCAAGGAATCTTGGACAGGATTAAAGACACCAAGGTTGAGAAAGCGCTGAAAGCGCTCAAGGATCCGAGGTCCGGTGATTCAACAAAATCCCGGCTTATAAAATAAAAGCACAACTACCCTTTGTTGCTGAGTATTTTGCGAGGATTTATGATCAAACGGGGCTTTATCTTAATTCAGTCTCTTATCTGAGCAGAATCCTACTTCCATCGTTAAGTCGTGACCACAAAACCTCTATTTTCATTCTTTATTTCCCCTCCCAGGGGTGCGTTTCGTGTCGGATCCTGCCGTTTCTCTTTCACATCTTAAAATGTACATTTAATTCGGTTTTTCAAAGTTGCATCACGTTTTCACGGCACAAGGCCAACAGTTTGTACAATAATTCGAAATCAACAGCCCTTGAATACCACTTAGCAACATTTTTTAAAAGGCATTATCAAAAATAAATCTTTCCCCATTTAAATTTAATTTATAATAAAGACAGAAAATTTTTTTTGTAGGTAACTTATAAAAATAAAATTTTCAAGATATTTTTGCGTAGTGACAAAATCATTACCTCATACATTCCTAACTTGTGATCTATTGTTGCTGAAGTGAATGCACATGACATTTTCATGTAAATGAATGCTGATAATTATATAAAGATAAACATCCGGATGGCGTCATGATGGACAAAATAAAAAAAAATTAAATTTTGATCAATTTGCAGATAAAAATATAAAAAAAATCTTTGTATATAATGTTGATGCAACTCGGTAAAATGGTGGTAAATATTTTCCTCAAAGCTCTTTTTCATATAGTTTTGCATGGTTGATATTAGTAGCTGTATTTATAAAGGATGATAAAACCCTCATGGCTTAATCCAGGATTAGACGGTTGGACATTCACCAGCTTTCAAGTCATAAGTACAAAATGTTAGAATAAAAAGAATCGGATTTGCATAACAAATTAAGTGTTATCTTTTTTAATCTCTTATATGCAATATTACAATGTTTCTGCGCTTAAAAACTGCTTGACTGTAAATCTCAACTCACATGGGTTCATTGGTTGTCTCTCTGTCGATTCTCGTCTTAATCCTCGAGAATGTAGTATACTTTGACTGATTGTCACTTGATTCCTGACTTCGATATGATTCGCCCCATATTAATATTTTGTAGACTAACAAGATTTTCTTAAATAAAAATAATTCCATCAAACCTTTTAGTGTCCATCTAATATTTCTCGATTTGGTTACTACAGTATGCTTATAATAGCAGTTAATTCTAACAGAGCAAAATAGTTTTGGGCCTACATGCTTTCTATTAAGAGCCAAAGCCACAGCTCTATTATGAAACAAGTATGCACATGTAAATGACTATTTAACTCAGACTTACCCCATACTTAAACTAAAAATGAAGACAGCCAATCTACGAACGCTGTCTGTCAAAGCGATAATATTTGGTGAAAGCAAAAATCCGTTGGTTATGTATAAAGAATGACAGATGCAAGAAATAACTTGCAGATTACATCTATCAACAGTCTACCAAACTACAAATTCTAATAACTGCTGGCCTACAGGCTCATTATAAAGAACCAAAGCCACCCCTCTAACTTTGTAACATGGAGAAAACCTGCACGCCAGTATTTATGGGAACACGGTGATATTTCAGTCAGTTTTAAAACCTCAACTAAAACAAGGACATTCGACGAAATGGCGGACATCAAACAAACCTGAAAAACTTGGGTGAAAACAGAAATTAGTTCTTTATACTAAAAAAAGACAGACTTAACAAAAAAGCATTAGACCTACACAACAAATTACTTACAGATTTACATTTGTCAACAGTCTACCAAGCTACAAATTATAATAACTGCTGGCCTACAGGCTCACTATAAAGAACCAAAGCCACTCCTCTATCTTTGTAACATGGAGCAAACCTGCACACCAGTATTTAGGGGAACACGGTGATATTTCAGTCAGTTTTAAAACCTCAACTGAAACAAGGACATTCGACGAAATGGCGGACATCAAACAAGCCTGAAAAACTTGGGTGAAAACAGAAATTAGTTCTTTATACTAAAAAAAGACAGTCTTAACAAAAAAACATTAGACCTACACCTGTCAGCAACCTACCAAGTTACCAATTCTAATAAAAAATGAACTACCCTCTCTATAATGAGCCAAAGTCACCTCCGTCCATACTTGGGAAGCGTCTAGAAAGAATCCAGCTAACACTCAAATAATATTGCGATGCCGCCAACACGATGAATTTAGTAAATTGATGTCAGGAATAATACAGGTTGTGGATGGGATTTCCTGCTGGCGCTAAAGGATTAGCTTCTCAAATATTTTTTGGAGGAAAATTGGGAATCTTGTAGGGCGGCAAAGGAAACATTGTCAGATGGCTTGTAACTGTTTTGGATCATGCAGATTCCAGAGACTTTCCATAATTCCATAATTTCCGTAATGTGGAGTGAATACAGTTGCAAGGTGTGGCGAGTAGTTATGGATATTTCAATCAGTTTTGAAACTTAAACTAAAAATAAAAACATTTTATCAACGATTGCTATCAAAAAGCCTGAAAACGTTAATCAAAACATAAATCTCTTCGGTATACATAAGTCCATTATATTTAGTGGTTTGATTGACCAAATTACTTCTTTCAATTAACTAGTTATTTTATGTAAGATCTTGGTTGAAATGAAAAAGTTAGTTTCACGAGCGGGATTCGAACTCGATTAGCCGAAGGTCGTGGGTTCGAATCCCGCTCGTGACACCAACATTTTCATTTCGATCAAGACCTTACATAAAAAAATTAATTAATTATACATAAGGCTACACAAAGAACAACCTACACTCGTCAACACCATAAAATCAACTAATTCTAATAAATATTTGTTTACAAGCTCTGTATAAATAACCAAAGCCACTCCTCCATTTTGTTTTAATTGGAGCAAAGCAAACCTGCACACCAAAGTTATGCCAGTTCTCAACCACGGATATATGTATATACCCAGTAAAAAGCAGTACCAATTTAACCCCGTTTTACACCAAACATAAAATAAAATAAAAAAGCCCGAAAAATTTGACTGAAAAGAATTTGTTTTACATTCAGAAAGACAGACTCAACAAAGAACATCTACAGAATTACTCCTGGCAGCAAGCTGCCAATTCTGATCATAATTGACCTACATGTTTTCTATAAGGAGCCATAGCATCTTCTAGACTAGATGTTATCAATCTACTCCCTCAGGAAACCATCACTGACTTCATAAAAATCATCCAAGCAAAAAAAAAACAACTAACATTTGCGTTGGTTACTCACCATTAAACCGCACGCGTTTTATGAACTATGAACTTAATGTAACAAAAGTTTATTCAATGAGACAATATTATATAATTGATTAATATATACTATTTAATTTCATTTGTTTGATTGCATTCAAAAAGTTCATAAAATTAAGTGAAAACGGACCAATTAAGTGGCATAGGCATATCCAGCATCTATTTTAATTTTCAGCTGAACAAAAAGTGAAACTTTTTTTATTTAGTTTGGTTCGGTGGACGTCTGCGAGTTGTCTTTCACGTTCCTCCTTTTTCAATTCAAATAAGCAAGAAACCTTGTGTTGGATTTTTGTTCAGTCCATTAATAAAGTTTCAGTGTCAAACATTGATTTGGTTGGACGTTATGCTGACTTTAGAATGGCTATTATTGAAGTATTGACTTTTTAGTACTCCGTACTGTCTTGCTATCGCTAATTATCTTCAATAGCTGATTCTAACTGAAATTTTTAATGATTTTATTATTACTTAGTTATAAATTATTTACATAACAAATGACCCACATTTGTCACTTGATGTTGTCCAGTTGCAAGGAACATATAATTTTTCAGCCTTTTAGTGTGGGAACTTTAGTCATTTAATTTATATTTGTATGAAATCCCGATTTAGTTTATAATAGTTTTCTTGATGATGTCCTTTAACACCTGACTTCTTTTTTCAAAATTTTCACTCCTCGGTACGATGTTTTCATTTTTCTCTACCCATGGAAATAAATAAAGGGTCGTCGTCGGGTTCTTGGTAGAACTGGTAAGAGTGTGACCGCCCGGAGGCAAGTTTCCCCCCTAGCCCATTCATAGCCGAGATCCATTGAGCTACCGTCCAGTGTCTGCCATTACTGGGCCGGTCCATTTAACAACACGGTTCGCCCCCGGGCTGTATTACATAAACGGGCATACATTATTCAGATCAACGGTAGCCAACCGGGCCGGGTTGTTATTAACCCTTTAATCTGTGAATAAATGAGTTATCCGAAGGAGTCCATCCCTCTATTAATAAGTGTTAACACCTAAATTGTCATTTAACTATGATTATAACCTTTGAAATTAATTCTTTCTTCACGCCATCTGATCTAAAAGAAAGTCTTGGATATGAAGGGATTATTCATTATCTTATCAGTTTTTAATAAAAGTAATTAATTTCAGCAAAGGGGATTTGATAACCGCAACGGTTAAAGCGGGGAACAGACTTATCCGATGCAACGCTATGCAACGATACGCGATGCTACCCGACGCCTTGTCACGTTTTGGTAGGGTGTGCACATCTATGCGACGTCAAGCGCACGCCACGTAGAGTCACACAGCGTGTACCACAATAATCAGTATGACAATCGCAACGCCTCTTTTGTTCTTAATGCACTATTTTGAGCAAAACCTTGTGGTTAGTTAAATTTTATGAGGTTTTATTAAATTTAATATATTACAATTAATTAAGGTTTTTAGTTGAGATAAAAAAGTGAATGGCACGAGCGGGATTCGAACCTACGATCTTCGGCTAGATACGCCGCTGCTCTACCACTTGAGCTATCGTGACCTCGATCCACTCGGACACTAACTTTCCATCTCAACCCTACCTTTTGAATTTTCCCTCATTTTTGCCATTTTTGGGGCTTGGTTCGAGTCCAGCGCCCCTGCATTAAAAATAAAAATAAAATAAAATAATTACACTTTACTATTATTTTAATAAAGATGATAAATTGGACTCTAAAAAAAATATACAGTCAAAAAACTTCCTAAGATAGTTTCACAAACAGTCTTAATCAAATTTATGGTTATGTTCTTTACAGATTAAAATATAATACCCTGTATATTCGTTTTTGAACGTTTTTTTAACATTAGCATGATGGTGTAGGTGGGGAAACGTTTCACACAGATTTCTGAAGAATATGGCAGAGGTATTTAGTTTTGGTTTTTAAATAGTATTATTACACTGTAAGTCAAATATGTTTTATGGTTAACGTAAACAAGATTTAAAAAATCAATATACCTTTTATTGACTTAGTTTTTAGAAGGGTCGTTTGGAAAAAGAAATTCACTCCAAAAATTCAATATTATGATATTTATTGTTGTGATTTTTACTCTATTTATGCACAATAAAAATATATCGTATTGTTTTTAGCGTATTTTATGGAAAATTAGTAGAAGGGTTTGCTGGGCCAATGATGTTGCTTGTCAACTAAGTTTAATATTTATTATTGGTAACCGAACACGTCATTAATCTAGCAATTAAACCAATTTTTGAATGATCGTTTAGAAAAATAAATGCAAAGGAAGAAACATTTAAAGAAGGCATTTCAAAACTCAAAAATCAGTTTGTTTGTATTCATAATTATTTTAATTTAATAATAATAATTTCATAATTAAATTTTTTTCTGTTTATGTAGAATACGAATTATTGTCTTATGTTCACTGTTTTTAATGGAAAATTAGCATGATGGTTTAGCTGGGCCACTTTTCAAAGAGATTCCTTAAGAAAATGGCGGATTGATCTTATTGAAGAGCCCCTCTTTGCTTGTCAAATAAGTTTAATATTTATTATTGTTATGCCAAGCAAATATGAAAAATAAAAATAGAAGATGGCGGATCGGTCTGAATTGTGTTTTATGTTGTATGTAAACAAAGAATTTTTATACACTATACAACAGCTTAAAAAAATGTCCTAGCTCACTTTTTTAATAAATCTAGTTTATTAACTGAATTTTAATGGTTGTTATAGACAAATCTAAAACAAAGGACCTCCATTGCTTTAAAAAAGTTTTAATATGTACGGTTATGAGCTTTATTCTATTAATGAACAAATGAATTATATTGCATTATATATTTTCAGAATGAGATTTATTTACTGTATAAGATAGTAAACTAAACTTACAGTTTCAGTGCTCACGTAGACACAAATTTAGAATTGCATCGAGAGAAGCTTGAAACGCCTAAATCAGAGGCCAAAAGACATAAACGCCAGTATATTTCACGACTAAGTGGAAAGGCATGGGTAAAACAGAGATACGAACAGGAGCTTTAAGGACATGACATGTTTTACTTTTATAAGGGAAGGGCTAAAACTATTATAAGTTATAATGAGAAAGAACGACACACTAACAATAACTCGGGAAATAACCACTGGCTTCAGTAAAAATCCCAGGATCGCACAAATACAGTAATTCAACAAAAACATGATCGTAAAAAGGAAACAGGTAAATCTCTGAGCACACCAAAACACAAAGTACAACACACTGATAAATCTAGGCACAAACAAATTCATCACAATCGGAACAAGCCTGATAGAAAAAAAGTAGGAAAACACGACACAAAATCAACCAACAAAGAATGAAACATGACGTTACACAAGAATCGGACAGACGACAGACGAATACGGGGTACAACGATCGTACCACCGAAACTCAAAGAAGTGGAAATATTTTTTTTATCATGATGCATAATGTTAGATTTTAGGAGAGATTCATCTGTTACACCACATTCACTCTCTCAAGAGCCCAAATAATTAAGCTGTTGAATGGTTTGGATCCCCGGGCTTTCATAAGGTTTGCTCATCACGCCTTGAAGTATAGATATCATTTAGTCCAGGAATTTAATTTTTAATTTCGTATATACCTTTCCTTCATTAAATACCATAATTACAAAAACAGTTAATGCTCTGGACGAAAAAGACATTAATTTTTTATGAATTTATTTCTATTCGTTTTATGTTCTGTAATTAATGCATGTATACCCAGGGTTTTATGATTATTCGGAGATCGTGAGATGCGGTCTGGTGTGACGTAGGTTTTAGAAGCACATGCCAACGTTTCGATCTTTATTGAGATCATCTTCAGGGCCTGGGATATATAAAAATTGTTTAAATTTTACAAATACATGTAGGAGGTGAGAAAAAAATATGAATTTATTCAATGCTATGAAATTTTAGAGTAAAAGAAAAAAGGAAAGAAAATTAGTTTATACAATGCTAGAAAATTTCAGATAAAAAAAATGAATTTGTACAATGCAAGAAAATTTTAGATTAAAAAAATTAAAAAATTGTAATTATTTTTTATTATTTATTTATTTTTTACTCTAAAATTTTCTTCCATTGTATATTTTTTTTAATTAAAAATTTTCTAGCATTATATAAACTATTTTTTTCATTTAAAATTTTCTACCATTGTATAAATTCATATTTTTTCTCACCTCCTACATGTTTATAAAATTTAAATAATGTTTATATATCCCACGCCCTGAAGATGATCTCAATGAAGATCGAAACATTGGCACCATAAAGTGAATGTTTTTCTAACTCCTACGTCACACCAGACCGCATCGCACGATCGCCGAATAATTATTGACTACGGCCACTAAAAATCACACATTTCTACCAGGGTTTTATGTTTATTTTTTCAATTTACAACGTGCTCCGACGACAGACGGATTTAATTCCATGTTGTATATACTTTTAATTATATATTTCATGATGTGCTCCAAATTGTAAAATAAAGTATTTCTATCTATCTATAATGTTTTCCAGTACTTTATAAACGAACATACATAAGTCTGATGTGATCGCCTGTTGTGAAAATAACCTGCTCATGATGTCTCGAAATTGAAATTTTCAGCATGTTCATTTAGCTTGTGTTCCTAAAGTGATTGTATCATGATCTGCGATTTTTTTTATTTGTTTGTTTTGCATGTTATGCGTGTTTTTGTGACGTATATCATAGCTAACTTGTTCACTCTGGCCCTACTAGTTTTGCTGGTATTGGACGTGCTGCTAGCTTTTGTTTTACCCTGGTGATATAAATAATAGACGATGTCTGACAATTCAAGTCCGTACATCAGTAACTTGATCACAGTTCTATAATCGGTTTAATGATGAGCAGTGGAACATAAACGGTTTCATAACCGTAGTTGCGGTTATGTTGCTATCTATGGACTTTTACTGTTTTATGTATTTTGTCCCGTTACGTCTGTTTTCACTCATCTAATCTTTGTATAAGTTCGTATAAAAGTTTGTATAAGTCATTTGAGGTCTTCTTGGATTCCGAGCGGAGGATGACATACTTTCCATGGACTGTTCATACTGTGCGAATGTTCACATGTTACTCTCATGCCGGTTTGGTTCTTGTTTTTGGTAAGTTGTACCTTTTTCACTCGTCTAATCTTTTTATAAGTTGTAAGGTTATTTGAGCCAAACCAAGGTCATTTTTGGATATCAATTCATTGGCCTGTTCTTATGTTGTGGATGCCCACATGTTATTCTCGCGCCAGATTTATCTGCTCTTTTCTCTTTTTTTCGTTCATTAGTCGCCTGAGTCAACATGAGGCATGTTTGCAAGTCGAGTAGGAACTCTTACCAGACTAACCTTATTTTGTGAATATCCGCATGTTACTCTCGTGCCAGTTTATATCTTGTATAAGTGCTCGCTCATATAATTTTTTTATAAGTCGTAAAACAACGCTTGCTTTCTATGGATCGTTAAGTTTTTAAGTTATCTGAATCATACTGAGGGTTTTTCAAATGTTTAAAGGAGAACGTTTGCTTTGTATCGCCTGTTATAATTTTTGTGTGTCCGCATATTACTCTCTTGCCAGTTTATTTCTTATATTATGGTCTGTGCTCGCTCATTTAATCTTTTTATACGTTGTTAAGTTATTTGAACCAAACTGAGGTTAGGGATAGTTGTCGATTTTGCTAGTTGAAAACTATAACCAAACTGAGGTTATTTTTGATTAGTAGAAACACGCTTGCTTTCTATAGAATGTTTTTATTTTGTAAATGTCCGCATGTTACTCTCGTGCCAGTTTATACTTGAGTTATGGTCTCTACTGGCCTATGTAATCTTTTTATGCGTTGTAACGTTATTTGAACCAAACTGACGTTATTTTTCATTAGTAGAAACACGCTTGCTATCTATGGATCGTTTAGTTCTTCAGTTATCTGAATCATACTGAGGGTTTTTCAAATGTTTAAAGGAGAACATTTGCTTTGTATTGCCAGTTATTATTTTTTGTGTGTCCGCATATTAGACTCATGCCAGTTTATTTCTTCTATTTTGGAATTATCTCTGTTCTTGCCGATTTAATCTTTTTTTTATGTTTTTAAACAATCTGAATCAAATTGAGGTTTTATGGAGAAATGAATAGGAGGACATTTGCTTTCATTGTACTGTTCTTATTTTGTGTATGCCTGCATGCTACTCTCGCGCCAGCTTATTTATTTGGCCAGATTTACCTGCTCTTTTTTTGTTTTTATTCGTTCATTAGTCGCCAGAGTCAACTTGAGGCGTGTTTGCAAGTCGAGTAGGGAACTCTTACAAGGACTAACCTTATTTTGTATATGTCCGCATGTTACTCTCGCGCCAGGTTACGCCTTGTCTTTTGGCCAGTTATCTCTGTTGTCACCGGTTTAAACTTTTTTTAACTTTCTAAGACAACTGAGTAAAACGTACCTTTTATGGGAAGTTGAATAGAAAAACATTTGCTTTCCATGGATTATCCTTATTTTTGCATGATACTCTCCTGCCAGATTATTTTTTTATATTTAGGCCCTAATCTATAATAATGATAATTAATCCATTTACGTTTTAGTGGTCCATTGGCCAACTTACTTCTTTTAATTAATTATTCTTTTTATGTAGGGTCTTGGTTAAGATAAAAAGCCAGTGTTACGAGCGGGATTCGAACCCACGACCTTCGGCTAAATATGCCGCTACTCTACCAGTTGAGTTATCGGGACTTGGATCCTCTCAGACACCAACTCTCCATCTTTACCTACAACCGTTCGAATTTTCCCTGTTTTTGAAATTTGCAAATGTCGTGTAATCATGATTGGATTCTCAGCGACTTATGAATCGGCCACGGGGAGCTGTTTAGTGAAGTAATACTTCATTTGCTTATTGAATATTAATCCATTTACGTTTTAGTGGTCAATTGACCAAGTTACTTTTTTGAATTATTTTTTTTTATTTAGAGTATTGGTTGAGATAAAAAACAATTGTGATTATACGACATTTGAAAATGGCAAATAGAGGGAAAATTCGAACGGTTGTAGGCTGAGATGGAGAGTTGGTGTCCCAGAGGATCGAAATCACGATAGCCCAAGTGGGTTAGAGCAGAGGTGTATTTAGCCGAAGGTCGTGGGTTCGAATCCCGCTCGAGACACTGATTTTTTTATCTCAACCAAGACCCTACATAAAAAGAATAATTAATAATAATAATCTATAATAATTTTTTTATTAGTACTTAAGTCATGAATGTCCGCGGTTACGATGGCCGAGTCGTTAGCCCAGCTCAATTCCCGTGTTAGTAACGATAGTTGCTCTGGGTTCGAATCCAGGAATAACCCATTTATTCTATTTGTTTCTCACTACTTTCAAATAGTATAGTAAAGTCAATTTGTAATTTTTGAGATTGAACTATATTTCTTTGGCTTGTTAGCGATTTTTTTTCAACTTCCTTAATTACTTTTATTATCATTTTGATTTACCACTTAATACTTGAAAACATCACGTATCACAGTAGATTGTTTCAGTGAATCGCAGTTAACCCATTAAAGAGTTTTGTTTTTACAGACGTTTTATCCATGGGGATCGTGAGCCGTACCGGTACTTGGTAGGACAACCGGTCATTTCCCATTATGAACGGCCGGGGTTCAGTCCTTTATTGCTTTATTATTAATAATAAAGCTTTTTGCCCACTCCCTCCGCAATCGGTTTAATGACATCGGCAGGTAAGCTACGTGATGAGACGTATTCAATTTGTTTCGAGTAAAAAGGGCCCGACTTTTCATTTCACGCGAGAGTGAAAATTAAATAAAGAAATGTCTCCGCTCCCACGGCGATCTGGGAGGTCCACCAGGGGACCGTTAATTAAAAATTAATGTCATAACTGCACACTGAGCCTGTTTATTTATTTCGGTGTGAATATTTCAATAAATATTCACTATGAGGATGTGCGATCGATTTAGATAAATTTCAGTAAAACGATTTTGAGAGACCTATTAATTATATTAATTAATTAATCTTTTTATGTAAGGTTTTGGTTGAAATGAAAAAGCTAGTACCACGAGCGGCATTCGAACCCACGACCTTCGGCTCTATACGCCGCTGCTCTAACCACTTGAGCTATCGTGATTTCGATCCACTCGGACACCAACTCCCCATCTCGAGTTTAATACAACCTTTCGAATTTTCCCTCCTTTTTGCAATTTTTTGGTGTCCGTATGGATCAAAGTCACGATAGTTCAAGGGATACAGCACGGCGTATTTAGCCGAAGGTCGTGGGTTCGAATCCTGCTCGTGGCACTAGCTTTTTCGTTTCAACCAAAACCTTACATAAAAAGATTAATTAATTGAAAGAAGTATTTTGGTCAATATACCACAAAATATAAGGGCGAAATATTAATCTTACCTTCACAGTATTTTTTTATGTCCGATTAACTCATTCGAGTCTAATGAAGTGATGTCAGGGTTATAAACAGGGAGACGCAAGAAACTGACTCGAACCGTTCCTGGAGTTCGGCCTATATCAAACACTTTAAGAACTAGGACGAGACCTTTCCGAATCCGCGGTACTGAAATTAGCAGTCCTTGCCTGCGTTTGAAGGTTTTAAATTCCTAGATATTCCACCGCGGTCATTATCTACTGCCACAAATATAGAAGATCTGGCCTTATTGAACAAAAGAGAAACACCTCCTCTGTTGATCAGGGCAAAATTCTTGCGAATTTCAAATAGCTATCCCAATTATAAAGTTTTTTTATACCGAGTGTGCAAAAATGAAATTGGTGTAGGGTGTGGGATATTTGCTGGTGAGTACAACTTCATCTGGTCTCTGCCGAATGAGGCTAGAATATACACTGCTGAACTTCATGCAATCGGAAAATCATTGAGCATTATAAAGAAATCGCAATTTATAATGCCATTATTTGCTCTTATTCGAAGAGTGGTCTCGAAACCAACAAAAATAATTTCTCAGTTGATCCATAAATTTTAGAAATTTACAAATCTCTCTATGAAATCAAAGCACTTAAGAAACAAGTGGTATTCGTTTGGGTTCCTAGTCATGTAGGCATTTCTGGAAATGAAAAAGGTGATCAACAGGAAAAGGAAACCTGCAACCATCCACAAAGAACAGATCAATTTCCTCTCTGCCCAGATGATAAAGTCGTTTATGTTAAAAACATTATCAAACGAAAAGTAGGCGGCAAGATGGAATGTCTGTAGAGTTAGTATGAAAGAAATTAAACCAGTTCTACATAAATGGCCAACTGAAGCACTTGAGAGAAAAAAACTTGTGATTCTAGATTGCGAATAGGTCATATCAGGCTAATCCGTGATAGGCTTTTAATAGGCAACAACCTTCCAACTTGTCCTCGATGTATGCTAAGTGGAGAACGTATCATTCTAACTGTGAAACATATTTTGGTTTTGTAACCCTTTAGGCAAAGGTCCAATCTTTCGAGTGATTTGAAGGAGTTACTGGGTCCTCAGTGTTTCTTCGAAGATCACTTTTCAGCTTTCTCAAATTTATTGGAATTTATAATGAGGCCTTTTCCCCAAATTGTTATAACATTGAATGTTTGTCTTCTAGTTTTCGAATGAGAGTTGTGAGGGCAAGATTTATTTCTTTTTCAGGAATTTTTGAGACTCCGGACAGGAAAAATGAAATAGAAGAAAATACAAATTGCGGGGGTAATAAATAAACTGCATGATTAAAATCGCAACTTAAATACGAAAGATAGCTACCTCCAAAACAAAACAAAAAAGAGGATGATAAAGAAAAAGGAGTGTTATTGTGTTTTTATTTCTTATTATTGTTAAGTAGCATTAGTTTATTTACCATATTTGAATGAAAGAATAAAAGGATAACGATGAGCCTATACTCATGCTGACACTGTTGCTAGTCTGACTCCATTATTATTATTATTATTGGTTATACAAGCCTATGGGAAATATTTAAATTGTAGAACAAAAATTCGAAATTCTAATTAAAAACAGAAATAAATATAATTTAAAATGAGATTCTTGCATACATTTGGCCTTACAAATTAAGAATTTTAAAAGGATAAATTAAAGCTTTGATGGCAATAGGATAGATTAGTTTATGAGTAAATCTTCGGAGCTTTATAGCACTCAGAAGGGATATAGCTAACCTAAGATAGAACTTTTTATGCAAGTCTATTAGGTTTCGTGGTCCGATTGACCAAATAAATTCTTTTCAATTATTAATCTTTAATTAAGGTTTTGGTTGAGATAAAAAAATCCAGTGTCACGAGCGGGATTCGAACCCACGTCCTTCGGCTAAATACGCCGCTGCTCTACCACTTGAGCTATTGTGACTTCGATCCACTTGGACACCAACCTCCCATCCCAACACCACCTTTTGATTTTTCCCTCCTTTTTGCCATTTTTCAAATGTCGTGTGGTCAGGATACGATTCGCGGCGACAAATGAAATGGCCACGGAGAACTTTAGTGAAGTTTATTTCATTTTGCTTATTACATCTATTAGGTTTCGTGGTCCGATTGACCAAAAAAATTCTTTTCAATTAATTAATCTTTAATTGAGATTTTGGTTGAGATAAAGTCAGTGTCACAAGCGGCAAACCCACTAATCCCTGACCTTAAAACGTGCAGCATGCAGATGTATAAAGAAAAAAATAATTATGCATACATGTGATATCAATGACATCTAGATGGAATTTTGTAAATGAAAGAGGGATTGGATCAAGGCTTGAGAAATTCGGGTAAAAATTTCTCGTTTAAATTTTTTTTGATACCTTTTTCGATTGTTGAGTAATTAATTTTGGTTTGTTGTTAAATCAGTTGTGCAAAACATAGTTTCTAGATTTTTTTAACTCAAAGGAACTGTTTTTCGAAAATGTATCATTCTTCTCTTTATCGATTATTTCTATGTAGTCTCGTTGTTTTAAACATATGAATAAATAAGGAGGTTGCAAAATAAAAACAAATATTGGGTTTATTCATTTGAACATAACTTATAAAACTCGCGAATGTCTAAGGTGTAATGTAAAAAAACCTATATACATCAGTTCTATTTATAAGCCCCAGCACATGCACGGTTCGGATCTCAAAGATGTTTTTCGCTCAAGTCCCAGCCAGGTCGGGAACGGTACAGAGGTAGTAGGAAGAAGGAGAGACGAAGCTCATTTTTTGCGCGGACGATGAACTTTTCTCTCATGGCGAGACGACAAAGCGGGCCAGATTGGAGAGCTTTTGTTCGAGGGAACAGCCGGCCGGTGAAGAAGGCCGGTCACTTTGAGATCCGAAAGCAGCAGCAACGCGAAGTGTTGTCGAATTCGTCGTCCGAGTCGTCGTCGTCGATCTTGGTCCGGAGGAAACTCGGCTGAGGGTTGCCCTGGAAGACGTCGCTCCAGGAAGAGTTCATCGTCGTCTTCGGGCCGCTGATCGTCGACCAGGAGGTCTCTTCTTTGCTGCTCGAACGACTCCTGGTGATACGGCGTCGCGGTGATCGTTCCGGGATGTATGGCACCACCGTCGGCTGTTCCTCCTTCCAGGACACTCTCTTCGCAGAGCCGCCTGTAAATTTTCTGAATAAATTGGAATCTAACCTGTTTACTTTACACTTCTTTATGTCCAACAAAATAAACTTTCAAAATAAAACTAAATTATTATTGTGAGATTTTCTTTTGTGTTCGGCGGATTGGTGACCTAAAGTTTGGAAATTTCTGATCACTTTTTTCTGCCTATTGCATTGGTCTCCCTGACAGACTTTGCTTTCTCGCCATCTTTCTCTCTTAACAAACACGGAGAACATAAGCAAACCTTAAAGACTGAGCCGACCAAATTACAGGTTTACTGCACAGTAGTCGCACGAGGAATTCTTACAATGATTCATTATTGTCCATAGGACTCCTCTAGGCTCTTAGATATTAACCCCTCGTTTAATGAGAAAACCGATCGCTTTTCAGGTCAGGGTTATAAATAAGGAGCGGCATATCTTGAACATTAGGAGAAACCGAAACGACTAGTGGCTCCAAGAAGAAATACACTAAATTGACTCAAACCATCCATGCTGACACAAAGTGGAGATCATTCACCGACCCAGCAGACCACCTAAGAGGAAAACTCACAATGATTCATTTTGGGGTCACTTTTAGTTATTCGCCATTTTAAGTTTTAAACTGATATTGTGTGTTAACCAAAAAGGAGAAGTTAGATCAATTTGGATCTACAAAACTAAAGCTTCGCCTAGCAGTTCTTAATTCTTCAATCTTGCCTATTAATTATGTCTGCTCAACTGTCATTTGCGTTTCGCCATCTCGCAATCTTCAGTGGTAGCTTTCTTTGTTATTAACCACTAATTTTATTAGAAAATTGAAAGCTTTTCATGAAAGGTGTACAAATAGGGAGAGGCTTATCGTGAACATTGGGAGATGACAAAACGAGTCTGACCGCTGACCCAAGAGAAATCAAACTATCGATAACCTTAAACCTATACTCACACAAAATGGAGCTGATACACCAAAACAGCAAGTTTAAGCAGATCAAAAGGATCGGAAACTAAACTTCAGGTTAATCATTCAGTAGATTCCAACATGATACATCACCATTTTATTTTGGTCTGCTTATCGCGGCGGCATTGGTCTATCAGATGCTGTTTGGCTTCTCACCATTTTCATTGCCACCAAAATACAGCTACACAGCAGATCCCAAGAGGAAATTTCAAAAAGTTTCATGTCAGTCAGTAAGAAGTATTTCGCATTCTCGCCATCTTCATTGGTAGTTTTATATGTTTTCAATTCTGTCCATTTTTATGAGGAAGTTGACGGTTTTCAAATTTCAGATATAATAGAAAGAAGTAGTGCCTAAATATGGCGAGAAGTAAAAACGCTCATGATTTACCTAATAGCCAGAATATAGTGTTTGGTTAGGGTTTAAGTACAGGCGCGAGTTGACGATGGCGAGAAGCTGAAACTATTCTGTTAGACCAAAACAACTTAGATTTAGGCAGTTTAGTCTTTGTTATAAGTTTTAAACTGATATTGTGTGTTAACCAAAAAGAAGAAGATAGATCAATTTGGATCTACAAAACTAAAGCTTCGCCTAGCAGTTCTTAATTCTTCAATCTTGCCTACTATTTTTGTCTGCTCAACTGTCATATGCGTTTCGCCATCTCGCAATCTTCAGTGGTAGCTTTCTTTGTTATTAACTCCTAATTTTATTAGAAAATTGAAAGCTTTTCATGAGTTTTGGAAAGACGCAATCCGATGATGGCGAGAAGCCGAAACTAGTCTATTCAATGATAAATAATCGTAAATGATCAAAATGCACGTTCGTCACTGCATAGACCTCAAGAAGAAACCTCAGAAAATTCCAGATTGGTCTGCTTCATCTTGCTGTTTTGGTCACTACCAATTTTTAGCCCTGTCTTTAAAGCATTGCATTCTTTTTTAATTAAAATAATTGAAAGTTAGGGGGCGTCGGTGGCCGCAACGGTTTAGGCGTTGACACGGCGCTCACCACTGTAAGGTAAAGGTCCGCTGGATTCGAACCCGATACTTACAATTTTTTTTTTTTCAAAAACACCGGCACCCCGAGGGTTGATATGATCTCTGCTGTGGCGAATCTTCATTAAAAAAAAGAAAAAAAAGGAAAGTCGTCTGTTTATAAGTAAGGGTTATAAGTGGGAGAAGTTCGAAGCCAAAGGTACGAAAGGATAAAACTTAAGAATCAGTAAGTGGAAAAGTACAATCTGACATTAGATGTCGACCGTCCACTTGACAATTTGCCAAATCAATTAATTCAAACCACCAACACCAATAGAGATGATAGTTTAAAACAACAAGGATAGAAGTAGTGTGTGGTTGGGTTATAAGTAGGCAAAGGCACAACCTGTATGAGGAGGAACACAAATGTCCCTGGCAGGCCAATGCTACAGCTACCATTATTTGCAAATTTTCTTGCTTCCAAGAAAATTTTCGTTTCACTGTAACTCGTTATCTGGCCATCTTAATCACACAATTATGTACAGAAGAGTACTGAAAACGTAAAAGGTAAACGTAACGAAAATAGACCCAAAAAATTTAAGTTGATCTGTTCAAATTTTCATCCACTCGCAAACCTTCCAGCACGTCTGCATTGAACTGAACGTCACTTGATTACTTCACTGTGTACGCCTACTCTGGCTGGTTGTTTTGCGATCAAAGGTCAAACAGTTCAGCATGTATCCATCCACTCACAGACTAACCTAACTGTATACAATAATTTGTCTTACCTTCCTTCAAAGACTTCCTGTACATCGCTGGAAAAGAAGCAAGGGTTAAAAAGAAAGTCTTTAAATAAAACAACTACAACAAAAAAAGACCTTCGTCTTTGACTCTTTTGTTCAAAGTCGACTCTTCTGAAACTTTGGCTTTAGACGCGGGGATTAAAATCTCTGTAAAATCGTCAGGACTCGTCTCATCATCTGCAATAAAAAAGATCGGTTTTATTTGAGTGTTTTTTCCCTTTAACATTATCTGTTTTACCAGGTTTAGAAGGGTAAAGATGAAAATCTGAAAATTCAAAAAGTATAATTTATCGCCGTTAAAAAATAATTTAACTAATTTGTTAACTAAATGTGTTACCGTGTTTAGAAGGTGCTTCCGGACCTCCTGAAAGCATCGAATGATTTTATCTTTATTTAATTGGACAGTAATTAATGTAATAAAGGGACAAAATCTTACTATCCAGTTTTCCCAAGGACACGAACTCTGACAAAAATAACAGATAATAATGTATGTAAATAAGCAAAAATCACAAAGTAATGTAGAATATTGACATCATCATGACAATATAAATATAATAAAACTTTACAAATACGAAAAATGAAATATTTTATAAATACCCACCTCTGGGTGATAACAGCGAACTCGGTGTCCTCTCACCTTAAACAAAAGTGTATATTTTGTGAGCGAAAGAATAACCTACAAAATTCTGTTTAAAATGATCTCGCAGCCAAAAATCTAATTTCGAACAGTAAATGATTTAAAAAAATTAAAAGTCACTTGAATCACTAAAATTTAAAATAATCAATTTAGAATACTGCTAAAGATGTTCATTACGTTGGACAAAATATCACACTAAGAGCCTGGAATAATGGAAATTTATTTGGCCTGTACAAATTAAAATTCCATTTATTCATTTGCACCTGAAAGTACAGAACCGGAATAATTACCTCCCAGGACAATGGGCCAACACTTTCTTGCAGTCCCATTCATTACAATTTAGATTCTGTTAATTAAAATGGATAATTAAATTGCTTAATTAATTTACACGTCTGCCATCATTGAAACTGGTTCATCCATCAAGAAAGTTAAAAAAGGCTGTTTCCATTGGCCTAATTAATCAACATTTCTGTCAATTACACTAAGCAAATTGAATAAAACGTTTGGTCAGTTTTCCTATTTTCATCCGGCATAAACGGCAGATTTTAAAGAAATGAGAATGTAACATGCGGACGTACACTCAAGAGCTTATCGGAAAGAGCGAAAGTGATTGATTGATTGATAGTTTTATTTAATCACGTAAAGTTAGGTCTCTTGGACCTTTTTTTACACCTAGCGTGAGTTCTACAGTTTACATTATACATTCATTATTTATTTAGTATCCTTTAGACTTTACAATGTATTTTACAATTATAATTTATAATGAAGGGAAAAATTCTTTTGTTTCGTTTTTTTAATAATAATTTGACAATATAATTTTTTATATGCTGATTTTTTCTTTTTGTTGTGATTTTATAAATTTATATGACATATGTATCAACAAACGAAAAACAAAACGTAAAATAAAAACAAACAAAAAAAGATACTTTGTGTTATTTGCATAAGTCAGTCTTTTATTATTATTATCATTGAGAATACTTTTGTGAATAAGTAACAAACAAAAAAAACAGAAAACAAAACATTAAAGAAAAAACAAGTCTTACATACAAATTATAAGACAATATATATAAATGGTAATGTTTGACAAACGCAAAACTACGATACAAAAACTTTAATCATTAATTCATTATATTTAGTAGACAAATGACCAAATTACTTCTTTCAATTAATTAATCTTTTTTTATCGTGCATTCTTATTTACAAAGATTTATTATAATTATTCAAAAATCGTGAGATGCAGTCTGGTGTGATATAGGTTTCAGAAAAACAAGTAATTCAAATGGGGTAATTCAAAAAGCTTTTAGTCCTAGCAGATTTTTGATATTACATTTAAATCTTTATTTATATATTAATATTGAAACGAATTGTGCCCAATTTTGAACTTTTTTGTAACTCAAGGGAGCCCAAAGCTCAGAATAAAAATTTATTTTCTTTTTCTACTTCTTTTTAACCCAACCCTACCGAACTAAACCTAACTCATACGCACACACGTTCTCGCAAAAACCAACATTTCATTACGGGGGGGCGGAACAAGAAAGAGAGAAACCGAGAGAGAGAGAGAGAGAGAGAGAGAGAGAGAGAGAGAGAGAGAGTGNTACGGGGGGGCGGAACAAGCAAGAGAGAAACCGAGAGAGAGAGAGAGCGTGAGAGAGAGAGAGAGAGAGAGAGAGCGAAAAAGGGAGACATTTTCACAATGCTTGTAGAAGACGTTTGATATTACAATAAAACTTTTATTCATTTAACAAACAAAAATAAGTCCGAATAGCTATATATAAATATATAGATCGAACAAATATTTAAAATATTTATATATATAATCGAATATAATTTCTGAACATAAAATTCAATGGGAACGAACACATTCATAAATTTTCTACTGTTTAACATTTGTTGTATTTCCCGTTGCTTAGAATTTTATGATTTCATCAAGGAAGGATATATGAAGAAGATATGAAGGTAAATGGTAAATTGTAAAATAGTTTTAACGTTAATACATTGTTCAAACTGCTATTTCAATTTCATGTTTATAACAAGTATAATTTTCATCATCCCATTTTTCTACCAGTAGACATACTATACAGGTAAGTATAGAAGCTTAACAGATCGCTAATTTCTAAAAAATAATGAAAAATGAACTAACAAAAACGTTATATTTTTACTTATGTACAAATAAAGAGATATGTAGTAGTACATATTTCTCATTGTGTGTCCGCATGTTATTCTCGTATTATTATTATTCGTAAGTGTAGAGCTATCAGAACTTCTATGAGTTTATATCAGTCGAAAAATCAAAAACATGCAAACTCATTTCAACAAATTAATTTTGAGACTACGTGTGCGAATTGTTTTATTTTACACTATGATAATATAAACGAATAAATTGGCTAGGATTTGTTTTAATCATAAAAAATACTTACCGCTCGAAGATCTTCCATCAGCTGTAAAGAAGAACAAATTATTAGGATTTATGATTATTTGGAGATCGTGAGATGCAGTCTGGTGTAACATAGGTTTTAGAAAATTTATCATGTCAACATTTCGATTTTTATTGAGATCGTCTTCATGGCCTGGGATTTATAAACATTATTTAAATTATACAAATACATGTAGGATATGAAAAACTGAATTTATACAATGCTAGAAATTTTATTACTTTTATAGTATTGTATAAATTTATTTGTTCATATCCTACATGTATTTGTATAATTAAACAATGTTTATAAATCTCACGACCTGAAGATGATCACAATAAAGGTCGAAACGTTGGCACGATAAAGAAAATGTTTTTCTAAAACCTACGTCACACCGAACCGAACCTCACGATCTCCAAATAATCAGTAACTAACGGTCACTAAACACAACAATAATTGTTAAATATTAAATTATAATCCACTAAAATATAATCTAACAAATAATTAAACGGTCAACCGATAAATATATGTGGATTAATTATTTAATAAGTTTATTGACCTAAATCTTATATTTTTATTTAAATATCCATTAAAAAACTGCAAGAATTTATTAAAATTAACGAGGGTGGGTACGTTTTTTTCCGCTCTGTATATAATAATTTTGAAATGCATGCATAATAAAGGTATATAACCTATAAATATTAAAAAATAAAGATATATTAAAAAAATAAAGATAGATAGATTTCAGCTCCAAGGGCCCCATTAGGATGAACGCTGGAAAAAGTGTCTACTATATTTAACGAAAAATTGCTGAAAAAAGTTTCTTTCAAATTGGTTTTCACATGTAGCCTAGCCTTGTTAGTCAAATTGATCTTTTTTAAAAATCAAAATGCACTTATATAAAAATCTGCCCTTTCTCATTCTTCCAAAATTCAAACCTTTTATTTATTTTAATGTGTAAATATTGCTTTATTAATTTTTTTATATTTATACCAGAAAGGTATAATCTATACGGGAAAATGGTTAATTTGTAAGAAAGAAATATTTACTTTTATAGTCCGGCGGTGTTTCGGGTTTGTCTGTAAAATCTGAAACATTCGGCTTGTATAAATAACTGAGAGGAAGCGGGTTCAAAAGTTTCAAATACCTTTTTTAAATGAAGGCTTCTCTTCTCCTGAACAAACAAACGACCAGCATTTAACGGATGAAATAAAAGATTATTCCTGAATAATTTTATAAAATAGGAAGATACACCAACCTGCTTTTTCCATTCCTATAGACTCTGGAAACATCAAACACTGATTAAAATATATTTTTATTTGTTATTGTGAAAGTTTGAAATTAGTTTAACTCACCTTGGTGATTTTTTTGCCTCGTCTGAGATATCGATTCTGCAGGGGTCAAAATCGTTAAAATCAAAATCGAAATAATATATTTAGAAATACTCACCTAATTTTTCAGTTTTCCCTTCTCTCGTTTCGATTTTTAAGATTGATCCGTAGGATTCCACGTGTGAAAGGGGGTTGACTTTTTCGGAGATCATTTCTTGTTCTGTCAGTTGGATTTTGGCTGATTTTGATTCCTGTGGCTGCGGTGTCTCTAATTTGAAAGGGATAGAATTTTTTCATTCAAATAATTTAAAGTATAAAGAAAAAGTTTGCCCTTTACCGTTTCCTGCACGCTGAAGATAACTGACACCTAAAAAAAAAAAAAAATCATAATTGAACAATATAAAATAACGGAAAATTTTACTCACTGTTCATCAATCTCGAGTTTCGATTTGGGATTTCATCTGTTAACACATACACATACTCATATATATAACATAAATTTTATTAACAATAAAAGTTAAATTTCCTGCTCACCGGTTCGCGAAGAAGTCTCGACTGGAGTCGATGGATCTAAAACAGTTGTACAGTATAATAGGTAGTAAAAACATGTTTAATTTGTCAAATATTAAAAAAAATTAAAAGTACGGAAGGTTGTTTGGGAAAGACATACATTCCTACCTTTATTGCTTTCAATTTTACTGGCGTTCGTCATGATGTGCATCATTGCTTCGTCAGCTGGAAAAAAGAAATGCAGAACATAGAAGCAAATCATGACGGAATATTTGATGAATATTTTATAAGAAAAATGGAAACTTCAATTCGTGTAATTGAGAAATTTTCGAAAAAGTATTTCAACAAAGCGAAGGCCAAAATTGGTTGACATGGCCAAACGAGAAGAGGAGTTTTCTGATACGCATGCTCGCTTCTTATAAAGGCTCACAATTTGAATTGAGATATTTTAGTAAACATATTAGAACTTTATCAAAGGGCAAAACTTGTCGTCATGGTCGATCTAGAAAATAAATTTTCTGATACGCATGCACGCTCCTCATAAAGATTCACAATTGGAATCGAGAAATTTTTGTATAATTCGACTTTATCAAAGGCAGAAACTAGTTAGCCAAACAATAAGAGAAATGTCCTCTTGGGCTACAAATGCACGCTTCCTATAAAGACTCGCGATTTTAATTGAACAAATTTAGTCAACATGTACCAAATGTATTGAAGATCAAAAGTGGTTAATATGGCAAAAATGAATGAAACATTTTCTGGTGGGCATGCCCGCTTCCTATAAAGACTCACGACTTGAGTTGAGAAATTTCATTATATTAAAACTTTCTTGAACGCCAAAACTGGTTAACCAAACTAGAAGAGAAATGTGCAGTGCTACGCTTCATATAAAGACAAATTATTAAGAATTTAATTCTTCTGTAAATTTATTTCTTCGAAGTTCATATGTGAGGTTAACTTGGGCAATGTGAATTAAATCCGATTTTCGATTTTCAAGTACTAAGGAGATTTTCGGAAGTTCTGCGTATAATTGATGTGAAAGCTCCTTATAAAAACCCGTGATTTTGGATCAAGGGATTATTTGTAAAAATAACCATGCTCTAAGTACCGCCCGAAGGTTATGTGTTATGCACTGCTTCCCAACCTGCAGTTGGCCTCCTCCAGTGCTACCTTATCGCCTTAACCGGTAGGGACTTGGTCCACCATTGTACACCCTCGTTCTTTTGCCTGTTTTGTTTGGTGGTGACTCCATGGGTCATTGGACAAGGATACTCCTATCTAAGACCTCTGTGGAAAATAAAATGTGTAACCCCTAGGAGAATTGATGGATAACTCCTCCAGTTTATACCATCGCCACTCCACCCTCAGCTTAGCTTTTACATGGCACATCTCTTGGAAGATTGTTTTTATATATGACATGTTGATCTAACTACACCCTAAAGTGTAGCGGTGAAAGGTTAAAAGAGTTGACATTCTCAGGCTTTAGTGGCACTTGGAGAAACTTAGTCTTTGAGAATTACAAAGTACCTACTCTTAGATTGCAAGTTCTTGGTCCACCACACTACTGACCCACATTTCTACATGGATTCGATGACCTAGCCTTTATTTTGACATTGAATCACCAGCTTTTTGCCACTGGGCATCTGCACCTCCTCTAGGCAATGCATAATATTGTTTAGATGCTTATTTCATGCGAGGCGTGGGTCTACGATGACCCAAAAATATTTGATCTCTGTCAAAAATAAAACGGTAAATTGTTCAGGCTTGGGAGTTTAGGCCTTGTGCCATTATTCTGTAAACAGTACAGTTGTAGTCTTGTCAAGTTTACATCATCAAAACCCCACCCTCAGCTGTAGCTGTTCATTAACATGGCATAATCTTGTGAATGGTTGTCACTGTAAGAGCCTATGAGCAGTTGTAATAGGTTCTTCTTGAATGAGCATGCGTAACGTTGGAAGGTTGAGTAATATTTCCAAATTTGAAGTTGGTATAGACGTCATAGCTCCAGTGACACTTGGACAACCTTTGTCCTTTGTGTGCACTAAGTAGCTTGATTGTTTTAGCCTGCAAGGTCTTGTCCATCGCACTACTCGTCTTATGTCAAAATTAGTCTGATGATGCAGGTGTCCGGCGTTTAAAGGCACCGAGCGTTCTGCACATTCTGCAAACACTCTTGCTGTTTTTTAGGCGCTGGTTTCATATGTCTCGTGAGCCTAGGTGGACTCCAAAATATATAGACCTCAAGACACATTAGATCGACTATACATCTGTGGAAAATGGAATCTCTACCCCGTTTTGTCTTGGGAGTTTAATACTTCTTGTGTGCCTTGAGATTTCATTATATTTTATTAGTTTTCTAATACTTATTAAGCAAAATAAATAATTACTACAATTGGAAAAAATGTGTTTTTTGCCGTTTTGCTCAAATGATAACATTTCGCGCGGCTTTCAGAATGGGCGTAAATAATTAATTTCCGACGGAGTTCACTCGGATCGAATCGGTTCCCGCTCTTACATCTGTACTTAAATAAATTTTAATTGAAAAAGTGGTCGTAAAGGATAACTGCCGGGGCACCGCACCGGCAAACAAAATTGGGTAATAATTAAATCTCGAAAATAATATGAGGAAAGAATAGTTAAAACAGTTTACCTGCAAGTTCCAAGTTTGGATTTTCATCTGTAAAAACATATTATAAAAAATACATTTTCTTCCTTGAATAGTCATATTGTATACGTACATAAAGCAGCTTCGCTGGACTCTGAAATTAAACGGATTATTAAGTTGAATCAAATTCGTATTTATATGATTAACTGACATTTCATAATTTTTTTAACCTGGGTTCTTGAACGATGTACGAGCTACGACTTCTCGACCTAAACCGTGAAAAGCAATCCTTTTTTTATATTTGGATATAATTCGACTATTAAATACAGACCTTCTGGGGCTTTGTCACGTTTCTGGTGAACACGAGGAACTAAAAACAAAAATTAAAATGAAGTTAAAAGTACGAAGTCTTGAGTTTTCATAAAAACTTACTGACGTAACTTGCAGTCCATTCGATGTAAGGTTCATCTAAAATAAATAAAATTGTTTTTTCGAGTAAGTAAATATTTCAAAAATCCCCATATTATTTACCTGCTTTGAGGGACGCCTTCGAAGCTTAAAAATAAAAATCAGATTAACAACGAATTTATTCTACATTTGGCCTCGTCAGAGAGATTTTGCATAACGTTTCCGCTATTTCACGGTCACCGTTATATTTAACTTCTTTTAAACGTTGACGCGATTTGGAAACCTTTTACATAAGGGATTTTGCCGCTAACGCTAAATTTCATTGATTTGGATTTGAATTTATATAGGCTGAAATCCGCTTATGTATGTAACATAAAACTAACTTAATTGAGGGTTGAAGGAGTACTCAGTATTCTGCCATCTCACCCTAGTAAATACATTCACTCTCAATACAAGCCAGGGAAACAAAACCATATACAATAATACAATCAGGTTTCTTCCAACAATCAGAACAGGGGACCCAATAACTTCTAGTCATGCTCAAGCATAAATTTCAAATCCGTGGGATTCCTACGCGCTCTCTATATAGAGCCAAGGAATTGTACTGTAAGTGGGACTCATGGAGCAATCTTTCTCTGCATGCTGGACACGTAAACGGGCTTTGGCCAAAATGTAAGTGTTCGTGTGTCAACCTCGAATGGCCTATCCTTAATCGGGTGACGATGACCCTTCTACTACGAGTCAGATCCTCCGAGGGCCGCCCATCGACAGTGCTATTGATAGATGAGAGCTTCACTCGACCTGGCCTGTTGAGACTGCACATTCTTTTAATTATGTTTTTATTGCATTTCTAGCTGACATTCCTGCTTGTATGTAAATAAAACAGCTAAATATTTTAATGTTAAAACACCAAATATACATAAATTCATAGTAGTTGGGATTCATGAAAACTTGTACGAATTGTGAAGTATTAGTTACAAAATAAACAATTTTATTATATTCCTGTATATTTTTTAATTAAAAAATACTACAACAAAAAACTACTTTGTTGACTTAACCGTCAGCTGTTAACTAGCACGCTATTCTAAGTCAACATAGGACGCAATTTCAGCTAGCGTTCCGTTTAACGTACGCATGCGCACTTCAATAAATTTAGCGTTCACGCTAACGTTATGCAAAATCTTCCTATTATTTACCTACCTCCTGGATACATTTTTTTCATGAGCTTCTCATGAAAACCTTCATCCGCTGGAAAAATCACAACAATCAGCTATAATTCCAAAGACAAACCTTTGTTAACGTACAATCGCTGCTGTTTCTCCCCTCTTCGACCTTCATTGTATTTTCTATTTTGTAAAATGAAAAATCAATAGAATTTTATAGTTAGGGCCGAGTAAGGTAATTTTCACTTGCCTGTTAGAAGCGCGCCGTCCATTTCTTATCACCTCGATGGCTCACCTAAGAGCAGAACAATTGATCAATCAGTTACATAATATTTATTTTTAAAAATTAATTAACAACTAGGTTTTTTAAATATTGTTTGAAACTCCCTGAAATAATGGAAACAAAAGCAATGTACTTTCCTAGACATATCAAGTCTACGCTAAGTTAACCAATGTAAAAATATGGCATTTCTTAAAATTCTCCTAGCCATTTTTTAAAATTGTCACATACCACGTACTTATAATGGAAATGTTTACGAAAGTATCACAAAGAAATATGTTAGATTGAAAAATGAAGGTTGTAAAAATAAAATTTTACCAAGGCGGTTTTAAACAAATAATCCAACAGCTTTGCTTTTATACTTATCATTCGCATTAATATGTTGAAAATCTCAAAATTTCTTATATATTCAAACATCATGAGTAAAATCACATGGACAATGAAAAACAACCAACTTAAATGCACTTGAAACCCCGCTAATCCTTCCTTCATTATATAAATATTTATATAAAGAGAAGAAAGAATGAAGAAGAAAGAATCAGATGTTTTCTCAGATGCCAGTGACCGGTTAGTAGTCACTATTCTGAGTTTAGCCCTCTCCATTTAAACTCCAAAAACAATCAGGATAAGCTAAACTCTTCGAAACAATAAATTAAATCAGTAATAATAATAAAAATGAAATCAACGAGCAATAAAATCAAATCCCATCTCTTAGTAATGGAGATTGACTAATAATTTCTGTAAACTCTCTTTAATATGGGATGGTATGGTGAGAAAATACTAGGAAGCAGGGTTTGTACTCCTCAGGAACTGCAGCCTTCTGGCTTATTGTACCTTCCTAGTTCCTTAGTTCAGTGCAATAGACTCTATCCTTCTCCTTAGAAGTATCATGTCATTGAATGTCGCTGCTACAATTTCATTCCCTTAGTTTTTTCCTATGTTAGGTTGAATCTCCATTGAGCTGTTGCTTCACAGTCGAAGATGATATGGGTGGCTGTTTCCTCCTCCTCATTACATAATCTGCAAATGAGGTCTTCGTTGAATATACCCATGTTATGTAGATGTTTGCTCAGATGCCAGTGACCGGTTAGTAGTCCTATCTCTGAGTTTAGCCCTCTCCAGTTGCAGCAGTGATTTTGCCAGTCTTGGTGGGTTTGTTTCATGGAAACTCTCTTTACAACATCATATAAAGTTTTACCAGATTATAAAGGAGAAGCAGAATTTAGTAAAACATCAGATACAATGGTATGATATTCAGATGGCTCCAAAACACATCAAAGAACCGAGTCAGTTTTTTGAACAAGCCCAAAACATGAGAAATCAAAATCATTAGGGAAGCTTGATGTTTCAAGCTGAAACACATGACATCAACGCTTATACCTTGGAAAATTTTGAAAGAGGTTAAACTGACAAATAAATGCTTTTAAGATCGAGGCAAGCATCTATTAAAGCATTAGCATGTAAAATTTAGTCACTGGATGTATCCAAACCTGGATGATGTCTTGAGTACCAGGACAAAAAGGAATCTTGAGTAACAAAACAGCAGACACACTGGCAAGAGGAGGATGTCCAAATCCACAACCAATTTTTGCGATAACAAAACCAGAATCCTCCATCACAGAATGAATCCAAAAAAGACAAAAGAAGTAGTAGGTAAACTCTAGACATAGAAACTTCTGCTAAAACAACCCTCACCAAGACGGGCAAATTCATTTCTACAGTTGGAAAGGGCTAAAATCAGGTGGGATTATTTACTGGTCACGGGCATCTGAGAAAACATCTACACGACATGTGCATACTCAATAATGATCCCTTTTGTAGATTATGCATTGGAGAGGAAGAAATAGCTACGCATGACATCTTCTAATATAAAGCAACCGCTCAATAGAGACATAACCTAGGATACAAAGAAAACCCAGGGAAAGGAATGGTAGCAATGACAGTCAATGACCTAGCACTCCTTAAGAGAAGGATCCCGTCGATTGAATGAACTAAGAAAGTTCAATAAGACAAAAGCCTGCAGTGCTTGGAGAATATAAACCCACACTTCCTATCTCATCATTATCAGGAGAGTAACATTTTTAACATAACAATTTAATTAACACGAAACAATTCTTGCGTGAACTGCCTAAATATTGTTTATACAAACAATTATTAGCAATAAAAAAATAGCCAGTTATGAGCAGAAATACATTTCATCAATATTCACCCGACAGGGCAGGTTCAGAAATCAATTTTTTCGAGTAGAACCGCTCAAAGTAAATAATCTCCGTTGAAAGGTGGGTGTTTGCGGTTTTGGTATCAGTGGAATATGATTTATGACATTTCATGATGGGCATTTATGCGGGTTTTTAATGCCTGCTGGAAATCGTTGATTGATATACGGTGATGCCGGTTTGAAATTGCACTTTACGACTCGGATCGACTTGGTTTTATTTCCCTTTCTGAAATTTGAAGTCTATTTCCATGTTGTAATGCAATTGATTACTTTCGCATTAGAACGATAGTTTTTACCTTCTTGGTCCGCCCGCTCTCGCGGTAATTCACAATTTTATGATAATGAAATTTATAACTTAACAATCCCAATATAAAGCTATTTAGCGATACGGCTAAATAAAATGAATTCCAAATTATATGCCCTAATAGAAACCGCAAAAAAGATACATGATTGCAGAAGCGTGCTGGTTGCGATTTCATGAGTGTTGGCTTGGTTTTGTCTTAATTATTTTATCCTGTAATCTGACCCGTGTTAATTTGAATAATGAAACAGGAAATAGCATGTCAATAGTCGTCCTGGTCCACCTGTTCTTGCTATCTTTGACAATTCAAAAGGTTTTTTTTCTCCATTGATTTAATAAACCTGTCAAACCGTTGATTATAACACACTATTATTACTCTATTAAAGTTGAATCTGAAATATAGGAAGTATGTTCGTAGGGCTCGATCTTCTTCAATAATATCACAGGGTGCAGCTGTTCTTTTAGCCGGCTCTCTTCTATATTCGGGTTTCATAAAGTTATCTGTTATCCTTTGGTCCCAATCATGTTATGGATTTTTTTTTAACAGTTATGTTGCTCCTTTTTGGCACGCCTGACAATTGTATGACACAAACCGCTTCGGCGGTACATATACTAAAATTGGAACGATGACACAAATCTAGATTGGTTCAAGCAAATGGTTATGAAATTTCGAATTTTGTTCCGCGCCCTTATTTAAGACCTAGTTCTCCAGTTGTGTTTTCTCTCTCACTCTCTCTCTCTCTCTCTCTCTCTCTCTCTCTCTCTCTCTCTCTCTCTCTCTCTCTCTTTCTCCCTCGTTAGGATTGTTTTGTCTCAATGACCACCTAAAATAGGTCGAAATCTCGGTCTTAACTGAAATTGTTTTTTCATCTACTTGTCTATCCGAGATCCAAATTGTGCTACAACAAAGAGTAAACTACAGATCTGCCCAATGCCGTGGAGACTCGCCCATTGTTTAAAATAATTGTATGTATTAAGATCGTTTTCAAGATGTTTTTCCCAGGAACATGCAACAAAAACTGAACATAAAATTAATTTCGATGATGTTAAGATTCTAGGTAAAGAAAAGAATGATGCCAAGCTAATAAACTAGAAAATATCTATATAAATTTAGACGACAATAATATTAACGTGTTTGTGATCTGGTTTCTGGTGAGGTAGAGGAAGAAGTAGACTCTGTGATCACTTACCAAGCTTTCGGCCTTTATAAGACCATCATCAGGGCCTGAATAAATATTACATTACATTATTTCTTTAATTTAATTAAGGTTTTTGGTTTGTTTTAACTTACAGCACCCTATTTCTTATATTAACATTACAGAACGTCGAAAAAACGCGACGACATCGACTACGAGGTCTCGAAGTACATGAGGTTGGTTAAGTAAGTCTTAATAAGTAATAATAATAATCAGTTGGTTTGTTTTCATCTTTGTTTTGTTTGCCCAAAATACGTTCCGAACAATAATAATACTTAAATCTTATTAGGTTTCGTGGTCCGATTGGCCAAATAAATTCTTTTCAATTGATCTTTAATTAAGGTTTTGGTTGAGATAAAAAGTCACTGTCACGAACGGGATTCGAACCCACGATCTTCGGCTAAACACGCCTCTGCTTTAGCACTTGAGCTATCGTGACTTCGATCCACTCGGACATTAACTAACCAACTCAACCCCAGCTCTCGAATTTTCCCTCCTTCTTTGCCATTTTTCAAATGTCGTGTAATCTATTTGATTCTCGGCGACAAATGAAATGGCCACGGAGAACTTTCTTGAAGATATACTTCATTTTATTTATTAAATTCAATAGCAGCGAAGCTTGACCAGCATGATTGGAAAACAACCTAACTACGAAAAAACGTCAATGAAAAAAAGTTATTGGGCAAGTGAGTGAGAATGTGCGTGTGAGTGTGAGGTTGTGTGGCTGTTTGCATAAGCAAGATTGAGTGTGTGTGTGAGAGAGAGTATTGCCATATTAGGGGTATTCACGATGTTTGTTAGATGTTAACTCGTGTTAACTCGAATAGAGAAATGTCCAGTAGTTCGTGAATGCCCCATTCTTTTCTTAGCATCTTAAACGCTAATTTTTCCGCAATTCTGCGCGTGGGGTTTGGTAGAACCAAAAATAAAGCTATAACAGTCCTTGATGGCTTGTTGTAGTTTGCTCTTTTTCTTTCTTCTTCTAATTCTTTTCAATTAATTAATCTTTAAGTTAGGTCTTGGTTGAGATAAAAATGGCAAAAAGGAGGAAAAATTCATAAGGCGGGGTTGAGGTGGGATTCATCACTCAACCTTTTGTCAGTGAATTTTGCTGTTTTCGCGGCATTTGGTGTCAGCCAAATGGTACGACCTCCTGTGGTTACAGGTTGCATTTTTCGTATCGTTTGACCATCCGGTTAAAAATGTCTCTACTTTTTGGTCGTGAAAGCAATGAAAGGCAATTTAGATGCTGAAACACGTTACCGTCGGTCAATTTATGAGAAATTTGCATGGTTAATTTGATATACTCAGCTTCTACGCCTTCTTAAATCGATGTAAGCTAAAACGAATTCTTTCTCCGCTTCAACTCTGTGGTGAATTGCTAACATATTTGACTCGAATAATCATAATAATAACCTATAGAATATAGTGAAAGAATACGTCATAACTCAATAAGACTAACCACCATAATGGTACAACACATAAGAAACTTCGATTTTATGCGTTTCTAAAATTGAAACCAGGCACGTGTCTGTTTAAGCATTTTAACCATTTAATTATGTTTTATTTAAAATTTTATGGAAAAAATTGTTCTTAACTGTAACTTTGTAATTTTTACTATGTAGACTGAAGTGGGGAGGCTGGTGCCCCTGAAATAGATATCGCTTTAATAAAATGATATGTGGAAATGATGGTGTGTTCCTAGAAAAAAAAACGAAAAAAAAACGAACAACCACGAAGGAAGAAGAGCAGAATAAATATTGTACATACTATTTGACAGGTAATGCTTTTGAATGTATTTATTAGCGCGAATGAGGTTGGGACCTCAGTTCACTATAGAGCCTGTACTGTATTGGTAGTATGAATGTGTATTTTTATATCATCATATATGGAAGGCCTAAATCGTTTTAGTAGCCAGTTGATACAATTTAGGGGGAAATAATTTTTTAATGTCAATGAGGTACTAATTTTTGTACTAAACCTATAATTAGCGTACATTTTCTCCTGACTTTGCTGCGTATTTCTGATTTTTGGTAAATCTTATTTTTGGCAATACGCAATACACTAAACGATAAAGTTACAATTCGAATGTAAAAAAAGCCTTTAAAGTTTAAAATAAAGATGTTGCAGTGTTAGAAAACTATAATTTCAATAGAAAATTGAATTGTTTCCTTAAAATGATGTTAGATTAACCCTTACACCGTTGGAATCATAATTCCATCGTGTTACACTCATTAAACTGAGTTTTAGTCGTATTTTGTGAAACATGTTTATCTCCTTGATGGTTCTTTAATGAAGATGACGTGCTTTAATCGTCTTAGATTACATCGTACAATTATAAGGTAGATGTATAAAAGGGCACCCACCGAAAAATAGAGAAAACGAATGTATTTTTTTCCCTCCTATATGATTTTTTATAATAGTAACAATATTCCCGTACTTACATAACTGCATCATTAGATAATCCATTGTCGCTGCTCCTCGTAGATCAGCAAACAGACGAAAAATGGATTCACAAGGCACATACTCGGATTAGGAGGTTCAAAAACATTTAAGACAAATATTTATACGATTTTTATGTATTTTTTACGTTTTCTCATCAGATTTTATTGCCGGTCAAAATATCAGATGTCTTTCAGCCAGTCGAAGCGAAATAAACATGTGCTTAGTTCCAGTGGTGGAATCAAAATTTTCGTATCATACAAAATGTGACAACACGAGTTGAAAAGAAATAGTCTAAACGAAACCAACTTTATTGTAATTGGATTAATTATGCTGTTGTTAGACATTGTGCACTTCGGTCGGTATCAATATTTTCAGCCTGAAAAAGAAAGAGGGTTCAGTGAAAGAAGGAGAAAAAGATGGGGTGCAGGTACCTCGTAGTATTGGCTAGTCTACCACGTCGACTGATGTCATAGTGCATTGTTTCTTCGGCCTTTGGTACTTTTCGGTTTGGACGCAGGAGTCGATCTTAGGCTTTCTGACAGGGGGATCGAATTCTCCCCTGAAGAAAGAGTAGCCGACGCCTTCCTGAGGGGCGTTTCTCCTGTTCTGCGGGGAGGCGCCACGACGTACGTCCGAGAGCGATCGGTTCTTCCTCGGCGAGCCGCCGATCATCACGTCGCTCGGCGAAAGAGGAGGAATGCTGCCGAGCGACTGGACGGAAACCGAGACGTCGACTTGTTCCGTTTTCAAGGCGCTCTTTTCGCTCGGTTCGACTTGCGAGCAGGAGACGTCCGTCTTTTCGCCCTTCACTTCGACCACGGCCGTTTGCACTATGACCTCGGGCGCTGCAGCAGGCTTTTCTGAGCTTTCTTCCGCCTCGGGCTCGGTCTGCGTCTCGTTCGTCGACTCCGACTGGCTCGATGACGTGGTGGACGTCGTCGACGTGTCGGACAGCTTCTCGGTCTGCGTCGAACTCATCGCCGCCAGGGACTCGGTTTCTGCCAATTGGGTCACACTATCCTCGACGGTCACCGAATCTCCTGCTTCCAAGTTTTCCTTCCTCGTCGGAGATTCTGAAAGAAACGAAAGTTGAACCGGCGAACAGTCTAGGACTTAAGGAAAAGTGGCATACGCGAGGATTGGCGAACCGAAGCTGAACGGTCTCCGTGTTGAAGGATGTTCATCTTCGCCGGCGCTGCGTGAGGCAAGATATCCGATATTGAACGCTCACACACAACAGGGGGGCATTCCGACTTTATCTCTAAACAATAAAAATCTCCTTTTTTAAATTTAATCGATCTTTACTGCGAATAATTTAGTAAACCTTTGGCCCCTAAGTATCAGTCGGGTGATGTCTATACACTATAGACATGCAATTTGTAGTGAATTAATTTTCATAGATGTTAAAAGAACTAGTTATTTGATAAGTCTTTGAATTGGCAGAGTAGATGATATTCGGATGTTATTGATATTTTTGGCTAAAAATGGCTAGAAGCCAAAACAGCGGTAGACCAAACTGAATTTTTGTGAGAACCTGAGGGTTGTGGAGTGATGAACCTGTATTTCAGTCATTCCGATTGTCTTGGTCTATCCTAGCTGTTTTGGTATAACAGTCTAGTTTCGGGTTCTAGCTATCTTCGGGGTGTGTCTGTCCGAACCTACGACACCCTACTTTCTCCTCGCTACTTCGCTATGCTGCTAATTTCGACCTTTGTAGCTAGATCATTGACCAAAACTGATCACTTACGATCAAACTGCAGGTTCATCACCCCGCAAGTCACATGAAAAAATTTAGCAGGATATATTTTACCAATAAGCTCCGTTACGACCGGAGGTGGCTTCCTGAAGAATCTGTGACCGACGCCATCGCGCATGTTCGTTCTCAGCTGTTCCCCCTGCAAGTAGTCGCAAATGGAAATAGAACCGGCGGTCGAGGAATCAAGAAAAGACTCAGCCGACGGGTCTCTTTCATTGTGGTGCACATTCATAACAGCAGTTGTTTTGTGGATGTGTATCAAAGAAGACTCATTTCTTCCAGCTTCTGAAACACAGACAGATAAACACAGGTTCTTCCTTTACCAGGTTTAATACCAACCTAAACTCGTTTTCTGTAAAAATTGCTCAATTCTGTTTATGGACGGCTTGGGTATTTCGTTCGGGACACCGGTGATCTCGATACTCGAGGTCATCGGAGTCCTGCTGAGGCAGCATTTTTCAGACATTTCCGTTTTCCCTTCTTCTTCCCTGGAATGTTCTTGTTTGAAATCAGGCGGCGACTGCTGGACGTGCTGCGTTATGAACGATAACGTCGGGAGGCTCGCTAAAAGCAACATCCTCATAAGTGATTCGGACAGTTTGTGATTAACCAGAGACTTACAGGATAGACAAGTAGTACTGTCACCGTCCGTATTCTGCTGTTGTCCGGAAACGTACAGTTTACTCTGTGAAAACTTTTTCGCCCTGACTGAGGGCAGAAGTACTGGTCTCACTGGTTCCACTTCTTTCGGAAACCTCTCTTCCATTCTGCCAGAGGAAGTCCTTTTCGAAGAAACTTTTGCTTTGAGAAACAAAAATATGGTATGAATTTTTGAAGATAAAAGAACAAATTAATTTTTTGCTATAGTAGATCAACAGTCGATGCTATCTTTCGCTACTATTCTATCACTGCAGGAACGCTGTGAAAGGATACCTACTTTTTCTCACGGAAATTTCAGACGTAACTTTCCTCGATCCGCTGTACATGAATTTCTCCGTGTCCAAACCCGAAAGACTGATGGACCTTAGGGTATTCAATGTATCCACGCCTGACACGACTGTCGAAGAATGCTCAGGTTGAAGTTGGATAATCCCCCTCGGGTTCTTTAGTTTGGGCGCTTTCTTTCCAGGCGAGTTCATCCTCGTTTTAACTAAAAATTATAAGGATTACTTATTATTAAGGTTGAACTGTGGGTTTGCTTACCGTCGCTCAATTTACGAGTGGTCTTAGTGTGTGAGGTTTTGAGTATCGAGGGTAATGGAGATTTCAGTATGGAGTGAATGGGTTCCGCAGGTGGGAACGAATATTCTATCAATGGATTGTTTATAAACTTGGAATCGCCTATGAACGATTTTTGTGAGCTGGATGTATAACTAGAGTAAGGTTTTAACGACGAAGCCATATTACGTACGAACGGGGACGAAGGTGGAGAACAACGGAAGACTTGTTTCTCCTGTTTGCTCTTTGAAGGATTGGAATTTTTAGATTCTTTAGGGGACATCGATTTTTTCGTGGAACAGTTCCAAGGAAGGGGCAAGGAAGAAATCGAAGAAAGAGACGTGGAGGAAGTGCTAGAGGATAAATACTCGTTTAGGTTTTTATTCAATTCGGGGCAGAAATTACAAGTATTTCGATCGAATATACTAGGCAAGGGAGTAAACTTTTTCGGCAGACGGATTTGGTCGTTCAGAGCATTCTGGCTCTGATATATCTGTTCCAAAATCGGATCAGGAATTTGCACAGGGTAAGTGAAAAGATTGCGCTTTTTCGTTTGTGAGCTTTGGAAGTCGCCGTTCGTCGTTTTAGAAAGCGGACAGAGGGGTTGCCTTTTCCCTGGCATTAACGGTGGCGGAGTTTCAGTTTGCATGGAAGAACTCGTTTTCGTCGCTATCGATTCCAAAAATTTGACATGAGAGCTAGGTTTCCTCAACGGCGGTAGGCTCTGCCTTATCGGATGCTTGCTCTTGGGTTTCTTTAACGATATCTGCACGATAGCCTCTTCTATTTTTTTCTTGAGTTCGTTTAGGGAATTTTCTTTCTGTACCATTTCCATATTGCAATTAGACGTAGACGATTTATAGGCGCTTGAACAGTAACAAGTAGGAGTGGAAAACGACGATTCGGATTTTTTCTTAGTTAACTCCGGAAGGGATGAAATAGGGGAGAGCATGTCGGGATCACCGACGGTCGAAGTCGGACAAACTGCGTACGTCATGGATATAGAAGAGAGCGTGTTGATCCTCTTGCAGTAGCAGTCAGGCGTTAGACAGTCGTCGGTGTTGCTTAAAACTTCTTTGCTCTTCTCCGGCGTGCTTGTCAAAGACGGGAAAGATGTCGCGAGCTCACTGTCCACGGAATATTGCCCTTTGGTAAAAGAGCTAGAGTTGTCGTTCGTTTTGGGAAACTTGGTCTCGTGGAGGGCGGTGAAAGTGTTCAGAGGTTTTTTATCTTGGATAAAATCAGTTTTCCAAGTGAGAAAATTTGGGTAGTCTGTGTTTTGTGAAGCAGACTTAGGCTTGTCATTAGTCAAATACTTTCCGAACGCTCTGTCCATCTTGGCGCTCGGTGGAGGAAGGAGGACAGGCGTCAGCAAATCGTTTATAGCGTCGCACTCTTTAAGAATGCTTTTAAAACTGTTTTCAAAATGTTTTGTGTCTTTTTCATCTGCGTCGGACAAGTCAGAAAACTCGAATTTCTTTTTGAAGGTTTTCTGCGTCGACGCGAGAAGATGGTCGAACTGTTTGAAACGGTTAGATATGTTCGCTTTTGATGTTGCTTGCCTGTCTCTGCTGTACAAGTTGCCAAGTTCCCTGTTCCCAGTTCGGGACGTGTACAGATCATCATACAAACGTTTTGGAAAGACTCGTCTCATGTCATCTTTTCTGTTGACGACGTCTTGAGAGAAATCAATCGCCGGAGGCTTCTCGAAACTCTGTTGTACGTTCAAATGCGTTGGTTTACTTTTTGCATTTTTTGGCGACAGAGATTGTCTTTCCCTTTTTTCGTTAGTCGTCCCTTTTTGCATTTCTTTATTCCTTATCGGAGGCCGGAATTGGCTTATGGGTTTCAGCGGTTCGAGTTTTTTTTTCTGGAGAGAACTCGTTTTATGCGTTACAACATGCTTGGGAAAACAGCCTTTGAGCCTGTCGGCGTTCCGCTCCAGGAGGGATTTTATGCTGTGGGTAATCTTAAGACAGTTGGGAGTTTCCAAATACCTCGATTGAACAGTTCTTAATTTGGGATTTTTTTTGGGCGGTGTCGGCGGTGTCTCCGGCGGTGTCGGTTTCGGCTTCTTCGGCTCGAGGTACCTAGGCTGAATATGCTTAAATTTCCTCTTGTGGGTATTTTTGATCGTGAAGCTCTCAGCCGGCGCCAACGGCTCGAAACGTTTGGAACTTACCCATTCGGGCCGGTTTTTAATAACATCAGAACTACTCCTTTTGGGGCCTTGGTTACTATGCCTATTAAATTTGTTAGCGGTTTTTGCGTTTCGACTGTCTGCTGTTTCCCTCCGATCGCTTGGTATCACCGTGTTGGGCTTTTTCCTTGTGACCTGTCTCCTCGGCCTTTGAATTTTTTCAGAGCTTTCTTCGAAATCCGAAGATTTTCTCCTTTTGTAAGGGAAGCCGGCTCGCGGGTTGTTGCGTTTATTCCAAGGGATTTTGCTCTTCGGTTTCGCACCCCCGGAGGAGACGTCAGTCTCTTCTTTGTTCCTATACGATTTAGCCTTCGGCTTTGGTTTTTTCTTTTCAAAATCCGATAAGAATTTGTTATTGTAGCTTTTCCTCGAGCGTCCACTTTTGTGGCTTTTGTTGGTTTTTTGGCTTTTTATTATACTGTTGTCTTCTTCGAAATCCGACTCGTAATCTCTGTCCGTGTCGCTCGGCTCTCTGCTACAACCAACGTAGTACGTTTTCGCAGTTTTCGGTTGTTGCGGCGGCGTTTTGGGGGTCACCTCTCTCGGAGATACGACTTCGGTGAAGCTCGTCGTTTTCGGTCTATCTCGCGAAAAACCTCGAGTCCTCTTGTAGCCGGCGGACTTAGGCCTGGATACTTCGCATCTCCTCGGCTCGAAAACTTCCGCTTCCGGTGACGACGTTTTAACGCTCCTGTCTTTGCTGCATCTTCTAGGAGATATTGTTCTGTTCAGTTTAGTGACCGTCCTCCCTCTCCTGGGAGAAATAGCCTGGCGTGTGTGTTTCATCGTTTCCTTTCTCGTGTGGAGAAAATCCCAAGAGAGTGGAAGCTGTTCTACGTAATCATCGCTCATAGCGCGTCTCGGTTCGATCTCGCTCCGTGATTCGATCTCCGAAACGGCTTCCACCGATTTTTCTTTCTTGGGAGTGTACAACGTGGTGCCAATCGTGTGCTCTTTCGGCGACTTGACAGGTTCGGCTTCTAGTTTGTCATTGCCGGTCAAAAACTCGTTCTCCATCATAGCTATTTTCTGGGCTTTTCTCCGGGCGTCTATGCGTTGTCGCAGTCTTTCCACTAACGTCAACCTTCTGGTGCTGGTTTTGGGAGTGGGTTCGTTGTCTGGGTTGAAATTCATCTTGGGCTTGTTCTTCCTCGGAATGTCTTTACTCCTCGCCGTCTGGTCCCTGATGACTGCCGGTACGATGTCGGGGGGTGGTTTTTTACTCGTGGGTTGGTATTTGTACTTAGAACCTTTGGCGAATCTCTTGACTAGACCCAACGTGTTCTCGAACTTACTGTCTTCGGTCCTTCTAGGCTCCTCTTTCTTCTGCTTTTTCTCAGAAGGACGGTCGATGTTCATCCACGGCTTGCTTTTGCTCACCGGCGGGCCTGTCTTACTGAGATGGGGCAATTTAACGGGTTGGACCAGCTCAGATTCAATGGGGTACTTCTTCTCCAAAGGGATTTTTGAATTTGTGGAATGTCTGTTATAAAGCGAAGGTAACAAGATAGGCTTAACCATTTCTATTTCCTGGGGATATCTTTTTTCTAACGGTAGGCCATTGTGATTCGAAAATGGTACCATTTTTGCTCATCTCATCACAAAAGAGCCTTAAATTTATGTATATTTTTTGTTTTTGAATTTAGGGAAATTACAAACGCACTTGTAAATTTTGAATTTTAAACACAAATATAACTCATATGCTAAAATGTGAGCTTTGAGAAATAATTGTCGCCACAACGACATTTTCCCCGTCCATGTCGGGCTCATGACGGTCCACAAGTGGCGTAAATTAGATCTTAAATCGATTTTTCAAAAACAAAGGAAATATATTATTTAATATAAATAATCACATAAAGGGGTTTCCAGAAACGGACACCTGATCTAATCAATCATAATGACACGGCAGCGTGAGAAGCATGTGATTATGGGAACCTTTTTTCAATAAAACTTTAGTCAAACCCAAAATAATTGTTCTAAACAGGAGGTGGTTTCTATGTGGTATTAAATTTCAATTCTACTCGTGATATTACTTCTTTCAGTGAGAGTCGCCAGAAGTTTATCCGTCTCCGAAGCAGTTCTGCCGTACTGGCCCCATTCGTCTACAAAAGCGTCGCTCTTTTCAGTCGACGACAGGTTCGTCGTGTCTTTCGACCCGGAAGACTTTAGTATTGCTTGCTGAGTGTAGTCCAAAAGCGACTGGGGGACGTTGTGCTTCGTCTGCACCCAGTAGGCGTTCGTCACTAGAAACAAATCACAATAAAAAACGTATATTTTCAAAATATAAAAAGACGTACTGGTATTAGTTGGAATATAGTTTTTCAAAGACCAGGACAGCTCATCTAAAGTATTTAACGAGGTTTCTAAAGGACCATCGGCAGATAGATCTGTAAATGTTTTCAGGTTAACGTTATGGAACAAATTAAAAAAAAGGAGCGTATTTTACTAGTTTCAAAAATATTGGAGCTCGCTGTCGTCTTCGACAAGTCACCCATCGCCTTTAGCTTAGTTTCAGTAACCCTTTTTCCATTTTTTATCTTTCCTCGCTTTGAGATTTTTTTCTGTTTTGACTTGATTGGGGTGGGTACTTCTTTGACAGCGTTGTTAATGGCTTGGGCGTCGTCCTTTCCGACATGAGCCGCTTCAGTCTTCCCAGGTGCCATTTGTCCCTGATGCTGCTTCACCTTTTCGACGAAGTGTTCTTTCTTGCCCGTTGTATCTTCACTGACTGCAAATAATGAATAAAACAAAATACGTTGATCAAAAAACTTTTTTTCTGAGAAAAATCTAAAACAGCATTATACAAAATAATACTAGCTGTGCTAATATTCATGAGATTTAAGTAGTATGAAGTGAGCTCACCGTATGATGTTTCAGTAGGAGTTGTCATTGAATGACCATCGAAATCGGTGACTTTACTGCTGGACTTTTCGTTCGTATCAACAGTTTCAGCGAGGTTCTTTTCCGTCGAAGGCAAACTGCAACCATCGCTCTGTTTCTCCAAATTGTCCAACGCCTTGTCTAACCCTTTCGCTATGAGTATTTTATCTGGAAAAAATGAAAACAAAAGTATATTAGAGGAGGGTTTGACTTGTGGGCTGGAAAGCATACCCATGTCGGTCTTAGGCTGCTGGGTGATCGTAGGCTGACGCATCTGGATCGTCACGACCGTCCCCGAGGTATCGGGCTTTTTGCAGACATTGGGCTGTGAGTGTCTATGATGTTTGGCTTTGTCGTTTGAGTTGTTCAAGTATTCGCTGAAAAGCCTGTTTTGCTGTTTTCGGTAGCGCAGCTCTTCTGTCAATGCTTCTGGAAAAAACTTACGGCCCAGTCGCTGCCATTCTGCAAAAGTTAACGATAAAGTACGGGCTGCTTTATGCTTTATGGTCTGCTAGTCAATGAACATGTACAACTGATCCACTAGGTCACGTTAATCTGATCAGTTCTACAAATAATAAAGAACGATTTTAAGTTGTATACCAAATGAAACTTACTATGTAGGAGAGACTCGTCTGTAGCTTTTTCTGCCTGTTTCTGAAAGAGTACATTCAGTCCTTCCCTTCTTCCAAGAGACTTGGGATCTGGAAAAAAAGATAAACAATACTGAGTGGTTTTTAATTAGATAGCTTTTATTTACCTTGTGATTTTAACAGTTCATCCTGTGTCTTTGAATTGTGAGTGATCGACATGAACTTGTTGAAATTTCTCCTGCAATCCTCATCCCTCTTCGACCTATCCTTTTTAAGGTCTTCCAACAGAGTTTTCCTAGAGGCTGTTTTTTATTTGTTTTAAGTTAAAAAGCTCAAATTTCGTCGATAACCTGTTGAATACCGTAAGTCGTCTTTTCGTACGAAAATCTCCTGCTTGAAGGCCTGGAAGGAACTTCCTTAGTCCTAATGGAGTCGTCGGAGCTTTCGATCATTGAAAGATAACCCTTTCCTTGCTTTTTGATCCTTTCGAACGGAAGTCGAGGCAGCTTCATTGATTTTACTACAAAGTGATTTTTAGAAATGAAATTGATAAAACGGACTTGAATATTTACATTCGATGTGCTTAGGGGACGCCAGCCTGGGTTGCTCCTGTTCCTTCTTTATTTCCTCAGTAAGTCTGGTAGACGGTCTCAAATCGTCAATGTTGACGCCTCCAACGCCTAAACGGTCCTCTGTCACCTTGATCGGAATTTTTTTCTCCTTTGTTTTCTCTTCTATCACTAAAGAACGTCAGCAATTTAAAATTTCACTGGATATTTACCAACAAACACTCACGTTTCGACGGTTTGACAGTGACGGTTTCTACGACGACTTGTCTGTTTGTACGTTCGTACGGGCTGTCCTTATAAGGAAGGATGGTCTTTTTAAGGTTCGGTTTTATGAAATACTCTTCCGGAAGCAAACGTTTAAACCAGGAGATATCATCTTTCATATGCTCTGCAAAATTTCAAATTCAGAGGTTTTACGTCGAAAGATTGTGTTTTTTAATTTCTCACCGCGTTTTCCGAAGTCTTTCAACACAATTTTATGTTCCGTCCTCTTATACGTTTTATTTTCTATTAAATAAATATATGGTTTTACAATTAAAATTTCAAAATTGTCAATGAAAAAAGTGAATCTCATTACGCATTTCGACGACTACTGGATTGACCGTAAAATTTGTCTTCGTTGGAGCCACGACATCGGTCTTCTTATGCAACAATTCTGACACCCTATTAGCTAAAATACAAAAAAATACTTTCAATGAGAAAAACCAAATAGAAGTTGTATATCGTACCTAGTCGAGGTTCTAAAGAATTGGGCATCGGTGTGGGAAGCCTTGTATTTTTGGTCGTCACTTCGCTTTCATGACCTACGACATTCTTATCGCCCGATTGTGCAAAGTTATACAGACTTTGTTTCCTTCCTTAAAAAAAGAAGATTAAAACATAAAATAAACCCGCAATTTAAATTCACAACACGCCCATCCTTCGGACGTAATTGCCGGCTTATATTAAAAAAGAGAGAAAATAAAACGAACATACAGCCTTTCTTGACATGACAATCATTAAAATCTATCTACATATACAAAAAAGATTTGCATAAGTCACTAACAGAAAATTCAAAGTTAAAATCTCTACTAACACAAGTCATGATATTAAGACATAAAAATATATTTTTGTTGAATAAAACTGTTTCAATACAGAATTCGCCGAAATATTTCGACTCGCTCTCCTTATTCCCTGATTTGCAGCGATTTTTAATACAAGAGATGGCATTAAAACATAATGATACTTTCTTGCCGAATAAAACTGTTTCAATACGAGGAATTCGATATTATATCTCGACTCGTCCTCCTCTCTGATGTTCTGCGATCTGAATTTATAATTTCAGTCCCATTCAATGATGCATCATTAAAACACTGATCTTTTTAAAACTATATCGTAACATTAATTTTAATGATTTTTCGGAGATCGTGACATGCGGTCTGGTGTGACGTAGGTTTTAGAAAAACATTTTCTTTATCGTGCCAACGTTTCGATCTTTATTGAGATCATCTTCAGGGACTGGGATTTATAAACATTGTTTAAATTTTACAAATACATGTAGTATGTGAAAAGAAGATTTAAAAAAATAATTGAAAAAATGAATTTATACAATGCTACAAAATTTTAGATTAAAAAAAGAATGAATTTATATAATGCTAGAAAATTTTAGATTAAAAAAATAAATAAATAAAATGAATTTATACAATACTAGAAAATTTTAGATTACAAAAATAAATAAATAAAATGAATTTATACAATGATAGATAATTAATGTTTAAAACTAAAATTTTCTATCATTGTATACATTCATTTTTTTTAATCTAAAATTTTCTAGCATTGTATAAATTCATCTTTTTCGCATCCTACATATATTTGTGAAATTTAAACAATGTTTATAAATCCCAGGCCCTGAAGATGATCTCAATAAAGATCGAAACGTTGGCACGATAAAGAAAATGTTTTTCTAAAACCTACGTCACACCAGACCGATTTATAATGAAAGAAAAAAGGAAAACAATCACAGTTGAATGTCATAGAAAAATATAATTTTGATGCGTAGTAGAGACTAACTTCAACGGAAACTATAGACGTACAATAGTGAAGAAAAAGGTCAAATTACAGACACACAGTAGTAAAAAGAACAAATTAATATAGAGACACATAGCAGTGAAAAATTATACAGGATTATAAAGAAACGTGATAGGAAAAAACAACAAACGAAAAATAATAAAGCAACGCAATAAAGAAGAAAATGAACAAGTAAAAGGCAAAATGAAATATAGTAATGTAGAAGGAAGGAACAAGAAAGAATAATATAAAATAATGATTAAGAAAACTTATTGTACAATAAAGATAAGGACAAGAAAAATATTTTTAAAAAACACAAAATAATAATTAAGTAATGCCCTTCTTGGCCTGATAATTATTAAAACATATCTACATATAATTCAACTTATAAATATAATTTGCTCAAGCAATTAAACAAACGAATCAAATTTAAACCAATACCAACCCGAGGTACAATAAAGATAATTTAACAAGAAAAGACTCACCGAAAAATAAACATTTAGCAAAGCATGGCCAATTTAGTTAATAAATTATTATTCAAGACGTATTAAAAAGGGAAATTAACTTCTTGGCAGATGGTGCCTATAAATGAGACTCATTAAAATTTATGTTTTGGCGAAATCTAGCTGCGAACATGAGATGGTTTTCACGCATTGAACGTCATTAAAAGTATGAAAATTTTGAAAGTATGTTATGTGAATATGAAAAGCACAAACCAGAGGCATTTCTATTTAAATGTTTTTTTTTAAAGTGTTAGTTTACAATGCTGATCATATTAATCAATGATGTTTAAGGCTTCTGTCACATCAGGTCTTTGTTATATTTCAAAACATCCTTTTTCAGGATAGTAAATCATGGTTTGTTTTTAACCGGATTGACAAAATTGACTTACTTAATTCAGACCGGTCGGATAATTTGGCAGCGTTTCTTGTTTTTATTGTTGTGAAGAGATCCGCACTGTTGTGGTATCCGGCAGCTTCCATTTTCTTGAAATTAGCGTCGACCGTCTTATGGACTTAAAGAATAGTTTGATGATAGGAAAAAACAGTTTTTTTAATGAAATAAACCATTTACTTACAAGTCACAAAATCTATTTTTGGCTTATGCCTTTGGTATGATTTCAAATCGAACGACCTTTTCGTGTCGGCTTCCAAACTCTGGATCATTTTCGAACTTTCACCTTTAACAAAATGACACAAAGGTGGATCTTTTGTTTAGACTGGGGGATTTTGACCATTTACCTATTGGGTAATCGGGCATCAAGGGTTTCGACAAACCCTGGATTGCTCCGTCGCTCCTCCTTTGTGACTTGAGCAGTGCCATCTTGTCCACCAGATGCTTTTGCTCGCCTAAAACCCAAAATGATTGGATTTAATTTTAAGAATATAAATACAACCGAATACCGTTTTTGGACGGATTGGCCTTATCCCGGCCTCTGCTGAGATGAAACGCAGAAGCCATGCCCAACGCCGCTATCTTTTCATTCCGATGACGTCCACCTCTTCTATTGGCCATCGTGTATGCGGTTTTGTTCGGCGAAGATTGAACTTCACAGCCAGACACTCTGCCTGCAAAAGCGTAAATATTAAAGACATAAATACCACGACTTTCTAACAAGGCAATCTTTGTAAAACTGGATTGCAACTTTGTTCCAATCTCGAACAAGAAGCCTGGTATCTCTTAAAAACCTCTTGATAAATAACACGGCAAATGTACATGAATCCCATGACAATAAATCAGAATGTAAACGAGTAGTAAAAACAGTTGCAATGTAGTTCAAAACTTGTTTTTTATTTTCTTTTTTGGACTTAGTGACTATTGCAATCTGAACCTCATGTATGTTTAAGTACCGACTTACAAGCCAGAACAATTGACAAGTCGTGTGATTATTTTTTGCATTATTTCAAATTTTGCGTAAATAAGGCGACACGGTTAGAAACATGAAAGTCTTAGGTGCAATCTGCTTTAAACGTTACAGTTCATTTTCACGCTGCGACGCTTCAAATAATCGTCTCAAGATCAAGTTGCGGCCTGTCGAGTTATCCAAAGCGTGACGGTGCTTCTGCCCTCGGGTTTTTTCAAATGTAAAACAACGTGAATGAAATGGGCAAGACCTGTTTTCATTTTGCCTTTTTTCCTCCCGGAGTGGATCAGACCGCAGAGCACGTTTCCTTTCCGTGTAAAAACGGCTTCCAAGCACGAGCTGATCGGTTGCATGCTTTTTCTCTCTCTTTCGCGCGAAAGTGCGCGGCCGTGGTTTGGCGCCGGTGATTGATCTTGTGAAACTGGTGATCTGCTGAAAGGGCACGACCCTGGTAATCGAGTTGGGCTCCCTTACCGTTACCCAGATGCTCCCTTTGACCTCGCCCGTACGATAACCAATATCCCAGAAACTCTTCGACACGATCTACCTCTCGATCGAATCGGCAAATTTCAAACCTTCGAAAGATGTAAAAAGAGTCTCTTTATTGACTCCATCTTCACGTTCTCACTTCTTTTCATTTCACCAGTAATTCCTCAATTTCTTCCATTTTGTGATATCGTATAGGTCAGAGTAGTTTGATCATTGGGATTTCTCAATCAAACCCGCTGTTTTGGGTCAAATTAACCAAAATGGAACGAGTTCTGCTCCTTGGATTTAAAAGAAATAGTGGCAGTAAGATGACTCAGAACAGCCTTTCCCTGTTTATAACCCTAAAGCCATACCATCTGACCTTATCTTCCAGTTAATTGCCTTTATTGTTTCAAAATAGTATCTCTAACTAAATTTATTGCCAAAAGTACTGTTAAACAGCGTTTATCTTAACACGTTCATATCACGTTAATGATTTATGATAGTTGTAAAAATAAAACTGCTTCTTGACTCGCCCTGCTTATTTCCCTAACGTGAAGCCATTTGACGTTTCCCAATCAACGTGTCATCATTTTAGAAAAACAGCTCTTTCAAAACTGCTACGTGATAATAATTTTAATGCGAACCCGGAATTCCTCAAATATCTCGCCTCGCCCTACCTATTTCCCTAATGTGCAGCGATCTGATTGTATTTTCCTATGAATGGTTCATTTTAGAGAAAAAATTGTTTTTTAAAAACCTTTGCATAATATTAATTTTAATATATTAATCCATATATATTTAGCGGTCGTAATTGACCATAATAATTATTTCAATTAATTATTCATATCAACCAAGACCTTACATAAAAAAGAATAATTAATTGAAATAATTAATTTTAATAAAAAAGCAGAATGCCTCTGGTTATCTCGCCTCACGCAAAGTAATATATTATAGATTCTTAGTACAAAAAATAAAACAATGAATAAAACAGTAAAGAAGAACAAGTACGAACAAAATGGACAAATGATAATAATAAATGGATAGTAGAAAAAGCTGGTAATACTGAAGAATAACTATGAAAAATTAGATAACACTAAACAGAAGCATAGAAAAAAAATGTCGAGAGAAAAAATAAACGTAATAGCTATAAACACTTTACTTAATTTGTTATCCTTTCTAGTAAAGTCTAGTGGATATGGGATATATATATTTGCATAAAAGTAAACAAGTTCAACAAGTTTTGTATTTGTTCAGCTTGCTCCGGTTGTTATTTAAATAGGTTGGAATCTGTCTTCTCGACAGTGAACATTTCAAAAGTTAGAGGGAAAATTAGCAGGCAAATAAAGAACACATATGACTTTTGAGGAAAACTGAACTTTGTATATAGTGTTTTTTGAATCTTGTCTTTTAGATTACGAAGTGGGAATTTTTGTATTTTATAGAATTTTTGTATTTTATAGTGTTTTAGCAGATATTTGGTTGTTTTACATATTTTCTACTTGTGCTGATCTATAAGACTCATTAAATTTTTAAATTTTCTTGATTGCAAGTTTGTTTTTTATTTTTATTTTTACATATAATCCGGGCATGGTATTGCCTATTTCAAGGAAGTGATGTGACTTACCATTATGCTTTCCGATGTCGGGACGCTGCCTCCGCTTGCAAGTCTTGTCCATAAGCTGGTTTATGTCTCTTGGGAATTTCGAGTAGTAAATTTCAATCCATGGGTTTGTTAAAAATAAAATAATAAATCGGTGCACATGATCGCGATTCAAGGCCATCATGATCGCGACCCGTTGTCCGCCCGGTTTTGTTGACTCCCAGCGCAGACAGTTGGCCGACATCCAGCGAGACCGGAAGAGGGGACCGCTTTATTTTAAAGCCCAAATCAAGGAAGCTCACTCCTCTAAAAACACTTTCTGTCTAGGTCAGTGCCATGGCACCTTTCTCTCTTTCAATTTGATGATCTTTAGCCTTATAAGCGGATGACTTAGCCGGTCTTTGTTTTTCACCTTGTAGTCCCTTATCCTCCTCAATAGTGAAACACAAATACAATTCAGCAAGTCTGGGCTAATTTTAAACCGAGGTTGCATTTAACTCGTCTGAAATATTATAAACAACCTAGACATGTTCCTAAAGAGGAACCCTATCTTTTTTAATTTTATCACTTGTGCTATTTCAAGATGTCTTACTTATCTTCATGACAGAAAGTTGAATATCACACACACAACCTGATAATATACATTCTCTGTCAAATACGATCAGGGTCTGCCATCATTAGACATCATTCCGACTTATAGAAGCATGCTGGGGTCTTTCTTGTACCTTACACCGATGAATTTCCGTCATCTGAAAACTCAATGACAATGTAACCATCCTCACCCTTGTCATTAGCCGACCAAGGTCTACAATGTCCATAAAACTCCATATTTTCATCGTGCACCAAACGGAAGGTAAAAATCAGTGATTAGAACATAATACGTCATGATTAAGGAAAATACAAGACCGAAACAAATCCAAATTCAAACCAACTCCTTTTAGGTTCAACGTATATTTTATAGTTTATAAAAAACATCTTTTCCATTTGTTTTGCCACGTTTCGACCTTTATTCGGGCTATAATTAGGGCTTAAAGTGTGCTTTTCTTGTGGTGTCATATTGATGTTGTGCGAAATTGCTGTGAATTGCCTATTTGATGCTTCACTGATCCGGTCTTTTTTGGATGTACCTCCTGATTCTTGGGAGCTATTACTTAGTTACATAAACTTTCGTATCACTGCGTTTCACCACAGTAGAACCAAGGTCTTTGACATCTTACATACATGACCATACCAAAAGGTGAAGATGAACCACATCATCGCGTCAAAGTTGTCCTCAGCTTTAATACTCTGTTTAGGAGATTGATGATATATATATATATATATATTAGTAATAATTTACTAACTCCCGGTATGGTGAGAACTCAGTACACATTGCCTTAAAAAAAGCTATTTAATGTTTGACTGAATTTCCATCATGTCTGATGATCAGGAGTCTAGTCTTTTATAGTCTTTTCTAAGCAGGGAGAAACGAAACTACGTTTAATAAGGCTAAGTAGATTGAGGATTGGCCATACGCGGTTGACGTAGGGCACCTGCTTTTTGGGCCAAAGCCCGCACCGGTGCCCCTTATGCAGAAAAAGATTGCTCGATGTGTCTCACATAATAGAGGCTCCATACAGAGAGCGTGCAGGCATGCCGCCGGATTTAAGAATGGTTCTCGGTCACGGTAACGAGTTTCAGCGTCCCCTGTTCCGCTTTTTTGAGGGGAATTGGGAATTTTTTATTGTATATAGTTCGGCTATGTGTTTTATGTTTCTGTATCTTGTACGAGTGAATGTATTTATCGGTGTGAATGGGGAAGGGCTACTGGCAAAGTAGCTTCTCCATCGCCTCTCAGTTTGTGTGTATGACTTGGGTCGGAATATTATAAAAGTACCCCGTTGGATATTTTTATAATACTGGATAAAAGTATCCCAATTGGATTGGTTTGTTATTGTGTGCACGTTGATGTAGGAATATTGAGTACTCCATCCACTAAATAGAATGAATGCAATGTATATAGGTGGGAATGTATTTATTTGTGTGAATGCGTATTGAATGTGTGTTGCAATATTTCGCATGCGCTTGGGGCTCCAATGGCCAAGATGTCGGATGCCCCATTGCAAAACAGAAACTTACCAGCAAAGTTAACCTAATACCAAAAACAGTCTGAAAAGTCAAAACATCGAGGTTAGGAGAACCGATGCTCAAAATTAGTACAGGAAAGAAGGTAAATACGATAGTCAAACAAGCTATTGAAATGTTCCGGTATTATCAAAATTTCGTACAAATTGAGTTTTAAAAACTAATTAATGTTTGACTGAAATTTCGCCTTTCTGACAATAAGTCAGGTTATAAGCAGGGAGAGACGAAACACGGTTCTATAAAAGAAAAGGCCCATGAAATCTTTGGGATGTAACAGCGCCGATTAAAAAGAAGATTACCGTAGATTATTATTAACCGTAATAGGCAATAAAACAGTGTAATTTATCCATAAGTGCCAATGGCAGTGTACTTCATCTTCACTCCTGTTCCTGTGGTATTTATTATTTTAGATAATATATGCCGACTTAAATTATTTTATTGCAGAATGTATTTCACAATGTATAAAACAGGAAAAACTTTAAATAGTAAAACTTATGACAAAGAAAGAAAAACTATTGGGTACATAAGGCGAAATTAGCTAACTCCCACCGTGGCAAAGCACTGCTAAACGTGACCGCTTGGCTTTGATTTTTAAGTGCATCCTTTTATTTTAGGCCTTTTATTTATTATTTTTTCCTTCTCATCTACAAGGCGGGTTAAATTAGCCGGTGGAGCTGGAGGAGGAATGCACGCCTCCACGTACTACCTATTAATACCCATTACAGGCATACCCTTAAAACAATAGAGTCGAGACCACCCGCTTGACCGCTTTCCGATTACAAAAGATTGAGCAGAGATTTTTTAAAAACTCAAAAGAAGGGAAGGGTTTATTTTAAAAGAACCCTTTGGTGGCAGGGAAAGAATAGACCATTTTTTTCCCTTCTTGTCTTTATTTAGACTTTCCTATTTACTACGTTGTTACAAGCATCCTCTACATGTAAAACTGGACTGCTTGTCTGTCTTGTTTTACAAAAACATCTATAATTATTTAAAAAATACAAATGCTTAAAACATTTGTGTAAGTTATAAAACAAAAGTTTTATTTGTACATAAATTTGATTGTATTGGTCAGACGCGGAATTTCGGCATTTTTGTGCCAAATGCATTGAATTGGAACGTATATGAGTTTTGCTTTTCCCTGCTTATAACCCTGGCGCCATGCCATTTAACTATATTTTTCACTCAATGGCTCAATTTTTTAAATAACTGTATTTAGTACTATGACAATCAGTTATACGGAGAGATTTTTGCCAACAAAATGAACTATTTTCGTATAAATAATATGAACGATAATATACAAAAATGTACATTAAAAATAGATTATTCGGAGATCGTGAGATGCGGTCTGTTGTGACGTAGGTTGTAGAAAAACATTTTCTTTATCGTGCCAACGTTTCGATCTTTATTGAGATCATCTTCAGGGCCTGGGATTTATAAACATTGTTTAAATTTTACAAATACACGTAGGATGTGAAAAAATGAATTTATACAATGCTAGGAATTTTAGATTAAAAAGAATAAATAAATAAAATGATTTTATACAATACTAGAAAATTTTAGATTAAAAATGAATTTATACAATTTTATTATTTTTTTGATATAAAATTTTCTAGCATTGTATAATTTTTTTAAATCTAAAATTTTCTAGCATTGAATAATTTTTTTGAATCGATAATTTTCTAGCATTGTATAATTTTTTTAATCTAAAATTTTCTAGCATTGTATAATTTTTCTAATCGAAAATTTTCTAGCATTGTATAATTTTTTTAATCGAAAATTTTCTAGCATTGTATAATTTTTGGTTAATCTAAAATTTTCTAACATTGTATATTTTTTTAAATCTAAAATTTTCTAGCATTGTATAATTGTTTTGGCAATGATTGGAAATAATGCTGAATATGCTAGAAAAATAAAAAAGCTAATGGTGATCATGTCAGAACTCTGTAGGAATTTTCCTGATGGTTTTAAAAAAAATATATTTGACTTGTCGTGTCGTCCTATCAGATCCTTACGTTTTAAGCTGGGAGAGAAATAACCGAGATACGAAATAAAATAAAAAATACTAAAAAAATTAGAACGGATATTGCCAGTAGTAGATACAAATTGTCCTGAAATATCTATTTAAAATTTGACTTGTAGTTTCGTCTGATTGCATAATGTCAGGGTTATAACATGGGAGATACGAAGCTACCATACCGGTAAAATGCCCATTTCATTTTGATGAATTTAATAGAAATTGACCATTGCAGTTGGCGAAATGTCGAAACACTTGTAACGAACCGAACAAAGCGCGGATAGGCGGACCAGGAAGCTTAGAACGGGCGAAACGAGATAATAATATCAAGGAGACTGTAAAGAAAACAAAATAAATATGCTCGAAAAATTTGAGTTGAGAGCTATCTTCGAAAAACTATTTACCATGTCAGTGGTCTTTTCGTTAGATGACATGGCATCATGAGGGATATAAACAAGAAAAGGCGGAACTATTAAATAATGCAAATCACCTAATCACATTTTGTATTGATATTATATAAACACACAACCGAACATTGCGAAATGCCAGAACACGTCTGACCAACAAAAAACAGCGAGATTAGGCGGACCAAGGCTAACAGAAACGGCCAAAATACAGGTTCATCACTCCTCAGACATTAAGGAAAAACTTCTTAATGAAACGTTTGTTGTTTTTATGAATTTTGGTTGCCATTTCTTAAGCAAAAGCAAACTCGCTTTTTATCAAATAAGCAATGAAAGGGTGGTTAGTTGAAAATGTAATAAATAAAAATCAAATCAACATTTATTTTAAAAGGCCTAATTTATGAAACTGTATAAGAAAAGATAATGTACTATTTGAAATGTTAAAACTAGAGTATAATTTAGTCAATAGCTTTTTAAATAGTCCATTTCTTCCAAAAAAGGTTTTTATTGTTTTGATGTTGAATGATTTCCGCAAGTGGAAGATATCCGACTGCCCAGTTTTAGAGCCACACCATCATCAGTGGTGACATCATAATTGTGGGAGCGTGACTTGAGCTGGGTTTCTTACTTTGAACTGTGTAGGCATTAAAGTCCTTGGAGGTTTCCTCTAGTTTGCAAGGTAAAACTGGACAAGGAAATTAAATACAACTATTTTCATCAGATCAAACAATACATTTCGAGAGGGATTATCTTCAGCTGGAGCTGTGATTGAATATTTCTAGTAGACTGGTAAAAACATTTGGACAATTTTTATTGTATAATTTCCCTTTTTGCGTTCGTTTCTGATAGTCTACTATTTACTTTTCCATCCCTTGAATGCCTTGGAATTTTATTTAAAAAATGTAAATTGTCATAGCTGTCTCATCATCCCAAAACGGGTACAGACATTAAGTTGTCCTTTCTTATTCCATTTAACTTTTACTTACGTGTGTCTGAAGTGGTGTCTGGTTAAAACAAAACTCGTTTTCTACGCCTCACCTTTCATTTATTCACACTAGAAAGTAAACTTTTGTTTTTATTTTGAAGTTGGAATATCGTATTGGGATAATTCACTTGTTTTTGTGAAATATGGCGGATCCAAGAAGACACAGAACAATCACTGAAAGTGAAGATATAACAAGCGAGATTAGGCGAACCAGGAAGATCATAGACGAGACCAATATACGTGTGTGGGTGTATATATATTTTTTTTACTGTGTTTTAAGCTTATTTCTTAAAAAAAGGTAAAGGTCCTTCATTAATTGTTTTGTTTTACTGTGCTATGTGCTGAGTTCCCATAGAAGATAATTTTACATTATTTCATTTCCTTTTTATTTTGAAATACGATTCAAAATAATCTTTACTGAAGTTTATAAAGGATTTGCCTTCAACTCTGTTAAGCACTTGTGTTCATGGGGCATGACTGACCCAAGACCACACAGAAAAATGGTATTGCGACCTTACAAGCGAATTTAGGCTGATCAAGATGATATAGATGATCAAAATGTACGTATTATATTCTGTATTTTAACCTTATTTTCCGATGAAAAGTTAAAGGTCCTTTGTTCATTGCTTTGTTTTACTGAGAAGAATTCTCATAGAAGATAACGTTACATTATTCTCTTTTTATTTGGATTTAGTATATGATTCGAAATGTTCTTAACTGGGGTTTAAAATGGATTTACTCTCAACTCCGTTGTTTGTACTGATTTCTTCAGCCCATCCTGAAAGGGTGGCGGAGTAACAGGTGATATCTTGAAAGGTAAGCATCATCACCTGGCCGGTGCGACAGGTGCGGCCCGAAAACCCATGGGAACCGAATCGGGACGAAAGACGGTGAAGAGGTCAGCAGTACAAAAAAAACCAACAACAAACCTCGGGGTACTTATTTTTTAAAAAACCCTTGGCTTTAAACGTAAAGAAGAGACGCGGAATATAACACAGATTGAAAAGAGGATGCGCGAAAAGTGATGTTTTCTCCGGAAGCAGCCCAACTCATACTTATTCATCTGCAGTCTTAATTAATATCAATTACCATTGAATAGATTACATTTAAAGATATATTTAAATAATATAGAAAAAATATTCGGCGGTTATTCATGGTTTTAAACGTTATTTCAAAAAGAAAACCTCTCAAATTAATTCCTCCAGGATTTTCTAAGCTTTAAAACTTTTAATTTAACCGTAATAATTTAATTAATGAACCAAAGATTTAATCTTAAATACAGTAATAAGAAGAAAGAAATCATTGTATAAATAATAAATTCGTCAAGGCAACAAGAAAGTTAAACATTTGCTTTATGAGTTTTCATTGAACACTTTGAGACATGTTATTAATGACCGGCGACCTTTGACCGTTCCCATTGATCGACTGTTGATTGATCGAACCGTCCTTTTTGATGTATGGATTAAGTATATACAAGCTAACAAATTGGAAGTTGGCCGGGTGAGCATTACAATCGGATAAACAGTGAAGAGTTGTGCAAATCACAATAGTTCTGTGGTTAGGATTAGAGGTCAGAAACAGGAGTTCACAGAGGATCTGAAAGTAAGGGTGATCATTACTTGTTAGGAAGAAAATAGAAGAAAACTAATAGAGGAAAGTGCCAAGGAAGTATTTCCAGCGTCAGGAAGGGTATTTAAGTCGGTGTACCGATCGGTCACGTAGAACCTCTTTGGACTATCGAAAATAAAACTTACAAATTAATTCACTAGACATTTAACTTATTTTAAAAGATCCCCTTGCACAATATCAATAAAATGAAAGAAAGAAAAAGGGAGGCAACAGCAGTTTACGTCTACTAAAGGTGAGAGGTGAGAAGGTGAGAAGGAAGCTTGGCAAGGCTGAACTGGAGATTGGAAAAGCATCTATGTTTGTGGTAGACATGGACAGGGCAAAGACAATCCAAAAGTTTTTGAGGTGGTACAGAAGAGGAGTACGAAGGAGGAAGGACATAATCCAGACACAATGGCCGGAGACGTTTTTGTTCAATTTAAGTCCATTTTCAGCGGCCCAGAAGCTAATTAAGTCCCTCTGAATTCTTACTATCGCAATTTGTGAAGGCCGTCAAAATTTGGGCTGGTTCAATCACGGCACAGCCCTTGGCTTCTGAATTGACCATTGAACGAAAAAAGTATTGCAAAGCGGTTGGACCACTCGTCCGCGATACCAAATGGGTACTACGTTAAGCCTTACTTTATGTCAGAACAGAATCAGTTTTTCGTGAAGAAAGAAGCATACGTATTTAAGAGTTATTTATGGTTTTCGGAAGTTCTTCTGCTCTCGTTGGGTGCAGACTTCAGACACATCGAAATGTCTTTTAGCCTAAGTTTTAATTTTGGTAGGTATAGGTCAGTGATAAATTTCGGGAAGTATTATGTTCAACCTGCAATCAAATTAATTAAGTCCAAATTTGCATTAACATATGAAAAAATTATTAAAATATCTTAAAAGTTCTTCCTGAAAAGTGCTTCATATTTCTGAAGAATTTGTTTCGTTTACATTGATTTGAGGGAGAATCCTTTGTGCACTTTTGTATTTTTCCACCGCGGTAGACGATTTCACGCAATTTCGAAATCGAAAAGATTATATCGACGTTATGGAAATCAGAAGGGACCAAAGTTCGTTTTCACCCAGGCAAATGTCAACGGGCCGGGACGGGGCTTCTACAAAAGTGTATGTGAGTGAATGTGTGTGAACATCGTGATGCCTTCCCCATTTAAATACCGGAGACCCGGAGAAAGTGCCGACGCAGATTCCCGATCGATATTGTTCATGTGAAAGTCCGCCGATTCCCTTTCCTCGGCTTCTGGACGCATGCCGTCGAGGGGACTGTGTCAGACTCGTGTACCGCCATAAAAGTGAGGATGAGTCCGCTGTTTGGTTAATCCGCCGATTTTTTCTTCCTTGAAGCTCCTTTTAAAGGGTTTTGACATTTACCCTGTGCCCATTTCTCCGATCATTACTCACATGATTCATTACATTCCTAATTTACTCAATTTCGGCGACTGTGTGGGAACAAATTTAAGAGTTAAAAGTGTCAAAAACCTCATGGTATCATCTAATTAATTTTGCGTTAGTCATTTGCAATCAGTGATAGATCTTTGGCAATCCTTCTTTCTTCGTGCAACAGTACTCAGGAATCTGTAGGAACAAGAAGAAGAAATAATCACCGCGAAGTGTTCAAGAGTAACTCCAGCCTGCTATAGCAAACTCAGTTTTTCAAACGACAGCTTCCTGTGATTTCAAGTAGCAAGTTCAAGAAAACTCTTCTGAACCAAGCGGGGCGATTAGTCTTTATCAGCTTACCAAACGATCTAAGTACTGATTCATGAGATCTAAGTACTGAGTTTTTTTGTTTGTTTATATAAATCATTATTTGTTCCTCTTTGCCAAGTGGACGACTATTCACATCTTCATCACCAATATTCATTGCAGTTAATTGAGTGATGTAGATCTTGGCCAGTTCTTCCTGTTTCTTGCAGTCACTGAATCAGAAATCTGGAGGATACCTCGTCAAGGTCTCAAGAGCAACTTCGTCCTGGCCTAGCAATCTTCCAACATTCTTCAACTTTTTGTCCAGGATTTTACGTAGAAACTGCCTGGGATTTTTTCATTTTCATGATCTGTCTTTTTGGTGATCTGTCCATCTTGTCTGACAAACATTATCCAATTGGAAGTTCTTCATCAACATGTACATTATTTATTATTCTTTGCCCAATAGAGTAATGATCTTCATTGTCGTCGTCGTCTTCGTCCTGTAGAATTAGAATCTAGAGATGTGGGTCTTGACGAGTCCTTACTGTTTCTTGCAGTCACTGAATCAGAAATCTGGAGGATACCTCGTCAAGACCTCAAAAGCAACTTCGTAATGGCCTAGCAATCTGGATATTCCATTCTTCAACTTATTGTCCAGGATTTTAGTAGTAACTGCGTGGGATTCTCTCATTTTCATGATCTGTCAATCTTGTCTGACAAACAGAATCCAATTGGAAGTTCTTCACATACAACATTATTTATTATTCTTTGCCAAAAAGAGTACTTATCATCATCATCGTCCTCATCCAGTAGAATTAGAATCTAGAGATGTGCGTCTTGGCAATCATTCGTTTTTCTTGCAACCACCATCTAAATAGGAATCTAGAAGTACTTCATCAAGAACTTTAGAATCCCTACATGTCTCAATCGTCCAACCTACCTGGTACTTTCCGTAGCAACTGTGAGGGAAACCTCTCCGTGAATATCATCCAGTTACTCTATAATCCGTTGGTGTAGATCTTGTCCAATATGGAGGTTACCGGCTACTCTGAGAGAATATTTGAGACTTATCAACCCTCTTTTTCTAAACATGACCCAATTAATTATTGTTCTTTTTTTTAACTTATTGTTTATTACTTTGTCAACTAGGGTTTTGACCAGTTCTTTCGGTTTCTTGCAGCCGCCAATTCAAATTTTAGTTTTATACTTTCAATCGTATATTTTATGGTTAGGGACAATTCTTCACTATTGTGTGACTATCTTTTCTTTACTGTTCTTTTTTAAATTGTGCATTTTTCCCTACTATTTTCTGCTGTCTATATTATACGTTCTTGTTCTTCTCAGCTATGTCAATATTATACATTTTTCCTTCTGTATTATGGGTCTACATTTTTTTTATCGTTCCTTACTATGCACGTTTAATATCTTTAGTTAATTTCTGTATTGTGTAGCTTGTTCTTATATACTGAACGCTTCTTTACTTTTATGAGTATTCTGTTTTATTAAACATGTTGTATTTTGTTGTTTCGTACTTTAATTGCACGGGTGTATTTTTCTTTCGTTTCTTTTTTCCTCTAATGTTGTTTCTTTATGTATACTTAATGCATTCTTATTCATTTCAACCGCAGGTTATCATTACATATCTTTATATATATTTTTTATATTATCTGTACTGAGTATTCTTTGCTGTTTTTCTGTACTACAATTTGTATTCTTTGTCGTTTCCTCTAATTTTAGCTTATTAGACAAAGTAAAACATTGTTTTTCTTTTTACTATTGACCTTTTTCATTTAATTTTGTTTTTCTTTTCTTTAACGAAGGATCGCAACAGCAGAGGTTATATCGACCCTCGGGTGCGGGTGTTTTTGAAAAAAAAAAACCTTTTGTAAGTATGTCGGGTTCGAATGCAGGGCCGCTGCATTCGAACCCGGGACCTTTAACTTACAGTGATGAGCGCCGTATCAACGCCTTTTCTCTACTGGTTATCTATATTATGTTTTATCGTTCTCCTCTACTACAGGCGAAAATTAAACAATGTTTTCTCTTTACTATTGTATTTTTATATTGTCTTTTGTTGTCGTTCCGCAGTATGTGTCTGTATTTTGTTTTCTTTTGAATTACCTTTTTCATTTTTCTCTACTGGTTATCTATATTATGTTTTGTCGTTCTCCTCCACTACAGGCGAAAATTAAACAATGTTTTTCTCTTTACTATTGTGTTTTTATATTTTCTTTTGTTGTCGTTTAGCAGTATGTGTCTGCATTTTGTTTTTCAATGTTATTTGAATTACCTTTTTCCTTTTTCTCTACTGGTTATCTATATTATGTTTTATCGTTCTCCTCTACTACAGGCGAAAATTAAACAATGATTTTCTCTTTACTATTGTGTTTTTATATTTTATTTTATTGTCGTTCAGCAGTATGTGTCTGCATTTTGTTTTTCAATGTCTTTTGAATTACCTTTTCCTTTTTCTCTTCCGGTTGTCCGTAGTGTATTTTCTTGTCCTATACTCTAATGTAGGTCAATATTATTATACGTATATTTTATATTATCGTATATTTTACAAATTTTTCTAAATCTAGTGTTTCTAGGAAAAGGGTAGCGCTTGGATTTTTCGAGACATCTTGACACCCCAAATGTCCGCTACTTTGAACAATCAAAACATCGAACGTATTATTCAAGATAACACATATTTGGTATATTATTTGCTCTCCAATTTTTCCCATGATAACGAAATCTTTTCTCCCGATGTTCTCGTTAAAGGTTCTCCAATGGTAATCCTGACGTCCATGGCTTTGAATCACGTAAGCAACGGGGTCAATTAGCGATTATTTGGACGGTACGGCCTACGTGTCGCCCATTGTCCCGTTGGGAGTGAAACTATGCCATTAACGATTATTGCAAGATGAACGGACGTTTAAGCAGTGTCGTAACTACAACCTTGCCCTTTCCTTGTTGTATTAAGTCCCTACGGTCGAGAAAAGGAAAAAGAAACTAAATCAAGTCCGAATTAAGTTATTATGAACAAATGCCGCTTTGATTCATTATTAAATCCAAATTTTCTTTCTTTCAGGCTATAATATTCATTATTTTTGAAGATTAACACATTAAAGTAATTTTTATGAATGATAGGGCGTGTTTGGGCGGGTTGGGGTTTAGCACGGCAAAGTATAATTGCAGGGTAGACCCGAGACGGCCGCACTGCTCCGACCCGATCACCCTTTTATACCGGGATGATCCTACGCCGGATTAACCTTTGTGTTCAAGATTGCCGAACCCTACGAATCCAGCAATGGATTATGCCTGACATTATGATCCGGTTAATGAAACACTTTCTAACATCGGCCCCGTCCCACGTAAACGTCGAACGGCGTTTGGACACAGGCATGAGACAAATTGCATGCGCATATGGTTGTCCTTAAAAAAGACAATAATAAATCACGTCGTTTAATTGGCCGTTTAAATATCCGTCCTTGTTGTTTTTTTTATTTGTACAATTTTTACGTTTGCAAATTGAACCCGATCATCCGGGTCCGCCTACTACATTTTGCTCACCTGGTTTCTTTTAGTTCGTCTGTTTTTCTGGTAGTGTATGACTGTTTTTCGCCATTTTGTGTCTTTATTAAGTAATTAAAGTAATTCCGTTTGCAAAAAAAATCCACAAGTCCAACTAAATGTTTGGTGTCGCAGACAAGAAGCCAAACCGATTAACAGTATTTTTGTAATAGCATTCTTGATTAAAATTACAAAAGCTAGGCCTGGGTTTGAACACCGAATCAATCATGTTCGGCTACTCGTGTTACAAACTTTGCCAGTAGATTCTACATTCAAAATGGAACTAAAACGTCTTAATTAACTATGGTCCGAATCTCAACACTTTCGGAGTTATTCCCCTTTTTCTGATTTTTGAAGTTTTCGCGGCCTTGCTTGAAATAAAACTCCAAAACGAAAAAAAATCCGTAGATAAAAAAATTACGTTAAATTTACAATAAGATGTGTTCAACACTAAAGTTGTAAAGGTTCGTGAAATAGCGTTTTAGAAGCCAGAATTTTGAAAAATAATCTTTTTTTTCTTACTATGGTGATTCTAAACGACTATTTCCAAACCTAGAGACCAAAAAATTTCAGAAAACCTACACCATTTAATATGCATTTTAGTGGTGTAATTGCTTTTTTAATCGTCATGTTGGTAAATAGGTTCAACACATGCACTATTTCGGTTTCGAACCAAAATTAAAAAGAAACGTTTAATAAATTCATCTTTTTTTATCTTTCCACCTTACCAATCAGTCGACAACGGTTTTTTCCTTTCCTTCATCAATTTCTTCATCTTTGAAAAAGAAATGAAAAATATTCTTTGCATATTTATTTAGAAATCGTGAGATGCGGTCTGGTGTGATGTTGGTTTCAGAAAAACATTTTCTTTATCGTGCCAACGTTTCGATCTTTATTGAGATCATCTTCAGGGCTCAAAGTGTTAGTCTTCTGTGTAATTGTGCCATTCTTGCGTGTTGTGTCGAGAGTGGCTACTATGTAGTAAATCCCAACTATATTCAGGTAATCATCAACAGTTGGCACTAGATGGGATTTTCTTCCATTAACACCTTTTTCTAGCTGATGTAGTGCGCAGCCTCTGTGCCACCTGATAAAACATAAAACATAGAGCATACTTTTCCCAGGGGCGAAGTGGACGTGAAAATTAAAAAAAAAATCATTAAAGATTTAGGATTCTCACCTCAAGGGCAATATACAACTTTCTGTGATTAACAAACAGAAAAACAACTAAACTAAGCGTTAATTCCAGTTTATTGATTAAAACTTGTTGCTTATGGTTTTTTATGTGCTAATGAATGTGGATGGACTGTTATAGTGAAAAGTCTTGGGTCGGAGTTTAATTACTCATTGTTTTAAGTTAAATAAGCGTGTCTTATCTTTGTATAAACCCGTCGGCCACGGTTTTACGAGTTCCTGTCGCGTGAGATCCCGACTTCAGAATAAAAGCTGTCCGACGGTCATATCGGATCCCTTCATCGATGAACATCGACTTCTCCATTCGTGCCCGATCGCTTACATATCCACATGGTCCCATCGGCATGCTAATGAGGCCGGGTATGCTTTTCAATGTTCTATTCGAGTACGCGGAGCGATTCATGGGCGAGGTCGTCAATTAAAGCGGTTTCAAGAAGTGTTTTCGCGCTTTTCTGCAACCCTGATCGATTACCTTGTCCCCCGAGATTAGCACTCTCGTACGCAAACCAGTTTTCACCTTAAAAATAAATTTAATAAAAGTGATTTGCTAAAACTGACAACTCTTGTCTGAGCATAAAACATTGAACATAAAACTCTTCAGAGTCTAACGTTTATCTTGTATGCTAAACTTTGCTGACCATCACATCACATATCCTGAAAACTACACTACTTAGTACATTACTAAATTATACAAATTGACTTTGAGACAAGCCTGAAAAATTTTAATTCTTAAATAAACCTTATATCTAACCAATTAAATGTTAGAAGCTATTTACATGAATTACACA